>NW_023425349.1:62101548-62607790 GCF_014108415.1 Molossus molossus | reverse complement strand
TTTAAAAATACCTACATACAGATAAGAAACACCAGCAATATAAGTGCTTTGAAAGAAAATAATTAAGAACATAAAGGTCATTTGGGACAGAGGACTGATTGGTGGTGAGTGAAAACCTTTATATTAATGCTCTGCAAGCCCTCTGGAGATTAGTGAGTGATAAACTGGGGCCTAAATATCAGGAAGGAACCAAAAGAAAAATAGGTACTGTGGAAGGGTGCTCCAGATGCCGAAACAGTCTCAGCATGTTTCAGAGTAAAGGAAGTCTACTCTGACTGACAACTGACTGACTGACTGACTGACTGACGTTAAACAAACAAGCAGAAAACTGAAAAGAAAGGTGTAGGCAGGAATGACAGCATCAAGGGATAGAGAAAGAATAAGGTGTTTAGATTTTACTCCATGTAGGATAAAATGCACTTACTTGATGGTCGGAATATACTTTTCCATTAAAACATTTTTTTTTTCTTCTTAAGCATTCCAATACCTTTCCATGGTCAATTACAGAGTGAAATAAAATATGCCAATTTAAATGTTAATACTGAAAATGCTTAGTCTATTTTGAAAAGCTTTCCCTGGAACACAGGGCAAAAGTCTATACTTAAAACAAAATAATCTCCTTCTCAAAGGCAAGTTTAAAAGAAAAAAAGAATGCAGCACTACTATGTTTTCACTACAGTCTGGCTGATAGACATGCTAACATGAGCTACATAGTCACTATGCTCTTAGCTAGCAGCCTTCCCCTTGTAATCTATGTCTAGCAGAGCGGTCAGTGTGTTTTCATTACCATATGTATTACACTTATTTTATTGCTGTGGTTGCCAGGACAATGATCTCCCAGAAAGAAGTCTATGCATTAATCTTCAAATCTGTAACTACACGGTATGGTAAATTAAGGTTGCAGATAGATGAGATGATGTTAAGATTGTTAATCCACTGACCTAAAAATTGTATCAGTTTGGATTATCAAGTGTCCCCAATTATCAAGTGACACAGGGTCTTTAAAACCAGAGGAAGTGATCAGGAAAGAGAATCATAGAGATGCAGTGTGAGAAAGACTCACCCAGACACTGGTGGTTTGAAGATGGAGGAGGGGACTGAGTCAGAAAAAGAAGATAACCTGTAGAGACTGGAAAAGGGAAGGAAAAACATTTTACCCTGGAGCCTCCAGAAAGAAACAAGGCCCTTCCAACATTTCATTTGAGATCAGTGACACATTTCTGTGCTAGGAAATGTAACATAATAAATCTGTCTTGTAGAATCCATAAAATTAGTGGTAATTTGTTACAGTGGCAAAAATAAACAAACTTTATCCTCTCCAACCACTAGAATATACTCACTAATATGGCTTGAATTCCTGTCTCTTGGGTTACTGATGTGTACCTCTTACCCAGATTAGTGTCAGACATGCCTAAGGCTTCCAATAAAGAGCTGATGAATAAGTGGATGATGCCAACATTTTGCTCAAGACCAGCTGATGGATTCCTATATCACTCATAGTAAAAGCAAAGGTCAGTTCTACAAAATCTATACTGCACTCTCTACTCTGTTACTTTATTAATTTTATCTCTTGTACATTTCTCCGTGAATGCTCTTCCTTGCAGTTCTTCTGGAATATCAAACATACTCCCATCTGTGAGCTTTGCCCAGACTATAATGGATGCTTATCCTCAGATATCCACCTGTATTTATCACTCCCTTCAAATCTTTTCACAAGCATCCCATTAGCAGTTAGGTCACCCCTGACCACACTATTTGGATCACCACCTGTTGGCACATTTCTTTTCTTTGCTTTATTACTCTTGATTACTTCTTTAGTACCTGCCTTTGTATTTTACATAGTTATTTGCTTATTGTTTATTCCCCACTAGAAGATCAACTCCAAGAGGGCATTTATTGATTGATTGATTTTAGAGAGAGAGGAAGCAAGAGAGAGAGAGAGAGGTAGAAACATCGATGAGAGATAAAATCAACTGGCCACCTTCTGAATGGCCCCCACTGGGGATCGGGACCACAACCTGGGCATGTGCCCTGACCAGGAATCGAACCGGCAATCTCTTGGTGCATGGGTTGACGCTCAACCACTGATCCACACCGGCTGGGCAGGCATTTATGTATGTTTTTGTCTCTTTCCTTCTCTGCTATGATGGGCATGTAGTAGGTTTCAACTACTATTAATTGAATGGATTGCACTATTCCAACAAAGACCTTCGTAAATGCTCCATACAATGCTATGCACAGCAAATCAAAAGATCACTCCAAGAGAGACTGATGTATTGAAGAAAACAAGACTAACAAGGCTTAGATTTTTGTCTGAAATCTGCAGCACTATGCAGGCACAGCCCGCTGAAAGACAGCCACAATGTCCAGAGAAATAAATTGATAAAGACTGTGAGAGTTAATATTGTTCAGAGTTAGTAATGGTACAGAAACAAGAACCAAGCAATCCAGCAGATTACATGGGGCAAGAGAACCACGGGACACAACAGTGAACCAGAATAGACAAGACTGTGTCCTTCACCCCCAAGTGTACACTGCTCCATGAGTTGTCTGAAAGGAAAGATAGTAATATTAGAGGTCACTGTACATCTATTATAGTTTCCTTTATACAAGGCTACATAGTGAACTGTACTTCTCAGTCCTGAGTAGGGAATAAGTAACTCCATTAAATTCTGTCAGCACATATCTTCATAAAACGCCAAGTCTCTTTAGACACAAAATTATTGAGGTTATTTGAAATAGAATGTACCTCCTGACTGATAAAGAATCATGATCCTACTGCTTGACGTTCACTAAGTTAAATAGGACACCATTTTGTCAGAATTCAGTCCACATGAGCCAAGTTTCTCCCAGAACATACTACCTTCACACTGTCAACACTGCCACCTGCAGAGCTGTAACATTCGCTGTTTGTTCCAAATGCAGAACTAGGTGTGCCAGTGTCCCACTGGGGGGATTTCTGAAGCTTCTCCTACCAAAAAATGGTGAGCATGCTCATCCTGCTTCCCATGATTCCTCCACAGCCTGACCTGTGGGAACCAGAACTCAAGGGGGCACAGCGGAAAATGCACACGCTGTTCTGATGAATCAGAAGCTGGAATTAACCACTGAACACAGCAAAGAGATCCCACAGACAGGGGAGATGAGTGAAAGCTGCTTTGTTGTCACTCTCTGAATAGTGCTTTTACTTCACACCTATTTTGAGTAGCAGCAAATTGGGGACCCTGTTCTGTTCATGCTAAGGTAGCTGACCACAGTTCTTCCTAGTCCTGTCCTTACTTTTATCTTTCACTGGAGTTAGTCTAATGTAATGCAGATTACATCAAGGTATCAGAACAGGTTAATTTGACCTATGTTGGGCTGCCTTTGCTTCTTCATTGCATTTGCCATGTTCAATTGTTTATGTACCTGCCTACCAGTAATTTGATGACAAAAACAAAACTTTTCTGTAGATCTTCAAGAAAGAACTTCTGTAGATCTTTCTTTGGATTAATTTTTGCAATGATGTGTAAAATAGGAATTCACTAGTCTCATTGTGTAGATGATGAAAATAAAAGTTTAGCTAATTTCTCCAAATTATAAATAGCAAATAAAAGATTTAAATGTGTACTTTATTACTAAAAATCAATGTCACCTCATTAATTAAAGTGATATACCTTTCTGATTGGTTATCTGCACAATAGAAGAAAAATTATCTTTACAAGTCAGTTCTGTTTTGACTGCTCCCCCATTTTAGAATAAAAAATGTCTAGCTAATAAAGGAAGAATCTTGGTAGTATACATATTAATCTCGGTTTTGTAGCCAATTACAGCCAGGGAAAAAGGATACATTGTATACAATAATATCATTTGTATTTGCCCTATCAATATAATTATCAAATACTAATGAATATTTATTGAGGATGAGAAAGAAAGCATGCCTCCTAGTTTTGAAAAAAAAATATTTTTAACAAAACTAACTACAAATAAATAAAATTTTAAATGGACACATAGAATACTAATTTTTAATCAAACCAAATTTTTGAACCAGTTTTTTCTTGCTGTTTTTTTTCCCCTTTAAAGGAACTAAAATTATGAGGATGTCAAAGTAGAATTCATTTTGTGTCATAGATTTATTGACTCCTATATCAGTCTGTCTCATCTGGACATTTACATTTTCTCTGAGTTTTGTTTTGTTTTGTTTTAGAATTGAGTAAAGTAAATCGTTCCACTTCACTAACCTGAAGCAACACAACACCACTAGGAGGAAAGTCCAAGTAGTGAAAAAATCAGGGAACATGTTACAGTTTAAATAATACTTTGAGCAGGAAGCATTTTTCAAACAAATTATTTAGAATATTCGTTCCAAATCTAAAATTTACTCTCTGTGTATAGCTTTAAAGTTATACTCAGTTAAGAAATTCAAGCTTTTGAAAAACAGTCTCAGTGTAAAAAAGGGTTACATTCATTTTGATCTAATGCATTCTTCCTTTTCTCCATAATATTGGTTACCATTGTGAATGTCACTCAATCTTTTTTTCTTGTGCTATCTGCATTATGATAGTAATCTGCATTTTCCCAAAAGCCAGTGAAGCAGAATGCCTTTTCACATGTTTACTTTCTGTTTAGATATCTCTTGTGAGAGCAACTGACACCTTATCCCATGGGAGGTGAGTCAGTTATGGCATTTGTCCTGCACGTATCCCCATGGTGGCAGATAAAACAGTGTTATTAATTATTCTCTTCCTCCATTTCTTTATCCCTTTCTCGGACTCTTCATCTTTCTCCTCCACCTTGTTCCTTGTGAATGTTAGATGGCATGCACCTGTGGGAGGCAACCAATCGATGTGTCTCTTCAAATCGATGTTTCTCTCTGTCTCTCCCTGCCCCCTTCCTCTCTCTCTAAAATTCAATGGAAAAAAATTCTTGGGAGAGGATTAACAAAAACAACAGAATTAAGAACTTTAGTCCTTCAAAACCAGTAAGGAAGTAAAATAATAAGCCACAGACTCGAAGAAGCGAGTTTAAACACATGTATCTGACAAAGGACTCCCTCAAATTATTAAAGAAAAGGAAGAGAACTCAAAGACAAATGGGCACATGTCAGAAGAGATACTTCACAGCAAAGAATGTCACTCAATCCTGATGGACTCTCTTTTCCATTATTTTTTCTAATAGCTATAGTTTCTCAGCAATGAGGTGTATCCAAATTTTTAAATCTTTTATCTCAATATACTATTAATGCCAAATGAATGAAGTACAAAAATTGTTATAATAATAACCTTTTAAACACAGGGACTTAAATGAAGAAAAATATGCCTAGTGTGAATAAACTTCAAATATTATTTTTATCCATGAAATCTGTAGGGATACCAGGTACCTATTTTGGCAAATATCAGTTTGATTCACACTTAACTCCTCCACTCTAGTTTAAATGTCACTTTTAACTTTTTGAACTAACATGGATAAAACGTCTTATATTATATAATAATCAAATGGCTCTTTTGTCAGGTAACCTTAAATGTTCTGTCATGCTTTTCACATGCCCAAAAATATTAATTCAGAATTGATGTCAATATTGTAAATGAGTATATACCTGTTCTTGTTAATTGCTATAGTACATATATTGTGATGTATTGTCAACAGCTACTTTGAAATGCATTCTGCTCTTAGTAAAGACATGTTATAAACAAACAAAAGAGCGAAAATAATAATAATTACAGTAGTTTAATATCCACTATAACTTTTAACCTTCCCAGTAATCAGGTAGTTAAAAATGGCAAGTTATTATTAATCTTCTATACAGAAGAAAACCAGAATTCATCAAGTTTAAGTTACATGTCCAAGGTCCCTTTGCTAATATGTGCAAGAGCAGTCATGAAGGCCAGTGCTAGAATTAGAATTCCAGCGTCAGTACTTTTTATGTTTTATGAAGTAGCAACACTGCTTTCATACAACTTTAAACATTAACGAAGAACAAAATACTTTACTGTTGCTATATATAAGAAGCAAGATGCAGCGTTTTTATTGTAGCTCTGAAGTAGAATTAATTGGTCTTGTGCATTTTGAAGGTGATTATACCATGTATTTTACTTATGGGGTAAAATAAATAAATTTAGGTGCTAACAGTTACAAAAATAAATACCAGATGATATTAAAAGAGGGTATAAAAAAATTCATTACTTGTTGGCATTTCCCCCTCTTTTTAAACTAAATTTTAAAAGATGAGAATTACCCAGATGGTTTTGCTGCACAAAAAGCATCTTGAAACAATGTTCATTTTAAATCCTTATATATCTGTATTTTTAAGGTATACACAAATACCAAGGAAGACAGTACATAATACAAAAAACTCAATATATCTTTTTACATAATACAAGGAAGCTCATTATTTCTTTTTATTTGATTTTCATTGAACTTATGGGAGTAATATTGGTTAGTAAAATTATATAGGTTGCAGGTGTACAATTCTATATTACATAATTTGTATATTGTATTTTATGTTCACCACCCAGTCAAGTCTCCTTCCATCACCATTTACCCCCTCTTTTCCACCTTCTACCTGATCCCCACCCCTATTTTCCCTCTGGAAATCACCATACTGTTGCCTATGTCTATGAGGTGTTTTTGTTTTTTGAGGTATTTTTGCCTAATCCCTTCACCTATTTCACCTCCTTCCCCAGTCTGCCTCCCTCTTAGAGCTGTGAATCTTTTGTCTATATTCATGGGTCTGTTTCTGCTTTATTTGTTTATGTTTCTCATTAGATTCCACATATAAGTAAAATCAGAGAAAGTCAAATCACATTATCTCACTTATTTGTGGAATATCATAATCATAACAGTCTCATTTATTTGTGGAATATAATGATCATAAGAGTCTGAGGTATTGGGTAGACCAGAGACATGGAAGTAGGGAACAGACTGACACCCCTCAGAAGAGGGTGTGGTGAGGGGAGGGAAGAGATAAACCACAGAACTTATATGCATATATGCATAACCAATGGACAGGGACAACAAAGCGGGGTATGGGGTGGAGGGGATGGGGAGGAGAGTGTCAATGGGGAAAAAAATGAGAAACATCTATAACAAAAATAAATTAATAAAAAATTATTTTTAAAAATTATATTGTATTTGTCTTGCTCTACCTATCTTATTTTACTTAGCATAATACTCTTCAGGTCCACTCCTGCTGTCACAAAAGGTAAGATTTCCATCTTTATTACAGCCTAGTGGTATTCCATTGTGTAAACATATCACAGCGTTTTTGATCTACTCATCTATTTATGGGCACTTGGGCTGCTTCCAAATATTAGCTATTGTAAATAGTACTACATTGAACATAGGGGTATACATATTCCTTAGAATTGGTGTTTCAAGTTTCTTCAGATATATTACCAGAGTGAAATTTCTGAGTCATTAGGCAGTTCTATTTTTAATTTTTTGAGAAAACTCCATACTGTTTTTCACAGTGGCTATACCAATCTGCATTCCTAGCAACAGTGTACAAGGATTCCCTTTTCTCCACATTCTCACCAACATTTGTTTTTTGTTGTCATAATAGCCATTCTGGCAGGTGTGAGGTGATATCTCACTGTGGTTTTAATTTGCATTTCTCTGATGATTAGTGACCTTGAGCATCTTTTCATATGTCTATTGGCCATCTGTATGTTGCTCTTTGGAGAAATGTGCAGTCAAGTCCTTTGCCAATTTTTAATTAGATTATGTTTCTTTGGGTTGGTGTTGAGTTGTATAGGTTCTTTACAAATTTTGGATATTAACCTCTTATAACAGATGTTATCATTGGTGAATATATTTTCTCATTCAGTGGGTTGTCTTTTCATTTTTTTGATGGGTTCTTTGCTGTGTAAAAACTTGTAGTTTAATGTAGTCACATTTGTTTATTTCTTCATTTGTTTCCTTTGAGAATATTACTTGTTGTGTATGAGAGTGTGTGTGTGTGTGTGTGTGTGTGTGTGTGTAGTTTTGGGTTGTTTTTTTTTTTGCTACAAAAACGTCTGGGGTTTTTCTGCCTATGTTTTCTTCTAGGATATTTATGGTTTGAGTCTTACATTTAAGTCTTTATACCATTTTGAGTTTATTCTTGTGCGTAGTATAAGAAGGTGATCTAGCTTCATTATTTTCCATGTATCTTCCAATATTCCCGACACCATTTATTCAGGAGACTGTCTTTACCCCATTATATGTTGTTGCCTCCTTTGTCAAATACTAATTGAGCATAAAGGTGTGGGTTTATTTCTGGTCTCTGTATTCTGTTCCCCTGATCTATATGTCTGTTTTTATGCAATTACCATGCTTTTTTGATGGCCTTGTATAGTTTGATATCAGGTAGCATGATTCTCCCAACTTTGTCTACTTTCTCAAGACCGCTGTCACTATTCAGTGATCTGTGGTTCCATATACATTTTTTGGAACATTTTTTTAATTCTTTGAAATATGCCATTGGTATCTTGAGAGGAGCTGCATTGAATTTATACAGTTGTCTTCGCCACTTTGCACTTCGACTTTCGCGGCTTCACTCTATCATGATTTTTTTTTCACATATATTCATTAAAAGTTGATTTAAAAGGAAAACAAAGAACCGAATTTAAAAAATGGGCAGAGGAATTAATAGACACCTCTCTAAACAGATATACAAATTCCCAAGAGACATATGAAGAAATGTTCAACATCACTAATCATCAGAGAGATGCAAATTAAAACAACAATGAGGTATCACCTCACACCTGTCAGAATGGCGGCCATCAACAAATCATCAAACAACAAGTGTTGGCGAGGGTGTGGAGAAAAGGGGACTCTAGTACACTGCTGGGGGGAATGCACACTGGTGCAGCCACTATGGAAAACACTATAGTATTACCTCAAAAAATTAAAAATTGTACTTCCATTCGACCCAGTGATCCCACTTCTAGGAATATACCTTAAGGAGCCTGAAACACCAATCAGAAAGAATATATGTAACCCCATGTTCATAGCAGCACGAGTTACAATAGTTAAGATCTGGAAACAGCCCAAATGTCCATTAGTAGACAAATGAATAAAAAAGCAGTGGTACATATACACAATGGAGTACTATGCAGCTGTAAAAAGAAAGATCTCTTATTCTTTGAGACAACATGGAGGGACCTGGAAAGTATTATCCTAAGTGAAATAAGCCAAACAGAGAAAGGCAAGTATCATATGATCTCACTTATTTGTGGACTATAATGAACATAAGAGTCTGAGGAATGGGGTAGTGCCGAGACGTGGAAGTGTGGTACAGACTGACAATCCCCAAAAGTGTTGGTGGTGGGGGAGAGATAAACCACATGAACTTATATGCATGTATGCATGAACAATGGACATGGACAACAAAGCTGGGGACAGGGCAGGGAGAGAGGGGGGAATCAGTGGGGGAAAAAGGAGAAATATCTGTAACAAAAATTAATAATAAAAAAAGAATACTTCTATAGAAAAAAAAAAAGTTGATTGAGACAATGAAAATGATACAGCAAGTGCTTGGTTTTCTGAGTCAATTATACACCCCTGTATTACAATTACAATTAAAATTACCATATGTATGAACTGTAGGCCTATGTATTCGAGTACCCCAGGAATCCTTCAACGCCAGGTGCAACCACTAGAATCTGGAACGGATAAACTGTGATAAATTAGGGATGACTGTATGTTGTTTTGGATAGTAAGGACATTTTAATGATGCTAATTCTTCTCTTCCATGAACACAGTATCTGCTTCCACTTATTTGTTTTTTTTAAAAATTTATTTCTTTGGTATCTTATTATTTTCCAAGTATAGGTCTTTCATATTCTTGTAAATTTATTTGGGTTTTATTATTATTTTTTGATCCAATTGTAACTGAGATTGTTTTTTGGTTTCCCTTCCAGATAGTTCACTATTGGTGTATAAGAAAATGCAACTGATTTCTGATTATTTATTTTATGTCCTGCTAATTTACTGAATTAATTTTTTAGTTCTAGTAATTTTTTGTTGGAATCTTTAGGGTTCTCTACACAACATTGTGTCTTCTGCAAATAATGACTCTGTTACTTCTCCCTTTCCAATTTTGATACCTTTTATTTCTTCTTGTCTGATTTCTGTGGCTAGGGTTTCTAGTACTATGTTGCCTAAGAGTAGTAAAAGCAGAGATTGCTGTCTTGTTTCTGCTCTTAAGGGAAATGCTTCTAGTTTTTCCCCACTGAATATAATGTTGTCAGTGACTTTCTCATATGTGGCCTTTATGATGTTGAGGTATCTTCTCTCTATTCCCATTTTTCTGAGAGTTATTATAAATGGGTGCTGGATTTTGTCAAATGCTTTATCTGTATCTATTGATATAATTATATAAGTTTTATCCTTTATTTTGTTTATGTAACATTAATTAATTTGTAGATATTGTACCAAGTTTGTATCCCCAAAATAAATCCCACTTCATCATAGTGTATAATCATTTTACTATATTGCTGGATTTGGTGTGCTAATATTTAGCTAAGGTTTTTTGCATCAATGTTAATCAAGGTTATTGGCCTATTATTTTTATTTTTATTTTTAGTGACCTTATCTGATTTTAAAATTAGGATAAAGTGGCTTTGTAAAATAATCTTGAGAGTCTTCTCTTCTCTTGAATTTATTGGAATTGTTTGAGAAGGATGGGTTCTTTGAATCCTTGGTAAAATTCACCTTCAAAGCATCTAGTCCAGAACTTGTGTTTCCTGAGAGTTTTTTGATGACTACTTCAATTTCATTAGTGATAATTTGTCTGTTCAATTTTCTGTTTCTGCTTGATACAGCCTTGGAAGATTGGTTGTTTCTAAGAATTTTTTCCATGTTCTTCAATTTGTTCCATACATTTTTTAAATAATACCTTCTTATAATCCTTTGTTTTTCTGTGATGTGAGATGTTACTTCTCTTCTTTCATTTCTGATTTTATTTATCTGTGTCCTCTCTCTTTCATGCTTTATGAGTTTGGTCAAAGGTTTATTAATTGTGTTTATCTTATCAAAGAACCAGCTCTTGGTTTCCTTGAACTTTTGTAATTAAAAGAAAAAAATTATATATTATTTATTTCTGCTTAATCTTTATTATTTCTTCCTTCTACACACACTGAGCTATGTTTGTGGTTCTTTTGTTTGTTCTTCTATGTGTAAAGTTAGATTGCTTATTTGAAATATTTTTTGGTTCTTAAAGTAGATCTATATTTCTATGAATTTCCCACTTAGCTTTTCACTGAGTCCCACAGATTATGTGTTGTTTTGTTTTCATTTTTATTTTCTCAAGGGATTATTTTATTTCTTCATTGATTTCATTGTTAGTCCATTTATATTTTAGTAATATGGTATTTTGCCTCCATGTGGTTGTGTGTTTTTTTGTATTTTTTGTATTTGTTTTTGTCATGAGTGATTTCTACTTTTATGAATATTGTGGTCAAAGAACAGGATTAATGGTATTTCAATCTTCTTAAATTTATTTAGACATGTTCTGTGACCTAATGTGGTTTATCTGAGAAAGTGTATGATGTGCACTAGAAAAGAGGGTATATTATGCTGTCTTGGAGTAAAATGTTGTAAAAATATTAATTCAATACATCAAGTCTACAGTGTAATATAAAAATTATGTTATTGTAAAAAGGATAATTATTGGTTTAAGACTAAAGATATTGAAGCTATCAATGAAATCCATCTTATTAAATGTGTCATGTAAGGCCGCTATTTTTTGTTGATTTTTCTATCTGAAAGAGCTATCCATTGATATAAATGGCATGTAAAAATCCCCTACTGTAACTGTATCACCTTCCATCTGCTCCTGAGGACTGTCCCAAGGACTGGTTGTCACCACCACAAGCCAGCCAGTCTGATGGAGACACTGATCTCTCTGCAGGGTTTATGGTGTGTATGTCCCCATAAGATGAATTGCTTTATAATCCATTGTTGTACCCTAGCAATCCTTTATATTTCTTGTCATAAACTCTTTAAAAATTAGAAGCTAAGTAACATACTTTACTCCATAAATGAGTGATCAATGGATAACATTGAACATACGACTTTAATATTTTTAGAACCATCGAAGTCACACATACATTATACACATCGGCTCAAGAGGAAGATAAGAGCTTTGCAAGTCCCACCCCAGAGGTAACCATCATGTGTGGGTGGGTGGGCATCTCTCAGACCCTGTCTCTCTCATTCTGTTTATTTGTCTCTGTCACAGGGAGACTCATTTTCACATATGTGTGTCTGCCTGTTGAAATCACATGTATGGGGTCTAACAGGTGGGACCCTGGATGCAGGGTGTTGGTCCACACATCTCCCATGAAAGGACACCTGAGGTTGTTATCTGTTGGCACAGAGACCACTGCATGCACTTCAGCATCTGCTCAGCTCCCCTCATCCATGTGGGCCAGGATTGGTGGGTCTCATCCCTTCTCCACGGACATCAGTGGTTTTCCCAATTCCCGGCTATTTCATCAGTGCTCTGATGGGTGGTCTTGAAAATACATCTTTGAACAATTGTGCATGAATTCCTGTGGGGCAACCTCCATGGGTGAGCACTGCCAGGGGCAGGTGGGCACGTGTGGAACTTGGACGGGTCCTGACACTGTTCTCCCAGAGGAGGGGCCCTTCCCCTTCTCTCCAGGGGACCTGCTGTGGCCTCACTTTGTCCCCAGGGCTGGTCGCCACCAGACCAGAAGCTGCCAGTGTGATGGAGACAGAGGTCTCTCCCCAGTGTTTACGGTGCGTGTGTCCCCATGGGGAGGTCGGGCATCTCTGACATGTCCTGGCGTGTGCCCTGCCCCTCCTCGGAAGTCCTGTGTTTGACCTTTGTCCCTTTAGAAAACACCGACTTTTGAGAGTTTGCTGCACCAAAGGGAGGTTACATCTTTCCATGTCCTTGGGTGATGAGGAATGCTTTGCAGCTTGTGGTTTGTCTTTCCAGATTTCTGCATTTTTTCTCATTTTTGTTTTGGGCACAGGAAGAGCCAACCTTTGCCTGACTGGCTTCCAGCCCTGGGGTCACCTTAGCCCAGCAGTCTCTACCCCAAGATCACGCTCACACTTACTAAAGCACTTCTCATTTTTACATCTGATCTCTAATCCATCGGGGATTTCCCTTTCAAATAACTAAAATGCCATTTCAGATGAAAACAAACAAAAGCTTATGAGCAGACACAAAATGGCACCTATGTAAGATTTCCTTCATAGGAAACGTCCAGAACAGGTGAAGGAGCAGAGACAGGAAGCAGATCAGGGGTTGCCAGGGCAGGAGGAGTGGGGAGTGAGTACTTTGGGGCAGGGTTCCTTTTGGGGGGATGGACCATCCTGCAACTAGACAGCGGTGGTGCCTGCACAGCGTTGGGAGTGTCCTTCGTGCTCAGGAATGACACAATTCAAAATACAAACGATCACTTTTATTTATTACTTACAACTAATTACATCATGGAGAGAGGAAGCATAAAAGAAGAAAGAAGACTAAAGTAAAAGAAAAAGACCCAAAAATACCTTGAAAAATAAAGACAAAAAAATAAATGACTGAGTCACGCCACGGAGAAGCCCAAAATGTAAAAATGAAGGAAAATAAAAGGAGAAGGTCAACAAAGTAGGGTAAAACAAGTTTTCCTGATGGGCGATGGCAAGCAGTCTCAGCCAGCTGTTCTGGAGCTGGACCTGAGGAAATTTTCAAAGGGAGCCCTTCCTCTGAGGCAGGGACCAGGGCAGGTTCAGGGGAGGGTCCTTCAGCCAGGGATGCGGGGGCCTCAGCCAGGTCAGGAGAGGCTGCCCAGGCCGGCCCCGGCGCCAGAGCCTCAGCTGGAGCGGCTGCTGGAGGTGGCAGGGCCTCTGGAACTGGACACCCCTCCGGGTCTGTCCCTGCATCGGGCTCCCTGGGATGGACGACAGCTGGCTCTGCCTCCTGGGCTGGTGCTGGAGATGTGAGAGGAGAAGAGATCACCCACGTGCCTGCATTTCCACGTGCCCCCCAGAGACAGAACACAGCCACAGCCCAGGGCCCGTAGCAGGATGTGGTCTTCCCGGGGAGTCCAGCAGATGGCTAATCTGAGGCCAGTCTTTGCTACTGGACAGCCTCTGGGGGTGCTCTGTGTATCTGGCCCCAAACCCTCCCCATAAGCTCGCATGTACCTCCACCCCCATCCCATGCCCCCCTCCCCCCCGCTGCTCACCCCTGGGCTCTGCCTCCTTGGGCTCCAGGTCATCCGGCCAGGTCCATTTAACATCAGCACCGTACTCCAAGTCACAGTTGAAAAACCTCACCTTCTTGCCCATCCTGGGCTGATTCGGGATTGTGGGGCTGCGCCCGGGCCGCTTCAGGATTGAGGGCCTGTAGAGGCTGGGCAGCTTTGGGGAAGGAATGCCACCCTGGCCAAGCCCTGGATCCCCAGACCCCCAGGTGGCCTCACTCACTTCAGGCCTGCCCCGGCCCTCCATGGTGAGGCTCACCTGCCCCACACTAGTGAACATGGGGAGAGGGTCTTCATCGGCCAGCTGCTCATCCTCCTTGTTCTGGGTTGAAATCTGCAATGACAATGACCGGCAGCCGGTCGGAAGGCCTCAAGCCTGGCCCTGGCCCTAGTCTCTGCTGCCTCTGCCCACTGGACCTTCTGCTCCCGGATCAGGCCCAGCCCTGTGTCTGCACAGACCTCCACCCAGGGGAAATGAGAGTCACCTCCAGGGCTCGGGATAAACCTCAGGCAGAGGGTGCTGCCCACACTCCCAGTCTACCAAGCCAGCCTTGACCTGGGTGTGAACATGACCTGCCCACCAGGCTTCTGACCTCTTCACCCTCAACCTGTTCCTGCTGAGGACATGTTCCCTTACTATGTGAACCATGTTCTGCGCGTGCATGCACACACACACCACACACAAACACCCCTCACACACAGAGGTGCTTAGGGGCTGATCAGGTGGGATCAGAGTGGTGGCCGGGCCTGAACACAAACTTCTGGGCCTTCCTGAGTTACCTCTAGGTCCTGCCTTGAAAAGGGCCACAGGCGCCTGGGCGGAGTCCAGGTCCAGCGTCGGCCACGACGGAATCTCCTCTCCTCACTGGCTCTGTTGAGGCCACGGCCTTGGGTCACTGGTAGACAGCACGAGAACATTGTGTCCTCTCCAATGTCTGTTCCCAAGTGAGCTGGGTAGGGGCAGTTAGAGAAGGTTGCTGCCTGGTGACCAGGGTTCCAAGTTCTGTTGGGCTCCATCGTCAGGAAGTGAGGTCACTGCCTGGGTCATCTACCCCGAGCATCTCCTCAGACCTCACTTCCTGCCTGGGTCATGTACCGGAGCATCTCCTCAGACCTCACTTCCCAACCGGGGCTAGGAACAAACTGCAACCGAGGTATGTGCCCTTAGCAGGAACTGAACCCAGGACTCCGTGGTCCTTGGGCCAATGCCCTAACTGTTGAGCCAAACTGGCCAGGGCTGTCCTGTTTTTTTTTAACCATTTTCTTTTTTTAATTCTGACTTCTTTTGGATTATAATTAGATTTTTCTTCTTTGTTGATTTGTTTATCGTAACATTTGATGTTCTATTATTGGCTGATTTATGGTTCATAGACATTTTTAAATTACCACAGCCTAAATTTAAGTGATAATATAATAGCCTCTAAAATAATATCTTGTTATTTCTCCCATGCTATTCTTTGGGCTACAGAGGTCCTACATTTTACTTTTACACATGTTTTAAGACCCATTCCATGTTGGTATTCATTTCATTTAAATAGTCAACCATCTTTCAAAAGTGGTTTACATCACATTGTATACCTAAAATGTTACAAAATTGTGGACCAATTATATTGGAAAATTAAAAATAAAAGATCAGTGGTTGACAGAGGTGGGAGGGAAGAGATAAACAGTCAGAGTGCAGAAGAATTTTAAGTCAGTAAAAATACTCTGAATAAGATTATAATGCTGGCTATATATCATTATACATTTGTCCTAACCCATAGAATTTACATTAAAAGTGGACCTTCAGGTAAACTCTGGACTTTGGGTAATTATGATATGTCAATGTAGGTTCATCATTGGTAAAAAAATATATATATATATATATATATATATATATATATATACCATTTTGATGAGCCCTATACATAATGAGAAATGCTCTCTGTGTAAGGGTGGAGGCAGAGTGTATATGGGAAAACTCTGTAATTTTTTCTTGATTTGTTGAAAACCTAAAACTAATGTTAAAAAAGAAGCCTTTAAAATAATATATTTTAAAAGTACTTTATATAAAAGGAATATATGTTTATTATTTACCCATGTAGTTATCCTTTCTGATGCTCTTCATTTCCTGTGCTGTTCCATGTATCCATCAGTTATGATTTACCTTGTATCTGAAGGACGTCCTTCGACATTCCTTTTAGTGTGGCTCTGTCCCTAATCAATTCAATCATCTATTGTATCTGTACAAGACTTTGACTTACCTTTGTTTTGGATAAATACTTCTCCTGAGCATCACATTCTAGGTTGACATCACATTTTATACATTACAGATTTTGCTCTGCTGTCTTCTTGCTTGTGCTGTTTCTGGAAAGAAATGTACTGCATCTTTATCTTGGCTTCTCTGCAAAATAGGTCTTTCTTTTCTGGCTGCTTTAAAAAGTTTATCATTATTACCAATTTTTAATCTTCTCTGCTATTATTTTATTTATTTGTTTTTATTAAATTTATGGGGGTAACATTTCTTTTTTATTACCAGTTTTAAGCAATTTGATTATAGTACACCTTTTGTAGTTTCTTCATTATTCATATGCTTTATGTTTTTTGAGTTTCTTGAAATGGAAAATATTTTAGTTATTATTTCTTCAAGAATTTTTTTTTTTTCCTCCTAATTTGAGAATCCAATTCCAACTATATTTGGTTACTTCAGAATGTCTCATGTTTCGCTGTTTTTTTTGTGTGTGTGTGTGTGTGTATGTGTATATACTTTATTATATATATCTATGTATATATATTATATTAAAGACAATATACTGTTACTTTCTTTTTTTGGATGGTTTATAGTTCTATGATTTCAAGTTTTAATCTTTTATTTTGTAATTTTTAATTTTCTGTTCATCCTATCTAGTGCACTTTCTGTTCACACCTACGTATTTGAATGTATACACACACATACACACACACATACTTCCAAGTTATAAATATAAAACTCTTTAATATCCTTGTTTGCTAATTCTAACATCTGTGTCAGTGGTGAGAGGGTGTCTGTTGATTGATTTTCTTGCAATAATGGATCATATAGTCTTACTTTTCTGCACACCTGGCATTTTTTTTTTATCTGATGCGAAACATACATTTTACCATGTTGGGTGTGAGATCATTTCAATTTCCATACTTATCTTTTAACTTTGCCTAGGACACAATTCTATTACTAGGAGTCACCTTGATTCTGGGATATTACTTTGCAGATTCTTCAAGCACGACAAAGAGCTATGTTAATTCTAGAGCTAATTCTAACTATTATTTTCTGAGTACACAGCCAAGTATCATGTGACACAATAGGTTTTGGTATGGTTGGTAGAAATACACAGAGAAATAGAAATAAAACAAACACATAAAGAGACTTTTTAGAAAGTCATTTCTGCGTGAATATCAGGTACTGCTCCCTCTTTCCTTTAGGTAGTATCATTTTCTCTCGGGCTCAGGTACTTTCCTCATGAGCCTCAGCAGTCTTTTTATACTTTTAGGAAACCTTCTGCAGATCCCGAGTTCTCGCTCTCTCTGTGCAGCTTTCCTTCCCAGTCTCCTATAAACTCGGGCCACTTTCTTTCGTGGCTTCTCAGATGTCCCTAATTCCTGTTGTCAGCTTGACCTGCCCAGGCTCCTCTCATTACGCTGAAGCTTGAAAGCACTTTCAAGGCTGTAGGCTATAAACTGTGGTAATCATAGGGTTGTTCTTACTTTTGATTCATCTCTCAGGATCACTGTATTTTGTTTAATGACACCCAATGTCTTAAAAACAACTGTTTGTTTTTTCCCCCAGTTTTTGTATTGTTTCAAGTTGATGGATACATCATGTCCCTGTTATTCCAACATATTCAAAGGTAGAATTCCTTCAGCTTTTCTTGATGCCATACAGGATTCATTTCAGCAGGTATTTTGAAACTATTTAACTTTTCTCTTCTCCAAAAGTTTAACATATCTCTATGACCTCCTTCCTAAGTTCCAAGGTCACTTTAACATCTGCTAATCCATGCTGCCTTGTAGGTGTTCAAAAGCAGTTTTTCTGGCTATCTATTTATAAAAATAAAAAAAATAAAACCACACTAAACAAGTTTAAAACTATTGAAATTATACAAAATATGTTGTCTGAGTGTAATTAAACTAGAAATCAGTAAGATAATGACATCTAGAAAATCAAAAATATTTGGAAAATACACAGCTGACTTATAAGTAATGCATTGGTCAAATAGGAAGACACAAATGAAAGTAGAAAATGTTTTGAATTGATGAAATAAAAGCATGTTGTATCAAAATTTGTGGTATGCAACTAAAGCAATGCTAATGGGGACAATTATAACATTATGTGGTTATATCAGAAGAGAAGAAAGGTCTCAAATCAAGAATCTAGATTTTTATGTTAAGACTATATACTTCAATTTGAAACTTTGAAGTGCAATAATTTATAATGTGATTTGTAGTTCTTCATGTATATGATCTTATTACTGGATACATACATACAAACACACACATGCGCACATACCCTATATGTATATTATTACTGAGTATTTATATATATGAAAATTATATTCTGTGTTGAAAAGAAAAATAAAAAAAAATTAAAAAAATCTTTACACCAAACTTATGCTGCTCTTGAGCTTGGATTCTTTTGTGTGAAAGTAACTTACTTTTCTCCATCCACTTACTCAAACTTCATTTGTTCTTTAAGGCCAAGATCAAGCCTCAACTTTTAAAGCTTCTCTAAAATGCATAGACTTGTCTTTTTTTTTTCTTTTTAATTGAATTTATTGAGGGGTGACATTGGTTAACAAAAGCATACAGGTTTTAAATATATAGCTCAATAAAACCTTATCTGCACATTGCATCATGCACCCATCCCCAAAGTTAAATCTCCTTCCACCCACACATCCCTCCCATTTACCCTTGCTTTTTGCCTTCTTCCAACTCCCCCCACCCTCTTTCCCTCTGTCTGTCACCATACTGTTGTCTGTGTCTATGTGACATACATAATATTTTTGCTTCATCCTCTTGAAACCAAGCGGTTGTACTTGGGTCCAGGTTCGTTGTCTTGCAAAATTAAAGAATGAATCTATGGACAAAGGGGCAAATGAAAGCAAAGTTTATTTGAAAAACAGACTCCCTGAAGCAGGGAGGAACCCAAGTGGGTTGCTGGTGAGGCTCCTTTGTCAACGTGTAGATATATGCCTTGCTAGCTTCTGATTGTTCCTCTCAGAGAATTCTGCCTTACCAACATTCATTCATTTTAAAGCTTACGTTTCCCACCAGCTGGGTTCATCCCTAGGTCATCTAGCTCTAAATTCATATTACCATTCTGAAGGAAACATATGTGGGCATCACTGATTTAAAAAAGCTCACCCTATCAGGTGAAATGCAGCATATTTAATTAGCAAAGATATATATTATCCCATAACATTCCCTAGTTGGAAGTGGACAGGTTCTGATTTAAAAACACACATTGATTAGGTATTTCTGACATTTGTACAGAAGCTTTACTTCCAGGAAGAGACAACTTAGTTGGGTGTGGTTAAGAAAAAATAAAGTAGCCTCAGGTATCTATAGGGGCCTTAGTGGCTTCCCTTTTTATAGCAAGTTCAACTTCTCCCAGACAATTAGTAAGGAGGAGGGGAAATGCCCTTGGAGCAATCCTATGCTTGCTTTTGGTTTCTTTTCTAAGTCCATTTTTGGTTTTCTATAATCCTTTTTATGGTAACCTGGTTTTCTACAATAGAAACACACTCTACATTTTTCTCCGCAGAACTCATTCAGCAATCCTGTTGCCTTGTTCTCAGAAACCAGTAGGTATATAAATTGGAATAGGTCAGACTCACCGGCACTATATTCTTGAACAGTAAATAAAATTCATTTACAAATCCATCAGGATCCCAGAAAAAGGAACTATATACAAATGCTGTTCCCCTCTTGCCTGAAACCAGGCCTTTCTGGGTTTTTTATTCTGTAATTGACCTGCACTCCTTCCAGGAGCTTCTAATTTGCATTATTGGGGCTGGGAGTTTCTGGCCTTGGAGGCACGATTTCCCATGTTGATTTTAGTTTTACTTTGAGTCCACATAAACCTCCAGATCTACTACACGCAAGGTTGAGGTGCACTTCCTGTGTGCTGAGTTCCAAATCATCTCAAACCTCCCTTGGGTCTCAGCCTTCCCTTCCCATGGTCCTTTCCTTTACTGCCTAACGTGCCTCTATCTCCTCACCCTCACCTTTTTGTCTGTCTTTAATGTGTTGCTCCAATCACACTGTGTGGCACTGTTTTGGAATTAACCCAAGTTCATTACAACTTGATATTTTTCAACTCTTCACCTTCTCTTCATCCAGTTCATTGTTGTATCTCTGGAGACAGAATAATGCCTGGATTAGAGTAGATGTTGAATAAGTTTGTAGAATAAGTGAATAAACACTAATGAATGATATTTGTTTTAATTGCTAAACTGCATGCAGCTAATTAAATTAAGCATTCCTAGTATGTGATTTTAAGCAAGAGATGCAATAATCCAAGTAGAAAATCTATTAACCCCTGATCATCTCTCAGCTCTCCATCTGAGAGATAGATTCTTATTTAGGACATAGTTATAATGGATTGCTATGGAAACACTGGGATTGACCTCTTCATGTAGTTATTCCTTTAGACTTGGCATACAGGTTTTCCTGCCGTGATCGGAAATTTAACTTAATAAGTTCTCACGATGACACTGGGTGTTTGCTTTTGGTTGTCTTTATGGAAAAAAATTTCAGAATGTCCTTTTTGATCTTTTTCAAGTGACATTTTATTTTGAACTATGTTGCTATTTTATTCTATTTAAATATTGTGAATCCTGTATTCTGTTAACTCACACATCACATTTATGTGGTGATATTGCTTTGTTCCAATTACTGAAGAGGTAAAAGAGTTTCATATATATATATATGTGGTATGTGCCCCTAGCGGGAACCGAACCCAGGACTCTCTGGTCCACAGGCCGACGCTCCAACTGCTGAGCCAGACCAGCCAGGGCTTATATATCTTTTGTAGGCATATTACAATAATGTTCTACAAGAATCACTGAATTCAGAGGCTATTGAACATTTAGATTAGTGAAATAATTAAACATAAGTAATTTCAAATCAATGTGTGTGGTTTCAAACATAGATCTGTCTCCTAACTAGGTGAAGTTGAAAATTATTTTATCTTACTAAGACTCAGTTTTTTCTTCCATGCAATAGGAACAATTATAACTGCTTCTTAAGTTTACTTCTAGGATTATAAGCAATAATGCACACTTTGTTAAGAATTAGTTGTATGAGTTTATAATATATTTGTTATTATCATCAAGAGGTTTAATAATATTAATATAATTTATTATTAAATAGTTATAATACCTCCTCATTGAAGGAAAATGTATGTAAGGATTTGTAGTCTAACAAGAATACTTCTTGTAATTAGGTCTTGTAGTAACAAGTGAATGAGTTATTGCTTTAAGTAGTTTGTTCTTCATAATAAGCTATATTTCATATCTATTTGACAAAAAAAAAATCTAATTTACAACAACAGAAGAACAGATTATATTGGATAACATATGTCAATAACTGGATAATAGGATTTCCCAGAAAACTCTTTAATAAATTCCTGATATATTTATCACTTTTCCATTAGTGATTGAGTTTACCATATATGTGCTAAATTAATAGAGTTTAAAAGTCAGCACCCTAATAGAGTTTCTTTCCTTGGTGAATGGTGACAACTTACACTACAGTGTCTCTGTTTTACCCTGAGCTGAAGGCAACACAGATCTTATTAAGATCAGAACTACAAAGAGAAAAAATAATCAAGATCTAGAACAACAACAACAACAAATATATATATATATACCTTTCTAATCTCTTGTGTTTTGTTTTGGCTTCATGCATTCAACCTCATTCTGCCACTAGCATTGAATTGCATACTGAGTTTTTTTATAGTGGTGACCTCCAATTAAAATAGGTTTGGTAAAGGTTGTTTTGTTTTGTTTTGTTTTGCTTTTTCCCTTTAACACATCTGATTCCCTAGGTACAGTATCTTATATATAGTATCTTAAAAATATTTGGGGGGGAAAAGGAAAATATTCACATGGAGACCATATTAAATATACTTCTTATATTTATCTGTGGGAAATTTTATTTATTTATTAAACTGATAAATGTCTTCAGAAATAATACACCACTTCGCTGAACATTTTTGACTTTCACATATTGAAACCAAAAAGAGGCAGGCATTCAGCACTGTATTATGGGAACAATCAGTGTATTCTTTATGTGAATTTCAAGGAATTTGTTTCAAATGTATCTTAATAGCATGGTGTAGTTCTAAGACCTACCTCATTATGCTATAACTATATGCAAATATAAAAATAAATGCCCTTCTTAAGACCTCTGCTATTGGAAAACATATTTGGAGCATAAATCATAATGACAAATATTGTTTTTGAATTTGATAAATTTGTAATACATGCAGTTGATGTGCAGATGCATAAGTACATGCTTGCACATACACCTGTGCATACACACACACACACACACACCAGCTTTCAGTCATTTTTTGCTGCATAACAAACCACTTCAAAACAAGATGACCTAACTTACATGGAAATCAATTTTGCAAGCTCTAGGCTGGGACCATCTCTCCACAGGATCTCTCATCTCCCATAGAAACTAGTTGAGTTTCTTCACATTTCTGTTTTAAAATATAAAAATTAGTACAGCAAAGTCTGAAATACCCTTTGGACATTGCAGTGTCACATCTGCCATATCATATGGGTCCAAACAAATCAAGCCCACAGCCAGTCCAGATTCATGGAGGTGTCAAACAGACTCACCTCTTAAATGAGGAGTTGCAATCTACCATAACTGCTGGTAAGTCTTCTGTTAATTCAGGCAATGACATGGAAGTTCTTACAACCAAGGTGGCTACACAGAGCAGGGTCATAACCATGTGCATCTTTTCTTTCTATAAAACTGCTTAAGGACTATAGGTCTATTGTCACTGTCAAGATAGGTAAGATCATGCATTTATGCTGTGCCTCCACCTTATGTTTGCAGCCTACATCAACATTTGGTTAGAACTTACATCAAGAAACTGTATGTTGCTATTTAAGGAAAAGTTGACACTCCTCTCTTTTGTTTTATTTTTCTAACTTACTTGTTGTTTGATTTTTCCGAACTCAGAAACCAAAGAGAGAAAAAATGGTCAGTGAACAGGTGTACCAAAATTATGTATTACACCAAATTTTCAATATTCAGAAAGTCCATATTCTTGCAGTCTGAGATGTTTTACTTGAAATAAGAGAAGCATTATTACTTCTTGTGCTTTCTTGGTTTTCATTGACTTTTAGATATATCCCAATCAAGTATTAATCATTTGTTTTTAGTATTACACATAGGTTAAATAATTAAGTGATTCTATTATAAATGTCTATTACAGTTGACATTTAATATTATATTAGTTTCAGGTGTACAACCTTGTGCTTAGACATTCATATCATTTTCAGAGTGATCCTCCCCAATAAGTGTTGCACCCACCTAATGTAATGCATAATTATTACAATAATATTGTCTGTATTCTCTAAGCAGTAATTTACATCCCCATAACTATTTCGTAACTCCCAATTTGTACATCTTAATCCCTTCACATTTTTTATCCAGTTCCACTATCCCTCACATCAGTTTGTTCCCTGCATCTATGAGTTTGCTTTTGTCTTGCTTGTTTGGTTTTTTTGTGTTTTTTGTGTTTGGTTTTTTTTTTTTTTTTGTACATTCTACATATATGTGAAATCATATAGTATGTAGTTCTTCTCTATTTCGTAATCTCTTGCTTTCTTCTCGTGTATGCTGTTAACTCTCTATGCTGTTGTGTTTGAATTCCTTTCTCTTTATTTCATGTATATTTTTGTTTTGTGGCTAAAGTGTGCTTCATATACACCAAGCTATGTTTATAGCAGTCTATTTTAACTTGATTTTTGCTTAAGTTTGAACACATTCTATAATCACTACCATTTTTACTCAACCCCTCCATGTTTATGTTTGGTAATTATTTTTCATTTCTTTTGTGTGTGTATTGTGTGTGTGTGTCTCTCCCTTAATTTGCTGTTGTAATTACACATGATCATCCCACTTTTTCCTTTTAACCTTTGTACTAAATTCATTGTTGGTTGATCCACTGCATTTATTATGTGTTGACCTTCTTCAATGAGAATGTTTTTCTTTATGATACATATTTTCTCATTCATATTTTCTGCTTTTTTTCTTTTTTCCTCACCTAAGGACATTTTTTTCCATTTTTTGTTCAGATAGAGTGGAAGGGAAAGAGAGAGAGAAAAGAAAAAAGCATTGACATGAAATGGACACATCGAGTGGTCGCCACCCATATGACCCAACCAGGACCAGGGACAAACTGCAACCGAGGTACATGCCCTTAGCAGGAACCAAACCCAGGTTTCTCTGGACCACAGGCTGACACTCTAACCACTGAGCCAAACCAGCCAGGGCCCTGCTTCTTCTTCTTAAAGAAGACCCTTTAACATTTTATAATACTGGTTTGATGGTAATGAACTCCTTCAGCTTTTTCTTGTCTGGGAAGTTCTTTATCTTTCTTTTGATCTAAATGCTAGGTAGAGTAATCTTGGTTGTAGTTCCTGGCTGTTCATCACTTTGAATATTTTGTGCCAATGCATTCGGGCCTGAATTTTTTCTGTTGAGATATCAGCTGACAGTCATATGGGAGCTCCCTTGTACTTAATTAACTGCTTTTCTCTTGCTGCTTTTAAGATTCTCTTTTGTCTTTAACCTTTGGCATTTTAATTACAATGTGTCTTTGTGTGGTCCTCTTTGGGTTCATCTTATTATAGATCCTTTGCACTTCCTGGACTTGTATGTCTATTTTATTCACCAGGTTAGGAAAGTTTTCAGTCATTTTTTCAAATAGATTTTCAATCCCTTGCTCTGTCTCTTCTGTCACCTCTATGGTGAAAATGTTGTTATGGTTGATGATGTCCCAGAGATCCATTAAACTATCTTTTTTTCTTTCTCCTCCTCCTCCTCTTCTTTTTCCTATTCCCACTGGGTACTTTCTGCTACATCTTCGAATTCTTTGATTCAATTCTCTGTTTCATCTAATCTGCTATTGAATCTGTCTTAGGTATTCTTTTTTTCCAATTATTATATCCATTTCAGACTGGTACTTTTCTATGTTTTATGTCTTACTTTTTATGTTTATATTTCTCTTGCAGTTCCCTGAGAAAATCTACTCTTCCCTTAAGTTCATTGAGTATCCTTATAACTAATGTTTTTAACTCTGCATCTGGTAGATTGCTTGTTTCCATTTAGTTTAGCTTTCTTTGCAGTTTGGTCTTGTTCTTTAATTTGGAACACATTTCTTTGTTTCCTTATTTTGGTTGCCTCCCTGTGTTTGTTTCCATGTATTATGTAGCTATGCTCTGTCTCCCAGTCTTTACAGAGTGGCCTTATGTAGTTAAGTGTCCTGTGTGGCCCAGTGTTGCAGCCTCCCCATTCACCTGAGCCAGGTGCTCCAGGAGTGTGGATTTTGTGTGCCTTCCTATAGGGCCATCAGTGGGTGTAATTGACCTTCAGACTGACTGACTCTGAGGACTGGCCATAACTTCAGCCAACAGACTGTTGTGCTGCAGCTTAACCATGGAGCCAGATTTGCTTTAGCATGGCTCAGGTGCTTACTGAGTCCACCCTCTGCGTGTATCCTTTTTGACACTAATTTTGTGATACTCTAGTGTGGTCTGAAGCTGGTCATCAGATGTGTTGGTTCTGGGGCCTCTTGGGAGTAACCATGGTGCAGGTTTGTGTCTAGCCTGGGGTCACCTTGTGTTTTTTGGTTTGTAACTATCTGTGCTGGGCTCGGAGCCACCTGGGAGTGATTGTGCTGTGAACCAGGGGCAGATACCATCAGTGCTAGGCTTGGGTCACTTAGCAAGAGGTACAGGGTATGCCAAGACCAGTTGCTGCTTCTTTGGGGTTTTTGGACTTTTGAGAAATTTTAGGAAGGTCTTCAGAGCAGGCCCAGGCTGGTCCCTTGTGTGAGCTAGCCTCTAAAAGAGGTTTCGGCCAGGTGTGTGAGTTGAGTGAGGCAGGGTCTCAGAGCGTCTCCAGGTTGAAGTGAGAGTGGTGCTAGCTGGGTAAATGGAAACTTAGACTTGGTGGGTACCTGTGCCTGCAGGCTGAGTGGGAGGAGCACTCAACAAAGGAAAAATAGAGTCTTCCTTCACTGAAGAGAGATGCTCCTCCAGCCCTCACCCTGAAGCCAGGCAATCCAGCCCTTCTTCATCTGTCCCTGGCATTTTTAATCTGTTATCTCTTCTTTGGAGCATAGAATGCATGTTTATGAGTGTGAGTCTGTGAGCTGGCCACTTAAAAAGTTGCCTGGAATTTCACTTATATGTGCAATCTTAATGAACAAAAATAAGCAAACAAAATAGAAACAAACTCACACAGAACAAACTGACAGATGCCAAAGGGGATGGGGTTTGGGGGACTGGGTGAAGAAAATGAAGGGATTAAGCAAAAAAAAAAAAAAAAGGCTCAAAGACACGGATAATAATGTGGTGATTACCACAGGGAAAGGGAGTAGGGGTAGGTAGAAGAGGGTAAAGGGGGGATAAATGATGATGGAAGGATACTTGACTTGGGGTGGTGAACACACAATACAATATACAGATGATGTATTATAGAATTATACACCTGAAACCTACATAATTTCATTAACCAATGTCAGCCAATTTCACATTTCAGCAAAGAAGCCATAATATAAAATATGGTTTAGGTGTCTGACAAGTTCACAAAAGGGCATGTTTTCCAAAAGATGGCTTAAGTCAAGTCTAAGAATTAATGAATTTATTTACTATATTATTCACTTAATACTTACTAAACACCTACAGTGGTCCAAGAACTATTGTTGATTTTGACTTAAAACCGTTAAAAAGAGAGGCAAGATGGTAGAAAGGTCGTTAGTGGTGGATTGGAATAGTAGGTTCAGATTCTGTGATGGTGAAATTGTACAGCTTGCCAGCTTACTCGTGAATGGTGATAGACCAGTGTAGATCAAAGCATGGAGTTGAAAAATTAATGTTGCATCTATTTATGTAAATTTAAATACTGGTATAATTTAGAGGCACAATGCATACATCTTATAATAATTTCTAAAGACATACAACACATTACATCCAAGAAGCTATTGAGATATCATTTCATCTAGCTCTCATTACTCAGATTTAGATAGTGAAGCTCAAAGTGATTGTTAGGTGTGACAGTTTTTTACAAAATAGATTGCAGAACCCTAAATTGTAATTTTCAGTTTAGTATTAATGTATAGAATACTATGGGGATAGTTGTCAACTCATCGGCATATATTATGTGCCACATACTTGGCTTGGTCTCTTATCTTTATAATTTATCTATCACAGCAACCATATGGTTGGGTAGCATTATTCTGAATTCACAGATAAGAAAAAAACAATATTCAGTGAAGTTTTTTAACAAGTGGGCCCTAAAGCAAATTAAGCCTGAAACATTCTGGAAGCAAACATGACAAAACAAACTGTCCTACCTCAGTAAAACATCATGAGAAGACAGTTCTTTGGAAAAGACAAGAATGCAGAGGAAATAGAAGACAGCTGGAAGAAAGGCAGATCCCACAGAAGATGGGTTGACTCCATTAAAAGAAGCCATAGATGACCTGGCCAGTGCGGCTCAGATGGTTTAATATCATACCATGTACTGAAAGGTCACCAGTTCAATTCCTGGTCAGGGTACATGTTCAGGTTGTGGCTTCAGTCCCTGGTCGGGTGCAGACAGGAGGCAGCAAATCGATATTTCTCTCTTACATAGATGTTTCTTTCTCTCCCCCTCTCTTCCTTCCTCTCTCTCTAAAATCAATAAATACATTTTTTTTTTCTAAATCCAAAGGCATGAGTCTATAGGAGCTGAGCAGGGCTGATGAGGATCGGATGTAATGAACATCATTCCTTCATATGGCTGTCAGGAGTTAGAGCTGACTCAAAGACGTAACACTGACATTTAGCAAAGTTAATATAAAGAGTCTTTGGAATGAAAATCCAAGTTTTTCTGATGCCAAAGTGTAAGCCTTTAACATCTTGACTTCATTGCCTGATAAGCTACTCTGCCTGATTTTCTGAAAGAAAAAAAGGAAGAAAAATGTTAAATTTTAGTTGTCAGAAATCTCATATTCCCTTTCCCTGTACCCTGCACCAGGCATAACTACTTAAAAAATACTCAATTTCCTAAATTAAAACTACAATAAGGTATCACTTTATACATGCCAGAATGGGTACCATCAATAAATCAATAGACAACAAGTGCTGACGAGGATGTGGAGAGAAAGGAACCCTAGTACACTGCTAGTGGGAATGCAAACTGGCACAGCCACTGTGGAAGATAGTATAGAGTTTCTTCAAAAAATTATGAATGAAACTGCCATTTGACCCAGTGATCCCACTTCTGGGAATATATGCTAAGAATCCTGAAATACTAATCAGAAAGAATATATGCACCCCTATATAGCATTATTTATAATAGCTAAGATCCGGAAACAGTCCCAGTGCCCATCAGTAGATGAGTAGATAAAAAAGCTGTGGTACATTTACACAATGGAATACTATGCAGCTTTATAAAAGGAAGATCTCTTACCCTTTGAGACAGCATGGAGCAACCTGGAGAGTATTAGGCTAAGCAAAATAAGCCAGTCAGAGAAAGACAAGTATCACATGATCTCACTTATATGTGAAATCTAATGAACAAAATAAACTGAAGAACAAAACTGGTCCAGAGACATAGTCTGCATGGAACAGACTGACAGATCTCAGAGGGAATTAGGGGTGGATTAACCAAAGAACTTATATGCATATATGCTTAGCCCATGGGGTGGGAGCTATTTGTAATACTGTCAACAATAAAAATAAAATTTAAAAAATATCTGTTCCAATATTTAAGACCCACTGTAACATTTTTACGTTTCCAGTTTCTTTTCAGAAATCCCCAATATATATCTTTGCTCTAATAATGCTGGTCAATATTCTCTCCTATACAACACACACACACACACACACACACACACACACACACAATATAAATCTATATTGATGACTTGGATTATACCTAGAATTTGCTTCTCACTTTTCCTTTCCCACATCTCATTAAAAATGTCAAATATCTTCTCTATAAGCTTAGTATATTTTCTTTGTTTCAGCACTCAGGTATATTTTAAAAGAAATTTTACCTTGACATTCTTATTTCAAAGAATAAAAATAGTATATCTCTCGTTGCTTTGTAGAATGACGCAGCTTTTATATAACAGAGGGTCTAACTTTTAAATATGAATCCTATAAGTCTTTGACTATTTTAAAATGCCAACCCATTGGCAGTTGAATATATTTTTGTGAAGCAAGTTCTGTAAACTGTGTGATGTTGAGAAATAGCTGTGTCTCACTTCAGAGACCAGGTCAGACAGAGTGGGGACAGCCACAGGAACAGAAAATATAATATTTGTCTTTGGGTTTGGAGCATTTTCCAAATCACGTTATTGAAAGGGGTCTCCTACTACCAAGGAGGCTGGATGAACATACACTAATATAGGAAGCTGCTACCCTATAACCCATTCTGAATAAATGGAATGATTGATCTCATTTGGCTTTAAAGGACTGGAATGGGATTGGATTCTTTGGCCACTGGCAGCTCTCTTTAGAGCACCCTCTGACTAGGACATAACCTCTAATGACAGCACTACCTATCTCTTGAAACTGGATAATGAAAAAAATATTAAATCAAGGAAATACTGTTTAGGGGTAGTTTGAATAAGAAATGGGGATGAGTCAGCAATTGGTAATGGGAGCAGCAATTTCTTCTCATCCATAGAGAAGAAAGCATCCAGAACTCCTGTGTCAGCAGAAATCTTGGGTCCAATGCAGGCATCATAGGGTAGCTGAACTCAGAGGAACTGAATTACCAAATGGCACAATAGAGTAAGGACTAACACATATCTACTGCTGGAATACCAAATAGATAAGCGTGTGACTAAAACTGCATTGGGCTCTGGCCGATTTTGCTCAGCAGTTAGAATGTCGGCCAGCGGACCAGAGAGTTCCGTGTTCAGTTCCCGCTAAGGGCATGTACCTCAGTTGCAGTTTGTCCCCAGCCCTGGTGGGAATTGTGTGGGTGGCAACGAGTCGATGTGTCTCTCTTGCATTGGTGTTTCTCTCTCTCTCTTCCTCCCTCCCTCCCTCCCACTCTATCTGAAGATAAATGCAAAAGTGTCCTCCGGTCAGGATAAAAATAAATAAAAAGCTGCATTGGATTTTACATTTCTACTTTGGCATACATAAGCCTGCCCCTCAAGCAAATTCAACTGTTTCCTTTCATTTTTAGATTTTTAATTCACAAAACCTATATCATAAATATGGGTAATTGTCATGTGTTCTAACTAAAAGTGCTTACCTAACATCAGAGCCAATAAAGACTAGATTAGGTGTCAAGGGAAGGGGGCGATATTAACACTACAAGATGGATGATTGAAAGGAGTTTGAGAAAGGGCGTTTAAGCACATATTTCAAGACAAGTATACAAATGATCAATTCAACAGCTCTGAATATGCAATATTAACTTTATGACGAGCCTACTGTAGCCTCTCAAGAGGACAAGGGGGATAGACTTTTAAAAGAATTTCAAAATTCTGGACAATTACTAGCTCGAACATTGGTCAATCATATTTACGTATATTTTGAAATTTCTTTCAAAATGTAATTCTGATAAAATTTTGATTTACCAATATTCATTTTAGTAATGGGAAATGTGATTTTCTAGTAGTAATTATTTTAATCTAATGTTAGTTCATAGTGTATTTAAATTCAAAAATATCCCATAACACTTATTAAACTTGACATATAACAAGTAATGCTAAGTGTTTACTGTAATAATTAGAAGTCTTTATTATATTTAGCTTTTAAGATGATAAAGTGCAAGGCATTGCTAAGGAAGCAAAACGACTAAATTAAGGAGTTTTAAACTACTATTTGAACTATCATGTGGAATTTGTGAAATAGTATTGTCTACTTCGTTTATCATTTGGCAGAAACAGTAATTATAGTTTTGAAAGATTTTTTATTCCTTTTATATATTCAGAATGTAAGAAAAACTGGAAAAACTGACAGTTCAGAATGTATATTATAATGTTATTTACGTGACAATTTTTGTATAATGAGGAATAAATGAGATTGAACCACTGTTGTAATAGCTGTATAAATCATCTTTTTAAATCTTGATTCTTGTTTTATGGATTCCTCAGAATAAGTTTTCAATGCAATACAGAAATCTGAAAATACTAGCATATTCTTTATTCCTCGTCTCTTTGATCTGTATGTGCTCCTAGTTTCATGTTTTTATTAGTCACTCAAATACTTTGTTTGTATGACTGACCAAATGAACACACACCTTAAATAAGATGTTCCCCACAATAAGAATAATAGGACAACTGAAATCTATTTTTTTTCTCAATACCCAAATAATAAAAGTATGTCAAAGACTAAACTGTAGCCCTAAATATATAGTAGATATCTTTATTTACTGTTACTCCAACAGATAATAAATATATACCTTAGTATTAAGTACTTACTATTTTATATTTTGGCAATACCATGGTAAATCTACTAAAAGCTTTTTTTTTTTTTACTTTATGGAATGGAAGGTATAATCTTTTTCACACCAGCACAGCAAGGCCATTTCTTCAGATGACATTGTCTTCTATTCGTTGAAATAACACCTGTTTGTAGAAGAATGTATACTTATACAATGCATTCTGATTTGAGAATGCAACAATGTTGGCTACAGGTGTTATAGAAAATGAAAACATGGCTTATTTAACATATTTACTCAGGAATAGAGGTTTTAGTTAGGAATATAAATATTAACTCTTTAGTTTAGCAATGTACTTTATTCTGAACAAAATCACAGAGGATAATATTAACCCTTCATGGGAAATGGTATGTTTACTTCCATTCTAATAATTCTTGTTTAGTTAATATTAAAGAATCCTTACTGAAAATCAGTTGAATGCTTGAAAAGTTAACATGCCTGCTCCTATGACTTCTCATTCACCTGGGAATGAGATAAAAGTGCAGGGTGTCACTACAATGTATTCATTTAACACATAATTATTGAACATTATTTGTCAATACGTTGGCAAACATTAAGAATCTGGAATTTAAGAAGTTTGTTGTCTGTGACTCCATGAAAAATAGAGCTTATGGTGAAAAATGCTTACCGTTCTTCAGCCCAGTTTCGTAGCCTTAAGCCATGGACATGAAGAAGACCAGGATGTCTGATTCCAGAAGAGCACAATGCCTGCTCTTCTAGAAACCTCTTCATTGGGAGGCACTTCTGCTAAGCTCAAGCTTACTGGATGACTCTAGAACCCAAAGTTCAGAGAGAAAAGAGACAAGAAAAAAGTGCTTGAATAATTTATTTTTATGCAGAGAATACCTTTAAAAGGTAAAGGGACAAAGTGAAGTATATTTGAAGACTTGGAGTTACAGAAAATATAAATTTTAAAGCAATACAAGATTAGGTGCTGCTCAAGTAAGATAAATATTAAGATATATCGATATATAAATGTGTAAATAACTAAATATATATTTTGGAGCAGAGCACCTGTTAAAATCTCTTTTAAATATTGACTAGTTCATGAGCTAGGATAATGGAAATTATTTTAGAAAAAATATAACAGATACCAAATTTATCTGTGAGCAGATTGTAGAATATTGGTAACCGATTGGCTGCTGAGGATTTATGAAAAGAGAGGACTGAATCATAGATAATTATGATATGTTCATCTTGAAAAAGATATAGATGATGGTGTCATTTACTTCTGTAGGAAATTGGATAAAAAAATGAAGAAAAAAAAGTATACAGTCAGCCCTTGTTTATAACCGTTAATCAGTTCCAGACAATAAGTGAATTTCCGCGAAGTAGGGTTCTTTATTTATATACAGTCGTCCCTTGACACTTCACGCTTTGACTTTCACAGCTTCACTCTATATTTGAAAAAACTGCGATAGAGTGAAGCCATCAAAATCAAAGTGTGAAGTGGTGAGGGGTGACTGTATACTTGTTAAATTAATGGAACAATGGAGGAAAGCTATAGAAAAATGGGAGATAGATTAATATGTAGATATAGATATGTTGGATTGCATTTGAGGTATTTGTGGGCCAACTAGCTTGCAATAACAATGACAGCAAGCCATATTAAATAAGGGAATCTCCAAATCAAGGTCTTGCTAGAGGGTACTAATTTTGAAAATCCTTATGACAAAGGTGGTAGTGGAAGCCAGACACATAGATGTCACTTCATAGAAGGAATAAGGCATTGTAGACAGGGTTGAAATATGGCCAGTGGCTAGGCAATAAACTCTACAGTGAAAATACCCTATCTTTCCACTACTATACTGCGCAAACCTAAGCTAATTCTAGGCTTATTTTATTATTTTCATAATCTTTAATAAATTAATTTCTTTAACCTACCCAGTGGCTTCCCTTCAGTTTTATTTTAACTTAAGAGAAGTACTAATTACTAATTACTAAATGTACTAATTACTTTATATGAGATGTGACCTGTGTTCAACTTCTGGTAACAAATAACCAAAATAACAGTAGTGTTAGCATGCTAAGGGGTTATGCTTGTTTGTTTGTTTTTTCATATCAAAAAAAAGCAGAAGAAAGGTACACCAGCTTTTCAGCTTAGAAATACTGAACACTGAGACTCCTGTTTTCTGTTCCATATTTCTTATTGGGTGACTTCCATGCTCAAGGTTATCTTGTCAATTGCAAGATGGCCTGCCCCAGCTATTATATTCATATTCCAGGCAGAAAGGCGGGAAGAAGATGGACAACTGTTTTTCTGAGTCAGTCTTAGCCAAGGACTTTTGCTTATATAATTAACCAGTCCTATATGCAAGATAGAATAAATAACACAATTTTTTAAAATTGCGTATTTGTACAAACCCACATCTAACATTTTACTTAATAATGAAAGGTTGAAAGCTTTCCCCCTAAGAGTAGAAAATAAATAAGGGTGCTCATTCTCTCCATTCCCATTCATTCTAGTACAGTAAGTCCTAGCAAGAGCAATCGAACAAGAAAATAAATAAATGAATGATTAAATAAATAAATAAAGGCATCTTAATCAGAAAAGAAACAAAGGAAATTATGTCTGTTTACAGATGACATAATTAAATATGTAGGAAATCCTAAAGACTTCACTGAAAATCTGGTTGGACTGATTCTAACAATGAATAAATTCAGTAAAGCTGCAGGATATAATATCAACATAAAAAAATAAGTAGCATATCTATATCCTAACAATGAATTATCTGAAAAAGAAAAATCCCATTTATAATAGCATCATAAAACAATAAAATGCTCAGGTTACAATAAATGTAACCAATGAGGTGAAAGATCTGTACACTGAAAACTATAAAGCACTGAAGTAAGAAGTTGTGGAAGACTCAGATAAATGGGAAGATAGCTGTGTTCATAGATGAGAAAAATTAATATTGCTAAAATGTTAGTATCACCCAAAGTCATCTATAGATTTAATACAATACCTTTCAAGATTCCAATGGCATTTTTCTTTTACAGAATAGAACATTAATTAATTCATTCCAACTTTCATATGAAGCCACAAAAGATCCTGGATAGCCAATGCAATCTTGAGAAACAGCAAAGCTGAAAACACCACAGGGCCTGATTTAAAATAATATTACAAAGTTATAGTAATCAAAACAGTATGGTACTGGATTTAAAAAAGACACATGGATTAATGAAACAGAATTGAAAGCCCTGAAATAAATCTATGCATATATGATCAACTAATATTTAACAAGGGATGTAAGAATGCTCAGTGGGAAAAAGATAGTTTCTTAAGTAATGGTGCTGAGAAAATTGGATACTCACATGTTAGAGAGTTTGATTCTTAAATTACTCACAAAAAATAACTCAAAATGGACTAAATCCTTAAATGTAAAACCTTAAACCATATAATTCCTAGAAAAAAACAGGGGAAAGCTCCTTGACTTTGATTGTGGCAATTAGTTTTTAGATATGAGACAAAGCACAAGCAACAGGAGCAGAAATGAGTAAGTGGGACATCAAACTGCAACTAAAAAGCTTTTACATAACAAGAAATAATAAACAAAACAAAAGTGCAACCTACAGGATGGGAGAAAATACTTGTAAACCACATATTGATAAGGTGTTAATCATATATAGAACTAATATAATTCAATAGCAAAATAATTAAATAATTCAATTTAAAAATGGGCAAAGGACCAGAACAGACATTTTTCCAAAGAAGATATTCAAATGCCCAATAGATACATGAAAAGGGGCTCAACATCACTAGTTATCAGGGTAATACAAATGAAGCCCTTGTATACTGTTGATGGGAATGCACAGCCACTACGTAAAACAGTATTGTTGGTCCCTCAAACAATAAAAAGTAGAACTACTATATGATCCAACAATTCTACTTCTGAATATACATATATCCATAGGAAATTAAATCACCATTTGAAGAGATATCTGTACCCCTGTATTCATTGCAACATCATTTATAAGAGCCAAGACATAGAAATGATCTAAGTATTTGTCAATGAATGAATAAAAAAAGTATGATATGTGACAACGGGATATTATTCAGTCATAAAAAGAAGAAAAACTAGCCCAGCTGGTGTGGCTCAGTGGAATGAACATCATCCCATGGACTGAGTAGTCCTGGTTCTATTCTTGGTCAGGGCACATGTGTGAGTTGTTGGCTGGATCCCTAGTAGGGGGCGTGCAGGAGGCAGCCAATCAATGTTTCTCTTTCACATAGATGTTTTTTAATCCTCACCCGAGGCTATTTTTCCATTTTTTGTACAGATAGAGTGGGAGGGAGAGAGAGGAAGGGAGAGAGAGAGAAACATCGACGTGAAGGGACACATCGAGTGGCTGCCACCCACACGACCAACCAGGGCCGGGGACAAACTGCAACCGAGGTACGTGCCCTTAGCGGGAACCGAACCCGGGTCTCTCCGGACCGCAGGCCGACGCTCTAACCGCTGAGCCAAACCGGCCAGGGCTCACATAGATGTTTTTTATCTCTCTCTCCCTTCCTCTCTCTCTAAAATAATCAATAAAAAATATATATTTTTCTAAGATAAGGAAAACTAGCTGTTTGTGACAAACTAGATGAATCTTTAGGGCATTATGCTAAGAGAAGTAATTCAGATGAAGAAATACAAATATTGTATAATTTTACTTATACATGGAATCTAAAAGACAGGAAAAATGAACTCACAGAAGGAGAGAACAGGTTGGTGGTTGCAGGAAGCAAGGGCTGGAGGAGTGGGAAACATGGGTAAAGGTGATCAAAAGGTACAAACTTCCTGTTAAAAAGTAAATACGTTCTGGAGATAGAATGTACAGTATGGGGACTATAATTAACAATAATGTATTGTGTATTTAAGAGTTACTAAGGGAGCAGATCTTTTACTTTTTGGTATGTGCCCCTAGCGGGAACCGAACCCAGTACTCTCTGGTCTGCAGGCCGACACTCCAAATGCTGCGCCAAACTGGCCAGGGCTGAGAGTAGATCTTATAAGGTCTCATTACAATAAAACATTTACCTATGTGAGGTGATGGACATATTAACTAAATTTGTTGTGATAACCATTTTTGCAATATATACATCAAATCAAATCGTTATACACCTTAAACTAATACAATGTCATGTCAAATGTCTCAATAAGTGAATATCTCAAAAATAAAATAAATTGCATACTTTCATCTCCCACATATTCACTGTGAGAGCGGAAAAATAATTTTAGGTAGACAAATGTCAGTAACTAACATACACTGTTTCTCACTTAATGCAAAAGAAACATTGAGTCCTAGTCTTAAGTGAGTGCTGAACAGAATTCCACCCACTATGCCAGCCTTCTATCTGAAGACACTTTCTCAAAGTTACCTCTGAGTAATTGTCTCTTTGCTCTGTGTGGACTCAAGTTTCTTGTTCAACATTGTTATTGTTGTTTTTGTCATCTCAACCACTTAGCAACTTTATAAGTTACATTTTCAACCCAGACTTCACTTCTCAAAGACCTGTGTATCCAACTCCCTAGTCAACATTTTCTTCTCATTTTTTACAGGAGTCAACATATAACCTAAATATAGGAAATTAATATCATCCTTATTATACCAAAACCCGCATCTTATCTCATATTTAGATACAGTGATACCTCGGTTCTCGAACACCTCAGTTTTCGACCAAATCGGTATTCGACCAGGAGATTCGAGAAACTTTTGTCTCGGAATCCGAACAAATATTTGGAACTCGAACTTCCGAGATGAGCCGAGTTGAGCCGAATGGCGTTCATTCGGCCCAGCGCGCCTTGCTTGCGTCATCAGTGTGAGTGCAGAGAGAGAGTCACGCTTTGTGGAGAGAGTCACGCTTTGTGGTTTCATTGCTTTGGTTCTCGAACAATTCGGTTCTCGACCGTCCTCCTGGAACGAATTATGTTCGAGAACCGAGGTATCACTGTATATATTTGTGTATGTATATATATTTATGACACAACAGTTCATGTTAGATATTGATATTTGTGTGCCTAAAGTTATTTTTCCATTCTCCACTATGAATATGTGGGAGAATAGGAAAAAAAATATATATATATATATTTATCCCTCTACATCTATTTTCTGAATCCAGACAATTCAGAGAAATATCACTAGGAGTCAATATTTCATTTCCTATGTATAAGACCATAAGGTTAATTTTGCTCACCATTTCACCACGATGCTGTACAGCTATCTAATACCAACAAAGAAAAGAAAAAAACCCTAAAAAAGAGAAAAAAGAAACATAGTAGAGGGGGAGGACATAACTATGGGCTATTAATAAAAATCTTGTAATAGAAAGCCAGTAATAAAAATCCTGATTTTTATAGAGCCACAACAAGGCCTATCTATGCATGATGAGATACAGAGCAGTAAATCATTTATGAAGTACAAATATAAATCTTTTGTGAAGTGCTTAGTTGTAAGCTCCTTGTTTTAAATCTCGGTTTCATAGCCCTTATAATATGGCACCAAATATACCCAGGAGAGTTGGGAGATTTTGTGTTTAAAGAATAAAAAGCACTCAAGCATTTCTACACAAGACATTTAGGATTCAACTTGATGTTTTTCTTTTCAGAACGCCCCTTTTCTTTTCTTTTTTAGAAAATCTAAGTGCAAAACAGTGGGAGAATCATTAGTAGGCATTCAGGAGTAATATGTTCCTAAATCATAAAGACATACTAGGTTGTACCTTTCTCTGTGATGACTCTTTGCAAGTGAACAGAAGTGTTAACTTGAAATGGGTTAAAGACTTAAATATGAGACCTGAAACCATAAAACTTTTAGAAGAAAACATAGGGGGAAAAAACTCCTTGACATTGTTCTTGGCAATGATTTTTTAGATGACACCAAAAGCAAAAATCAATAAGTGGAACTGCATCAAATTTAAAAGGTCTGCACAGCAAAATAAACAATCAGAAAAAAGTGAAAAGGCACCTGCAGAATGAAAGAAATTACTTTCAAACCTTATATTTGGTAAGAGATGAAATCCAAAATATATAAAGGACTCATAAAACTTAATAATATAAATCAAATAATCTGATTAAAAAATGGGTGGAGAAACTCAATAGACATTTTCCCCCCAAGAAAGATATATGAATAGTTAAAAGGTACATGGCAAAATGTTCAATGTTTCTTATCATCAAGGAAATACAAATTAAAATCACAATGAGATATCATGTTACACTGTTATCATCAATAAGAATGGTTATCATCAATAAGACAAAGGTTGCCTTGAAGTAGGAAAAAAAGGGAACGTTTGTACACTGTTGGTGGTAGTGTGAATTTGTACAGTCACTGAGAAACAGTATGAAGGTGCCTCAAAAAATTCAAAACAGAGCTACCATATCATACAGCTATGCCACTTCTTGGTATTTATGCATAAGAAATAAAAACAGAATCTTGAAGAGATAGCTGCACCCCCTTCAGCATTATTCATAGTAGCCAAGATGAAACCTAAATTTCTATAAATTGATGAATAGATAGAGGGGATACTATACCTATCTAATCTATCTATCTATCTATCTATCTATCTATCTATCTATCTATCTATCATCTATCTATAAATATTGTTCAGCCATGAGAAAAGAAGAAAATCCTGCCATTTGTAACAACATGGCAGCACTATGCTACATGAAATATTAGAGAGAAAAGAAAAACAAAAACAAAACTGTAAGGTATCTCTTGTATGTGGAATCAAAAAAGCCAAACTCATAGAGACAGAGGGCAGAGTGGTGGTTCCAGTGGATGAGAGGCGGAAAATGGAAAGATGTTGGTCAAATGGTGTGAACTTCCATTTAGGAAATGAGTAAGTGCTAGCGATGTAATGCATAGCACTGTGATGACAGTTAGTACGGTATTGTATACTTGAAAGTTGCTAAGAGAGTAAATCTTAAATGTCCCCAATCCCACAAAGAAATGGTAATTATGTATGTGACATGTTGGAGGTGTTCACTAATACCATGATGGTAATCAATCTGCATATGTACATGTATCAAATCAATAAGTACATTTTAAATTTAATCTCTGACTTATATGTCAAATATATCAATAAAGCTGGAAAAAATGGCACCAATGATAATATTTTATATTGGGTACATAAAGGATTTGGAGAATAAAAGTGTTAGAGAAAGCCAAATACTATAAAAAGATGTTTTTTCTTGACAAAAGGTTCAGGTGGGATATAAACTATGAGAAAAAACACAGAGAAAAGGGAGTGATCAGCCTGGCTGGTGTGGCTTCGTGGTTGAGCGTCGACCCACGTACCAAGAGGTCGCCAGTTCGATTCCCGGTCAGGGCACATGTCCATGTTCTGGGCCAAATCCCCAGTGGGGGGCATGCAGGAGGCAGCCAATTGATGTTCTCTCTCATCGATGTTTCTGTCTCTCTCTCCCTCACCCTTCCTCCCTCTCTAATATCAATAAAAAAAAAAGTTAAAAAAAAAGGGAGGGAATCAGAAACAAGCATTGCCCCTCAGAACTAATGATATCGTTTCTTTAAACAAATGTAACTTGAGAAACTAAAAAGAAAAATTGATTCAGATTCCTAGGCTGCTAGCAGTTGTCTCCTTGGATATGATCCCCATTGGCCCATTGTCTTAAGCAAGTCATTCAATAGACAAAATCAGTACACTACATCTTAGTGGTGGAGAGAATTATTCAAGATTAATTTATAATCTGGGTCAAAGCATATGCAAATAATTCAAAAGTTAGTACATTTCTGGTGATATTAATATGGAATATCTTATTTCATAGAGTTTAAGCCAATAATTATAGTCCCTCTCTGATTAAGAACATGACATTCTACCTTTTACTCACTCCTTTTATATTTTTGATGTTATAATTTACATATTTTTATAGTGTGTATTCATTACCAGAGTATAGTATAGTTATTTTAGTACTCTTTTCTTTGAACTATAATTAAGTTGTTAACACATCACATTATAGAATGAGAGTTTTCTAAATTTGACTGTATATTTACCTTTACTATTGTGTTGTATATTTTTCTATGTTTTCATGTTACTAATTAGCTTCCTTTTTGTAACTTAATTTAAAACTTTTTTTTTGTTAATCGTAACCCAAGAATATATTTTTCTATTGATCTTTACATAAAGTAGAAGGGAGGGAAGGGGAGAGAGAGAGAGAGAGAGAAAGATACCAGGGTGAGGGAGATATCAGTGCACATCGGTTGGTTGCCTCCCACATGCACCTGGACAGGGGCTGGGGATTGAACCTGCAATCCAGGTACATACACTTGACCAGGAATCAAACCTGTCATGCAGTCTGACACTCTAACCATTGAGCCACACTGGCCAGGGCAACTTTCATTTTTTTATTTAAGTATAGGTGGTATACAATCTTATAATGTTTATATTATTTCAGGTGTATAATATAGTGACTAGACATTTTTTATCTTACAGTGTGATCACCCACTAAGTTTAGTAATCATCTGTTACCTGTAAACTTATCACAATATTATTCACTATATTTCCCTTCCCCTTTTTATTTATTCTCCCTATTCCCTCCCTTCTGGTAACCATCCCTGTGGTGTCTGCTTTTATGTTGTTTCTTTTTGTTTTAGATTCCACATATAAATAAAACCATATGGTATTTGTCTTTCTCTGCCTGACTTAAGTCACTTAGCATAATACCCTCTGGATCCATCCATGTTATACATATATCATATCTTTATCCATTTATTTATCCATGGACACCTAAGTTGCTTCAGTTAGCTGCTGCTTCTTCCTTTTTATTGTTCAGCTTTATATTCTTTCCAGCATTTCTTATAAGACAGGTTTGGTGGATATGAACTTTCTCAGTTTTTGTTTTTCCTGGGATAGTATTAATTTTTCTTCAGTTCTAAAGGATAATTTTGTGGGTAGAGTACTCCTGTTGAATTTTTTTTTTCTTTTAGCACTTTTAATATATCACTGCACTGTTTCTGCTGAGAAATCTGCTGAAAACCTAATGGGGATTTCTCTGTAAATTATAATCTTTTTTTCTTTGTAGTTTATAGGATCCTCCTTGTCTTTGATTTTGACAATGTCATTATAATGTGTTTTAATGAAGATTGGCTAGACATATTGTCCAATGGAATAGAATTGAATGCTCAGGAATTAACTCTTAATTATGTGATCAATTAAATATTCACATTGGGGCTGAGTCATATAATAGAAAAGAAAAGTCTAGTCAAAAAATGATCCTTGGGAAACTCGATACATACATTCAAAAGAATGAAATTTGGATCTCACTTTATGCCATGTTGAAATATAATTAAAAATGGATCAAATAACTAAATTAATGCTGAAGCTGTTAAACTCTTAGAAGAAATTATAGGGGCAAATATTTTCAACCTTATATAGCAGCACTTAGCACAGCAGCCTTTGCTATCTCTTAACCTTATATAAAATATTAAACTTTATCTGCTTTTCATGGTTAAGTTTTTTTTTATTTGAAAAATATATACATTTCTTTATAAATATTCTGAATTGAAGCAATCAATTAAATGATGCTTGCTCCCAGGTTACTTAGCCAGATGTGACCAAAACTTTGTTTTCCATAATATTGATTTGTGTTCTAGAGGGAACAGAGTATACCTGCCAATCCCTGTCACAATCTGTGTCTTTCTGTTTTTTCAAATATTTATGCGATGCCTTGGAAGATGCTCCCTATGTATAGCGACAAAAGACTTAAACCATATTTTGTATGCTATATTTGAAAATAATACTGTTTATTTTATGATTAACAAGCTGAGAAGAGACATAGCACATGCAAAATAGATCATTTTAATACTTTCGTGAGTGTTGACTACTCCTTAATTTCATTGCTACCCAGTGACAAATTCACATGGATGAGAAAATGAACAATTCGGTTCTCAGGATATGGTAAAAGACAAGGGGGTGTTTTCAAAACTATACAAAATAATCTCTCTATGAATTTTATGCTCAAGAAAATGGAAATTTTGAGGGAGAGTCACAACTATTAAGTTAATTTCTTAAAAATTAGAAGCATAATCTGCAGAGGAATCAGTACAAGTCATTTAGAAAGGTAGCTTGGCAATTGTGACTATATGAAGAACACATAATGCTTTGGCATCATTTTGGAAAAAAGATTCCTTGCTAGTCATCGAAACCTGTAGCTGTTGAGCATGCCTGATACTGTAAATTCCCATTTGAGTGTAAGGCTATTCAAAGAGGTTAAAATATGAAAATGACTTGCACATCATCATTAGAGGCCTCCATTGCAAAATTATTAAAATTATATACATGGCCAAATTAGTGTTGTCTTTCTTATTGTTTTGGGTTTAAAACAAAATATGCTTAATGTGGACACATAGGCAATATATAAAAGATTAAGTTATAAATGAATCCTGATGACAGATTTTTTTTTTAGTAAAGGAGACTTACATCGTACTCATGCTGTTCTGAGAGCTGTTACAAATTTCCATATGATATTACATTGGAAATCACTGGGTCACTTTAAATTGCATAATGAGGTGACATGAGGAGCAGTGGTAATAGTAAGAATGGGATGGATCGCCAGTCAGGAAAACAGGAGAAGACAGCCCCTAGCTCAAGTGCAACCAGAGCAGACATAGCTACTTAATTCTATGGATGGCTTCTCCCATGTTTTTCTCAAATATGTTAATCTCACACTTCCATAGTAAGACTGCAGCAATGCAAGGACTTTCCTATACTAAGTATACGTTAGGTACATTGCTTCCCAGCTTCAAATGCCGGGTCTTCAGACATGTATGTTCTAAATTACAAGGAAGGGGATAGAGCTAAAAGTTTGGTTTGGTTGGTTTTTCTTCTCTATATTTTCAATCTTTATACTGAAGGTAATGTTATCTGAGAAGAAATATATAAAACAAGGGTAGACTCATTCTTTTGATTCAGAAGCCAAACTTAATCCTATCACTGGCAAAATTCGTGTGTGTGTGTGTGTGTGTGTGTGTGTGTGTGTGTGTGTTGTGGTAGAGGCAGATGTGTAGATAATTTCAAGCAGGTCTTGAACGTTACTGAGCCCCACCAAATCCAGCTTGTCATTTATCTATCACCATAACATTCCACACTATAATAGCCTTCAAAAGAGAAGATGTGAATTCTTCACATTTAGAGCCATGTCTTTTTCAGTGTTTTACCTTTAGCTCCTGTTGCAGTGCTGCCTTATAATATAAACTATAAACATAAATGTGGGTATGCACATGCACAAACTTATATGCAAAATAAACATAATCATGTATGTGTACATACATGAAGTTTTAATTTTTCTGTATTATGTTGGCTACTTTGGGCCTTTTCCTTTCTATATAAAGTTTGGAATCAATTTGTCAATATCTACAAAATAGTCTGTTGTAATTTTAACTGGGAAGAATAAATTACTTTCTAACTGTTATGTGAAACCTATGAATTTACTTACTATATTTAAATATTTTCTCTTTTTTACTTTATTTATTATTATTATTATTATTATTTTATCCTCACCTGAGGAAATTTTTTCCATTTTTTGTTCAGATAGAGGGGGAAGGAGGGAGAGGAAGAGAGAGAGAGAGAGAAACATCGACGTGAAAGGGACACATCGAGTGGCTGCCACCCACACGACCAACCAGGGCCGGGGACAAACTGCAACCAAGGTACATGCCCTTAGCGGGAACCGAACCCAGGTCTCTCTGGACCGCAGACTGATGCTCTAACCGCTGAGCCAAACTGGCCAGGGCTATATTTTTATTAATTTATCTTGCTGATACTTGACTAACAAAAACAGTAAAGACGTATGGTTCAACCTAATGTAATCTCAAATTTTGTAAATCCTAAAATGTAGTTTGTACAGTAAATAACTTTTAAATGAAAATTTTTGCAAAATATGTATAGTAACCCGTAGAAGACTCGGAAACTATTTAGTAGTAGAACTCAAACTCAAACCTAATCTATTCACTGCCAATTCAGCACTTTTACAAAATTTATCTTCTCAACCACCAATCCATCTAATCATTCAACAAAAAGTCTTGATTGCATATCCCTTATTAATTTTTGATACCTTAGAGTTGCAATGATAAATGAGAACTGCTCTGTCCTGATGATTCTCAAATGTAATATTCTGCCATGCGCCTACTATTTACTCTTTATAGAGAAGGCACTCAGTAGGTTCTTGTCTACTGAGAAATTAATATGTTCTTTTTACCATCTGCTTTGCACATACTCCCTTTCTTTATAAAAGAAAATAAATTTGAATTTTTGGAGAAAATGTATATTAAAGCCTAAAGACTCTGTTCATATCTTGATTTATAGTTTCCCTCTTATGAATATCAGAGGAAACAAATTTTAGAAACAATATTAAATTCTCTATTTAATGTTATAAATGCCACATTTCCCCATGGTGTCATTTTAACTTTTGTTTTCTTTTTATTTTTTTAAAGCAGATTTTCAGTTGGTACTAGTCCATATGACTTATTTAAGAACCTACTAACCTTAATGACCTATATACTAATATTTACATTATCTTAAAATCACTTAAATGCCAGAATTTCATGTAGACAAGACCTGAAATTCACCTAATTCTTAGAAAATTAAGCTAGTGATAATAATCACACATGCAACTGTTTATTCTTTCTGTTTATTTTCCTTTCTTATTACTCTTTTGTGGAGGAATTCATGCCTAAACATATTAGACGGCTTCATTTTGTATTTAGCAAATACAGTGTTTTCCAACATTTATATAACGTTACTTTGTACAAATTACTCATAACATAATAGGGAAAATGGTATGTTCACAGTGCTTTATTTGGACCACAGGTTTATTAGATTTTGTCTTATAATTTATCTTGCTTAGAATAAGATTATTGCCTTGTTAAACAGCAAGACTGTTATTATTGCTTAATTTGAGAATCAATTGGAAAATAATTGTTGTCTTATTTATATACATGTATAGCATAATACAAATCACATATTACCCAGTCACATTTGCCTCAAAAATTCCTCTGACTCCAAATAACAGAACTCTTTTTGTTTAATAATAATTAAAATGTAGTATCTTTATTTTTTTAAGTTTGGTGTATTAAAGAAGTATTCAAATAATATGACTTTCATGATATTTAACATGACAGAATATCAAAAAATATGCTGTGAAAACAGGTGTGATGCAAGAAACTGCTGAATCAAAACCTAAGCAAGTCAAAACAAGGATGTTGAAAGAAAAAGGAGAGAAGGAGAAAGAGAGTACTGAAGGAAGGGAAGGAGAAAGGAAGGGAGATAAAAAGGAGCACAGTTTTAATTCCAAATCAATAGTGATCTCTTGCCAGTTTGGTTGAGGAATCAGTGACTCCGATTTCTACCAATAATTAATTGTCACTTTTGAATATTTCTACAATAAAGTAAAAGTTCTTGCCACAAATGCATTTACCTTTGGCTTTAACAAAAATATATGAACACATACAGACATACACAGCCATTCAAACACAGGTACTAGGACTTAAAATAGGTTCAGTGAAACACGTTATACCATCAATAAGTATATATACTATTAAAGTACAATTATAGCAGGCTTGAAAAATCTTAAATCAACCTTCAGATTAGGTTAGTTTATTTTTGTTTATGATATTTTATTGAAATATTTTGTCCCTTTCTATTAGAACAGTTTTAGGTTCACAGCAAAACTGGGTGGAAGGTGAAGAGATTTCCTATTACACCCCTTGCTCCTACACATACATAACTTCCCCTATTATCAACATCTCCCAACAGAGTGGTACATTTGCTATAATTTGTGAACCTATATTTATACATCACAGTCACCCAAGGTCCACAGTTTACCTAAGAGTTCTCTCTTGGTGTTGTACATTCTGTGGGTTAGGACAAAGTATAATAGTGTGTCCCTCATTACGGTATGCAGAATAGCTTCACCACCCTACAATTTCTCTATGCTCCACCTGTGTATCACTACCTCTCCTCAAACCCTGGCGACCACTTATCTTTTTTAATGTCTCCAGAGTTTTGACTTTTCAAGAATGGCAAATAATTAAAATCACATCCTTTGACCCTTTTCTGATAGGCTTCTTTCACTTGGTAATAAGTGTTAAGTTTCCTCCATGTGTTTCCATGGCTTAATAGCTCATTTCTTTTTAGCCCTGAGTCATACTACATTGGCTGTGCCACAGTTTATTTATCCATTCACCTACCAAAGGTCATCTTGGTGACTTCCAAGTTTTGGCATTTATAAATAAATAAAGCTGGTATAATCACCTGCATGGCTTTTTATGTGGGCATATGTTTTCAGCTCCTTTGGCTAAACACCAAGGAGGATGAGCGCTGCATCATGCCTTAGTGCAGGTTTTCTCAACTTCGACTCTATCTGCATTTTGAGATAGAGAATTACATATTCAGGGGAGTCTCCTATGTAATACAGGAGATAGCCCACTGCCCTATAGAAACCAGAAGTATCTCCCCTTCTGTCCCTGTTTTGACAACCAAAAAATTCTCCAGATAATGCTAAATGTCTCCAAAGAGTCAACTTCTCTAAGAACCTCTGACTTACAGGTATCCTTTAAGAGCTGACTCTTGCGATTGGAAAAATAACTAAAATAAAGCAGTTCTTGAATTTATTTTTTTTCTTTTTTATTGATTTTTAGAGAGAAAGGAAGGGAGAGGGAGAGAGAGAAACATCGATGAGAGAGAATATCGACTGGCCGCCTCCTGCATACCCCTCACTAGAGACTGGGTCCACAGCCTGGGCATGTGCCCTGACTGGGAATCAAACCAGCGACCTCTTGGTGCCTGGGTCAATGCTTAACCACTGAGCCACACCGGCTGAGCTCAAATACATTTTTTCTTTACCTACTATATTTAAATAGAATTACATTTAGTAATTTTTTCATTGAACTATTATTATATTTTCTTTTGTCTCCCTTGTCTAGTTTGGTATAAGCAATTACCCAAATCATCAGTATCAAAAGAAATTTACTCAGATATTTGACTATTATGTTTACTGAAACTGAATATATTATTTCTAAAAATCCAGCATATCAGTAAAAGCAGAAAAGGAGAAAAGGGTATTTACAATTTTCCCAAGAGTCTTTAAGTTAATTAAGCATTAGAGAGTTCAGATTAAAATTGGTGTAAGACAAGATATTAGTATTTCATATCAATACACAGGTCAGCTTGGAACTTGGACAAGTACAGACTTGGAGATTTTGCCTTAGCATGGGAAAACTGTGTTGTGCCTCAGTCTTACTGAGGCCCAACGTGTTTACCAGAGACTGCCGTTCTCATGTATGTCAGCAACTGCTCATACTGAAGACTAGTTGCCCAACAGACTACAAGTTCAGGGATTGTTATGATTTTGCTCACTGCCATAACCAAAATGCCAATAACCACTTGGGGCATATAGTAAGCACTTAATTAATGTTGTAAATGTGGAAGTAGACAGTTGAGCTGCAGTGTGTTGTTCGTAATTCTGAATTATCCATTCAGTGCAAGTTCTCTATTGTACAACAATGCATTACTAATGATTCTCTAACAATTTTGAGAGACGTTAAGCATCAAATCATTGAAAACAGCTTTGATCAGGTGATTTCCTTTAGTTTTCTGTTCTAAGAAATCACATCTCCTTGGACTTCACTATTTTATTTTCAACTCCTGGAAATCCATCCACATTTAAAATGGCATATTAAGCTGATACCTACAGAAAGATAACAAAATCTGTATTTTAAAAATTTATGATAAATTTTCGACACATTGCTCTGCTTCCCTAATTCTTCCCCTTATTCTCTGTCACACATGGATTGTGTCAAAATGTGGGAAACCCACCATCTCTGCAAACTGAAATCTGTATTTAATTAGCCTAGTTTCAAATAAACAACATTTTTTATTTGAAACTTGAGATTTGCAAACTCCTTAAAGGATGAGGTTCTGCAATAGTATGGGAAAGAGCTCCTCCTGTGGATTTTGGGCCAGGTTTATAATGTTCTCTTAATATGATTTCGCTTTTAGAATCATTTCAGGAATTACAGTTAATCATGTTTATGAGTAAGTACTCAGGGACTTGTAAGTATGCAAATTATTTAGCTGACACATATACAGACTAATGAAATCTTACTAAATATAGAGCTATCATTATGAGGAACTAGCTTATATTATTTTAGTATGCATATCTACAACATACATTTTATGTATTTTATTAATTGTATTTTATTAATTATAATAAGGTTAACTTATAAAGGTAATGTTTTAGAAGCAAGGCTTTCCAACTATGGTTTATGTGATATACAAAAAAACGATTTCTTTTATACTCTTCATTATTTCTCCATTTTTAATTAGAGTTTTCTCTCTATTTTATTAATATTTCTTATAATTACAAAGTCTAAGGTATTTCCTTTGTTCTAAAAAATCCATTTACATTTATATAATATATATTTGTTCATCAAAACAGGAGTAACATGTAAATTTAGTGGTTTTTTGCAATAAAAAATGCTTTTCTACCATTGGTAAAAATTCAGGTACAGTGCTTGGTTGTGTCAGGGATTAGAAAATATTCCCCACTTTTATGAGACGATGAAGGGAGAGGTCAGTTGGATTCTGAACTCTGTGTGTTTATTGTCCTGCCTCCAGGTAGAATCCAAGCATACAGGACAGTACTGGTAAGAATCCTGTAGTCTTTTTTTTTTTTTTTTTTTGATTTTTTTTATTGATTTTTGGAGAAAGAGGAGAGAGAGAGAGAGAGTGATAGAAACATCAATGAGAGAGAAATATCAACCATCTACCTCCTGCATGGCCCCTACTGGGAATTGAATCTTCAACCTGGGCATGTGCCCTGTGCGGAAAGAGAACCAATGACATCTTGGTGCATGGGACCGAGCTCAATCCACTTATCCACTTAGCCACACTGCCTGGGTGGATCCTGTAATCTTGAAGTGACACACTGCACTGAAAACCTTGTATTAATTTGTTTTGGAGCTTTAAAAAACTGCTATTTAAACCTAGGGCTATTAATGCTTGAAAAAAATCTTAGTAGCTGAATGTGGTCGTCACATTGTTATATCTTGTGATTCTCTTATAGTTGAGGTTTTAACTCTTCTCATATCTTAGCTCAACTTCCTCATGTCCTTAATGTTTTTCATGTCTGCATTCCAATTTCACCCTAACTTTCTGGTCAATATGTGTATTATGGTTATGTAAAATAATTTCACTACTGAGATCAATTGTGTAGTGTAATTATATTTTCTTTCTTGAAGAAACTTCTAATTTTTTAGTGAAAAATTATTTAACTATTTTATTTGTTAATTTTTTTATATATATATACAGTTTCTATATTGTTTAAAGTTCAAACAGAATTGCTACACACTTATAAATAATATTTCAGAATACAATTTTTTTTCTAATTTGCTGTTAAGTTTTTACAATTTCTTGGAAATCTTTCACTTTCACATTTGTCATGTGGCTACAATCTAGATGTTTAGGCTAAGTACACATCTGTAACCAGGATCATCCCATCCTTATCCTCCTAGTTTGAGTCCCCTGGTTGCTAGATTTTATGTAGTCCTGTGCCTTGGTTGCTGATGAACACATTACAGTAACTCCTAAAATAAATTAGCAGGTAAATATAAATTTACTTTACCTTTCTAAAATAAATGGGAGGCAAATTGTCTGAGTTGTTACAGATCTGAAAATGTCTTCACTCCCTCTTCACAAGTGATTTGAGGTTAACTTTGTATAAAAGAAAGTCTAATTTTTAGGAAAAAAAATAATTTTTCTTTGTGTTTTGCTCCAATTTATTATCACTATCCAGTGTTGTTGAGAAGTCTGATGGCATCAGATTCCAATTCTTTTGTAACTGATCCTCAAATACCAGTAAATGCTAGGTAACTGTTCTGGAATTAGTAATTTTCTCTAAAGAATTATGATCAAATTTGACACTTCTGTGCTATAATTGTGACTTGTAGAATTTTGGAGCAGATAGTGGAAGTGAAACCAAGCAGTAGTGTGTGGGTTAGTTGTCTCTTGAAATTGAAGAAGGAGTGCATGGACCAAGAATAAACAATAGGAAAGTTTATTTGAAAGATAGACAGACTCTCCACAGTGGGGAAGGGACCCAAGTGGGTTGCCCGTGGGGCTCTGTTGTCTAGGGGTAGATATCTACATTGCTAGCCTTTGATCGGTCCTTTCAAGGAATTCTGCCTCAGCAACATCCATACAATTTAAAGCTGGATTGGTTCAGCCCTAGGTAATCTATAGGGTCTTGCTTTTCTATGATCATTTCAACTTCTCCCAGACTATTAATGAGAAGGAGAAACGCCTGTGGAACAACCCTATGCTTGCTTTTGATTTCTTTTCTAAGCCCATTTTTGGTTTTCTATAATCATTTTTAAAGTGACCTGGCTTTCTGCAATAGGAACATACTATAGTTTCACAGAACTCATTCAGCAATTTCATTGTCTCGCTTGAAACCAGATTTTCTGGGTTTTGTTGTTGTTATATAATTGATCTGTTCTTCTTCTCGGAGCTTCAATATGCATTTTAATAAATGGGGCTGGGAGTTTCTGGTCTGGGATCAGTGCCCATGTTAATTTTAATTTTATTTTGAGATACAGTCTGAATAAACCTCCAGATATGCTGTGCACTGGGTTGCCTGCCTGTTTGCTGAGCTCCACGTCATTTTAAACTTTCCACATGTCTCAGTCTTTCCTTCCCATGGTCCCGTCCCTCACTGCCTAACCTGCCTCTGTCTCCTCAAAAGGATTTTACCCTTCAGTAGCAGACTTGATTTTTTCTTATTTATTATTAATTAATTAATTTTTGTCACAGATGTTTCTCCTTTTTCTCCCATTGACACCCTCCTCCCCACTCCTGCTCCCACCTTCACAGTACTGTTGACTATGGCCATTGGTTATGCGTATATGCATATAAATTCTTTGGTTTATCCCCCCACCCACGCACCAGGTTTGTTGGTCTATGTCTCTGGCTGAGTTGATCTTTCTTTTCATGTCATTTCTACTCTACTCTGCCTAATAATTCCAGTTTTCTGCCTTTCGCCCTCAATGAGTATAGATGTTAATTATTCTTTGGTTCCTTCCATAGACAAATGAATAAAAGATGCAGGTTTATACAAAATGGGAAATAAGAGTTTCTGTTGGGGAAAATAGGGTTTCTGTTTTTAATCAGATTCTGAGGAATTTAAGTCAATGCATAACAATTTTCCAGCTGTAAAGTTTTTTCACACACGTTTGCCTATAATGTGGAATTTAGTCTAATGATTTATTGAAATTTATTTAAATATAATGAAAAATTAATTCATATGTTCTTATTAAGATTTCACAGTGTTCTGTCTTCCTTTTGAGAAATTATATCTCAACAGATATATAAATAAATTAATTTAAACATGAGATAATTTTTTAATGGAAGAAATATGAATGTCCCCCAAATGGAAATGGCTAATTCTAGCTCAGTGTATTCACAAGATGGAAATAAATGTTCTTTACTTTGCAAGGAAATCACAACCTTTCTTTCAGTTTGTCCTCTTTTGAGTGTATATTGAATAATTATGTAATCGTTAGTAGAACAAAACTAGAAATAAATATGCCTGAACACTTGATTATGGTTGGATTATGATTGACTTATTATCATTCTAACTTTTATTCCTAAAATGACTATGTATTGGTTCTAAAACCAGAATAATAAAATGATTTAAAAATATTTGTGTAGGCAATGTAGCTAGCTTTTCATATTTCAAAGTAACTATTTAAAAAATATAACAAGTAATTCTATTTATTGGTGTAAAAAAAGCATTTTAAACTTTTAAATATTAATTTTGCAGTAAAAATATTAATTGTGATCTAAAAGTCCTTCTAAGTGTAGGCTACTGACTATCGTACTGAGTAGGAAAGCCCCAAAAGAAAAGAAGGAAAAGGTGAATATTGTTTTTCTGAGATACATTTAAATGGCTTGTCTCTTTTGCCTGTCTCCATCCTCTTTTAGTTCCCTTGATTATAAGTTAATTGCATTGTTGATCCAAAATATCTGTTTATAAGAAGGAAAAAAGAGTGAAGAGCAGCAAACATAAGAGAAGAAAAGAAGATTACAATGTTGTGGCAGAAATTCCGTCAGTGGGGAGAGACAGACTGCGTGCACTCGGAGGATTAGAAAATGACTGTTCAATGCACACCGGTCCTGGCCCAGCAGAGTCACCTCCAAAGGCTGAGCCCCGAGCCCGGGTTCTAGCCACCTTTTATACATGATAAGCTTCTGGGAATTTGAAGACTTTCTAGTTGCCCCATAGTTTAGGTGGTTGGTGGATGCAAGGGAATTATAAAAGCCAGGGGTGGGGTCTTTGCACTGCCTAAAGGGGTTGTCTGCATCTGGCTTGCCTTATCAGCACAGCACAAGAACTGAACTTTTGAGAATCAATTTCATTCTAATTCTTGAAACTGATTTTCAGTATTTATTTTACATATAGGCCTCACCAGCCCTTGTAACTCACATCTTTGCCACTTTCTAGTTCTGTAACCCTGAATCTCAGTTTCTTCATTGTTTAGATACAAATATTAATAGTTATTCTTGCTTACCTTTAAAAAATTTAGTAATTTTTAAAGTGAAGTGGAAAATACAATAAATTCTAATTTGAAGGTAACAGGATGAATGATATTATTCCCTTTGGATTCCAATCAAGAATAAAAATCTCTAAAAAATTTGAAAATTGTCAACTAATAAATCTAAAAACCTTACTAGTAAAAATTGAAAATTTAACTATAAATAATAGTTTCTCTTTGACAATGTCATCTCAATTGTGGCACAATTTAATAATTTTCACAAACAATCCTCAACTATTTTTACTTGTTGTGGTAGTTTGCATATAAAGGGTGAAAAAACAAACCATTACACCAATTATTAAAACTATTTTTTAATTGAAAACACTGTAATGATATCAAGCTGTACAGTATATCAGAAATCCTGAAGACATATTTGCATCTACATATTTTAATCTGGAAGGAATAATGGACACAGGCTTTGTTCACAAAACCAGCATTTTTTAAACCAGGGGCCATTTTACTTTCCCTAGAGAACAAAAACATATCTCAGCAATCTGTGTTCATTCACAAGAGACAGGGTTTAAAGAGACCTTAAAGACTACATAATTCAATTCTGATATTTTAAAGTGAAGAGGCTGAGGGAGAGAAGGAGATAAGTGATATTTCCATCATCACCCCATGAGTTTCTGGAGTAATTTAGATGAGACAGCCAAGGGGCCTGGCAGGTCAAGCCCTTCCACGGCACCCAGACTGCTAAATCTTCTCCTGGTGGCCATGGAAGAAGAGGTTTGCTGGAGGACATTTAGGAGTGGGTTTGGGGATCAAAATGATTAAAGGGATATATATTTTAATACATTTCAGCATTTCATACCAAAACAGAAAATTAGCTAACCATTTAAAATAAAATTTGCAAAACCTTCACCTTATATTTAAGCCTTCCTTTTAAATCTTTCAGGCATTACCAATAAATATTCACAAAATGTTCTGTTCCAGCATAAAAGGATCTTTTTAATACCAGTTTATATCACGCATAAGAAAACACAGGAAGCATGGTACGTTAGCCATTCTTCTAAAGCATACCAGTCCAATGAGCCTGGTACTCAGTTTGTAGCATCTCTCTTACAAACCAAAGCTGTGTCCATTTACCCAGCATTCAGACAGTCAAGTGTTTGTCACATTGTGGAAGGTGTGAGGAGCTAAGAAGTAAGTGGACTTTGCAGAGAATTGTTCAGTTTTATGTGGCTTTACATCCTTTATGATATCATTTTTCTTTTCTTTAATCTTTATTGTTGAGGGTATTACAGATGTTCCACCCTTTGTCCCCCATTGCCCCCTACCACTGGGTTCCCATCCCCACCCGAGGCCTTCACACTCCTGTCTGTGTCCATGGCCAGTGCATATATGTATATAAATTATTTGGTAAATCTCTTCCCCCCTTTCCCCTCCCCTCTGATAATATCACTTAAAAAAAATTTTTTTTTTCATTGATTGATTTTAGAAAGAGAGGAAGTAAGAGGGAAAGAGAGTTAGAAACATTGATGAGAGAGAACATTGATTGGCCACCTCCTGCATGCTCCCCACTGGGGATCAGGCCCACAATCTGGGCATGTGTCCTGACCAGGAATCGAACCAGTGACCACCTGGTGCATGGATCAATGCTCAACCACTGAGCCACACTGGCCAGACTCATTTTTTTATATATATATAGAACTTGGCTATATAAAAAAGTGAAAATAAATTAGTCCTCTATTTCTTAAATTTTTCACTTCATATTTAATCTCATTCCTATGCTCCTTTTTCTGGTAAAGTATAGGAAATTCTTAGGTTGTTACCAGACAGTAATTTGCATATTCAATTTACTACTAGTGAATAAGCCTTCATTTGGGAATAATGTCAAGAAAATCACTGCCAGGTCACATGGGCTGGATTGAATACAATTGGCGTTTAAAGTTGCTTTAAATTTGTTTCCCAAGATGCTCAGGGATAGGAAACAATGATAACCAGAAAAGATCTATTGGCCCTGGACAGTTTGGCTCAGCAGTTAGGGTGTTGATGGTGGACCAGAGAGTCCTGGGTTCAGTTCCTACTGAGGGTGCGTGCCTTGGTTGCGGTTTGTCCCTGGCCCCCACTGGGGTCGTGTGGGTGGTAGCCACTCTGATGTGTCTCTCTCCGTTGATGTTTCTTTCTCTCTCCCTCCCATTCTCTGAATATAAGTGCAAAAAGGTTCTTGGGTGAGGATAAAAAAAAAAAAGAAGATCTATTGGATTTATTAAAATTCTATATAACATAGCATATAATTAGTTATTTTATATGTCCATCTCCAGTTCTCACAACAATGTGAGGGTTAAAACGTGTAAACCGGTACTGTCATTAGCATTTTTTATTACGTGAGGGAGCTGAGACAGGAGCTCACGTGGGACGCGGGAGCTGAGCTGGGATTCGTCGCCAAGTTCACCAGACCCCAAAGCCCACACTTCTCTATTCTCACCCGCCGGAAACAAGCTTTGATTCAGCCTTTATCAAATCATTGTTAAACATGTAAGTGTTTATTTTATCACTAAATCTGTGGGGAGAAAACTCAATTTACCAAGTACATTTCTAGAATATGCAATGTGACCATTCTTATGCCTGCAAGGCAGTATTTTTCAGAAGATTTTTATTTTTGGCTTTCCTGTGAGACAAATCCTTTGCAATCTAATTAAAATCCTTAGTTTTGCATGTGTAAACACACACACACACACACACATATATAATGCACATTTGTCTTTGCTCCTTAATTGCAAAAAGAATACATTTGTGCTGTACATATGTAATTACAGGTTATTATGCCATTATGGAGAATATGTAATATGACCTCTCAGAGAAATTGATTTCTTAAGTTTCTGATTTACAGTATAAAGAGTTCCAATTAATTTCTTCTTCCTACAAAGATTTAATTTGTGACATCTTGATTATGCCCTAATAAGAATTCTGCTTTTATCTTTATTCCATGTTCTAATTTGTTAAAGAAATTAAATTAGTCAATCATAATTTATTTTCCACAAATCAATAGTGACAACTATATTCAACTGTCAACTATACTTATTCAAACTAGATTCTATTCTTTTAAATAAATATATTGTCTAGGTAACTAAACTAAGCTAGCTAGCTGACAAAGTTTATTTTCCAGTACTCCCCATCCATAAAAATTAAGGAAAAATGGACATTGTAACCTTTCCCTTTAGTCATTTTGTTAGTGTTTTTTTTTTTTTTTTTTTTTTTTTTTTATGAGGTTCTATGAATTGGCTAGACAATCCAGAGAGTCAGGCTCAGAGGATTATACAGTAATTTGTAAATTAGAAATGTGAAGAGAGAAGCAGCCGACAAATGTTTAGTGTCAGATGATATTTTGCAAGCATTTTATAGAGAAAATCCAGGATCAATATATTTGTGGAAGAAGGAAGGAAAGAAGGAAGGAAGGAAGGAAGGAAGGAAGGAAGGAAGGAAGGAAGGAAGGAAGGAAGGAAGGAAGCTCTGTTTACTGACCTGTCATTTCATTTAAGCTCTATCACAATAATCTGTGAAAAGGCAATCAGAAAATATAATAATTTCTATAAAAGTTGAAACAAAATAATTTTTAAGTCATTATCTACCTAATAGAGCAATATGTAATCACTTTTCTCAATGGGATTAATATTTTCAGCTTTCTTTTCTTCGCCTACCTTTATAACCAAGTGAAGACTACAGAGAGTAAGAAGACAGATGGATGTCAAAATGTTTCTTTTTTAACAGATGTAGCTATATTCATCCAAAGGGATTTACTTATGTGTCCCATGCCTTGAAATAGAAATATTCCCTAAAACAGGAGGTTGATCCCATAGGAGGTTGGCCTGGAAAATTAGGATTAGTACATACTGACCAGAAAGTACTCTCTCAAAGATGGGAGTAGGGTGTCAAAAATTGGGGGTGGAAGAGCTGAGTCAGGCATTTCCAATTTTTTCAAACCAAATTCATCAATAGGATAAGGCCAGGAGTAATATTGGCCTGGGCTATTTTTTGTGTACAGACTCCCCCTCACATTGCACTATAAGTAGGTGAAGTCGGATTTTATTGTTACTGCTTCCGAGGACTTGTAACAGTGTCTGATATAGAGCAGGTGTGAAATATTTGTTGAATGGTAGTGTGATGAATGAAAACAAGTTTTCAAAATTGGTTTGGTGAACAACTATTTTTATGTTATGAAATCATTGTACCTTAAAATGTTGGTTACAATTACACAGAAATGATTATGTACTTTAGAATGTTGGTTACAATCAAAAACTGATTTAGTTAATTAAATTCTGCCTTCTTTTCAAAGCCCTAAAAGAATGAATTTTTTCACTTTATATTAAATACTAATGGAAATAATTTATGAGTACATTCTCATTGTAAACTATGTAAAAAACAGTGACATACATTAATAGAAAGTAAAACCTCTTAATAAATTATATTCTGCCCTACCATATGTATTGCTATGATACCATTTTATTTTATTAATGATATTATGAATATTTTCTACCTTTGTATATATACTTCTGCTTCAGTACTTTTAATGGATTCACTGAAAAGTCACATTATTTAACCATTCTTTTATTGTCCCATTTTAAGTGTATTTTCCAGTTATTTTGAAATAATGCAATTAGACATATGCATGACATTTTAGGAACATATAAAACTATTTTTCTAGAACATATACCCAGAAGATGAATTGCTGAGTCAGTATTGAAAATTTTTCATCAAAATAGTGTGCTGTTAACCTGCGATTTTGTTATAGATATTCACTACTTTGGCCAATGTCATGGATCAAAATATTTTATTGATAATTTATTTGACACATTCAATATTACCAGGGAATTGTTATCAGGTATGAAATGTGATTACTGGCAATTTTTAGCTCTTGATCTATAAAGTGATAAAACAGTCTATGCTATGCTCCAGGTGAGGGTTCTTCATTGTGCTTCCATTCTACTAATATTTCCAGTGGCCTTCTCCTTAGCGATGGTCATCTCATACAGCTTCTTAGTGAGGTGGGGATTTCAATATAAAGTTTTACTTTGATCCAGTTTTGTGTCTATCCTCACTAGGAGCCTTCCTTCAGACTGGTGCTCACTTTCTCTTAGAGCACAGTTCATGACTGTGACTGTTGGTATTCTTGGATCTGTCAAAATAGTGAGATGAAGAACAAAGTGGCCAAGTTCCTAAAAAATGCAGTTAGTTTTTATCTGCCTTTTTTTTTTTTTTTTTTAATTTCTCATCCAAGGATATTTTTCCACCCATCATCAGACAGAATTGGAGGGAGGGAGGGAGAGAGACAGAGAGAAATATCGATGTGATAGAGCCACATCGACTGGTCGCCTCCAGCACAACCCAACCAGCACAGGGGACGGATCACAACCAAGGTACATGCCCTTGACTGGAGTCAAACCCGCTACTCCTTGGTCCACGGGTGATGCTCTAACCGCTGAGCCAAACTGGCCAGGACTGCAGTTTCTTTTTAAATGACCCTAATAATTTTCCCAACACCTTTTCTTTATCAATTTTTTACTCTGAACTCAGTTTTTGGAAACACCTTGAGAATTATTTTGTTATGTATGTTCTTAGCTGTGATTTATTTTGATCTTCTCAGTGTGAGTCCACCAAATTATCCTTTCCTTTGTAGTTTGCTTATGGTACCTGTTCTTGTTTTCCATACTAATGATCTCATTCATATTTTCTCTCATTTTAAGTAATTTGGAACTGGAGGTAAAGATACTCAATGTATCATCTCTACAGATTTTCTTAAAGACTCTAAGAGAGATGGGAGTTGGTAAGGTGGGGAGAGAAAAATATATTATATATAAGATTATAATGTATAATAACTATATATATAGTTATATATACACAACACACATAGATAGATAGATGATAGATAGATAGATAGATAGATAGATTGATAGATAGATAGATATAGATAGATAGATGATAGATAGATGATGATAGATAGATAGATAGATGATAGATAGATAGATAGATAGATAGATAGATAGATAGATAGATAGATAGATATAGATAGATAGATGGAGAGAGATTAGTTTTAACTTGAGTTTGTGAACAGGATTAGGCAGCTGGATATATTTAAAATCTTACGGGCTTGGGGAATCCTGGCCGTCACATTAGAGTATGATGCCGTCAGCTTTTAGAGAGCTCAGTATGAGCTGCTCTAAGAAACCCCTTTAAACACACATCAGACGAGACAGGTAAGAGATATTAAGATGCTATGACACGAGTAGAAGAACAACTCTGGGATTCCTTTCCTAAGGGTGCTAATTCCATTTATGAAGCCTCTGCCCACATGATATAATCCCTTCCCAAAGCTCCCTCTCCTAATACTGTCACAGTTGCATTGTCAACATGAGAATATCAAAGGGACACAAACATTCAATCGTAGCACTGGGGATTTTAATGCTTATTGTTTTTTTAAAATTATTTCATTTTATTTTATTGATGTTTAGAGAGAGAGAGAGAGAGTGAGAGAAGAGACATCATTATTTTGTTGTTCCACTTATGAATGCATTCATTGGTTGATTCTTGTATGTGCCTTCGCTGGGGATTCAACCCGAAACCTTGGCGTATAAGGATGGTGCTCTAACCAACAGAGCTACCTGCCCAGGGCTTATTGCTCATTGTTCGCAAAGTCAAATAATCCTGTAATTTTATCCTACAAAGGAAAAAAAAAAAAAATTGAGGCTGAAAGAGGCTGTGAAGATGCATCACAAGGGGAGCAAGTTCTCAAGACACTTAAGGCCTCATGCGGAAGATCAGCCCTGCAAACAAAACTGCATCACAGATGTTCCGTGTGCACAGTAGCTGTCTAATATCGTGGGATGTCAGTGACACCGCTTCCATTTCACTAACACATTTATTTAATGTGCTCACTGCAAAGCCATTGCTGCATCACTGACATATTGGCATTTTATTACTTTCTTATCAATATCATATAATAATAATTTTTAAGAAGTGATGAGGACAAAAAAAATAAAGAAACAAAGTGAAACAATAATTCTTTATTAAAAAATGGTCTCAATTAGAAATTTAACTCTTACTGTTGGTGATACAAAAGGAGATAAAGTAAGAATTTAAATTATAGTTTAAATTTAAATTATAGTTTACCTAATAACAGTATTTACTAAACAGAATAGAAAAATATCAAAGTTGCCAGCTGTTTGGATAGCTGAAATAATTTTTTTGTAGGAAATAAAAAGTAAATAAACTGAGATGTGTGTCATAAAGTCAAATATTTGTAGATATTCATGAGAAATGTCAATGCTGTTTTCAAGGTATCAGTTCTTATGATTTTCTTTTGAAATTTGAGCGTGAAACCTGTATAAAATATAAATTTTAATATTTTCATTTTGAGTTCTTTAGAGTCCAGGTGTAATTATTATATTTTCAGCACATTTAGCAGCCTAACATTGAATCTAGTAGTGAAATTCTCACTCATAATTTCGCCTACTATAATTTTTGTAATTTTACATATGATCAACGTTAGTGAAATTTTCAGGCCAGCTTACAATACAACCTTTAATTATATCATTTATGAAAACTGACATGTATGCATTATTGTATTAAGTAAAATTATAATTCTTTTGTGGATATGAGCAGAGGGTTATTTAATATTTGCTAAAAATTTCTTAGCAATTAGGTAATAGTTGATTTTCAGATAAATAATAACATTAACAATAATATATCTGCTATTTTACCTAATTAGAAATTATGAAATTTTGAAATATAAATGTAAGAACATAGTTTCATGCATTTCTAACAAATACCAGAAATAAGACTGTTGTTATCTCAATAGATATTGAAAAGTAATCAATACAACTGGGGAAAAGCAGTTTAAATAGTGGATGGGATTATTTTTCAGTAAGAATCAAAATACTGAAGTTCCTAATTCAAGCCACCTATAAATTACAAGGCTTTCTAGAGTTGAAGTTATTTTTCACATGGCAGTTAATAAAATATCTTATTAAAACATTAAGCTCATATGAAAAAATAATAATGCTGTCTAACAGAACAATTAAAGAGATTTATATATGCTGCTATCCCATGTATCATCAGACTATTTGTGAAAAGACATTTTATGTAAGACATAAACCCTAACTGATGAGGGCACTGATTAAATCCTGAAATTTTAATACTTTTAGATTGTATGGCCAAGGCTGCTTATCCCAGAAACCTTGTTCTTTGGTTAAGAATAATAATGATTTCAATTATGTATTGGCCAGCAGAAAATTTACAAAAGATGAAACAGGAAAGTAGACTTCAGAATAAAAAGCAGCATCTTGGAACTAATCCATGTATTTTGACTCCAAATTACATAGAAACTTAAACTTGTAGTCTGATGAATATGTAGTTTCACATCAAATCTGTAGCCCATATATCTAAAAAGGGTTATATTCTTGGAAGACCGTCAGCATTGCATCATACAATTCTTTTTTCTCATAGTTCATATCCTTTAAAACTGAGTTTTCTAAATCCCAGAGGCTGGGAGCTCATTCATGTTTTGCTATGCTATTTTCCAAGAGGAAACTATTTTTTAACTCTTGATATTTTTACAATCATGTAATACATTTTTATGCATCATTTAATCTTTAATTTTTATCTTACCTCTCAGTAACAAATGGCATGCAGTTAGAAGAAAGCATTTTGCAAATATGTATAATTGATGAAATAAAGGAAATAAGCACCAAAATTAGCCAGTCATTTTTTTTATCCTCACCCAAGGACATTGACGTGAGAGAGACATATCGAGTGGTTGCCCCCACACAACCCCAGCCGGGGCAGGGACAAACTGCAGCCATGATACGTGCCCTTAGCACATTGGTTCTCAACCTGTGGGTGGTGACCATAAATATATATATCTGTACTATGAGAACTTAATTTGGATGCTGATTGGTTTTTTTATATTTAGCTGTGGTTGATGTGAATACTGCCCCCTTGTGATAGTAACAGGTATGTAAATAAATAAATAAATAAATAACCACAGAGAATAGTAAATCATAGGAAACTTTAATGGACTGTATTGACTAAACTATGCCATCTATCATCTTTTGTATTATTAAAGCTATTGTTATATATTATTTTCATCAGCAAACCATCCCATGACAATGGATTATGTAGAGAAGAATGTTAAAAAAATATAGTGAGGATTGTTTACAGTATGATGTTACCTCAATAATTACAGCACGAATTGAGAAACCACAATGTGTTATTTGTTGTGAGGATCTATCAGCCGAATCCGTGAAGTCGAACAAACTAAAAAGCCATTTTGATAGCAAACATCCGAGCTTTGCCAGCATGGAAACCAACTATTTTAGAAGCAAAGCTGATGGACTCAAGAAAGTCAGACTTGACACTGGTGGCAAGTACCAAAAATAAAACGTAGCAGCTATTGAAGTTTCATATTTGTTGACACTCAGAATCACCATGAAACCTCACACCATTGGTGAGGATTTATTGTTGCCAGTGGCCAAAGACATTGAGTTATGACTGAAGGTGAATTTGTTACAAAATTGAGTGCAATTTTCTTATCTAACGACACTGTCCACAGAAGAATAGATGACATATCTGCTGATATTCTTGGTTAGGTAATCTAGGAAATTAAACCTGCTCCACTTCCAATATTTAGCATCCAGCTTGATGAATCTACAGACATTGCAAACTGTTCAGTTACTGGTTTACATGAGGTATATTAATAATGACAACTTTATTTTTTTAATTAATTAATTTATTTTTGTTACAGATATTTCTCCTTTTCCCCCCACTCATTCACCTTTCTCCTCCCTCCATGCCCTGTCCCCAGTTTTGTTGTCCATGTCCATTGTTCATGCATACATGCATATAAGTTCTGTGCTTTATCTCTCCCCCATCACCTCCTCTTCAGATGATTGTCAGTCTGTACACCACTTCCACGTCTGTGGGACTACCCCATGCCTCAGACTGTTATGTTCATTATATTCCACAAATAAGTGAGATTATACTATACTTGTCTTTCTCTGTCTGGCTTGTTTCGCTTAGGATAATACTTTCCAGGTCACTCCATGTCATCTCAAAGGATGAGAGATCTTTCTTTCTTACAGCTGCATAGTACTCCATTGTGTATATGTACCACTGCTTTTTTATCCATTTGTCTACTGATGGACATTTAGGCTGTTTCTAGATCTTAGCTATTGTAAATAGTGCTGCTACGAACATGGGGGTACATGAATTCTTTCTGAGTGGTGTTTCAGGCATCTTAGGGTATATTCCTAAAAGTGGGATCACTGGGTTAAATCAAGTTCAATTTTTAATTTTTTGAGGTAACACCATGTTGGTTTCCATAGTGTCTGCCCCAATCTGCATTTCCATCAGCAGTCTACTTCTGTGTCTATTTCTTTTTTTTTTTTTCTCTCACCTGAGGACATTTTCCATTTTTTTGTACAGATAGAGTGGGAGGGAGAGAAAGGAAGAGAGAGACAGAGAGAAACATCGACGTGAAAGGGACACATCGAGTAGCTGCCACCTGCATGACCACCCAGGGCTGGGGACAAACTGCAACCGAGGTATGTGCCCTTAGTGGGAACCAAACCCAGGTCTCTCTGGACCACAGGCCAATGCTCTAACTGCTGAGCCAAACTGACCAGGGCTAGCGTCCCCTTTCCTCCACACCCTCACCAACACTTGTTTGATGATTTGTTGATGGCGGCCATTCTGACAGGTGTGAGGTGATACCTCATAGTTGTTTTAATTTGCATCTCTCTTATGATCAGTGATGTTGAGCTTTTCTTCATATGTCTCTTAGTCATTTGTATATCCTGTTTGGAGAGGTGTTATTTAGTTCCTCTGCACATGTTTTTAATGGGGTTCTTGGCCTTCCTTTTGTTGAGTTGTATGACCAATCTATATATATATTGTAAATTAACCCCTTATCTGATATGTCATTGGCGATTATTCTCTCCCATACAGTGAGTTGCCTGTCCATTTTTTTTTTTTTTTTTTATCCTCAGCCAAGGACATTTCCATTTTTTGTTCAGGTAGAGTGGGAGGGAGAGAGAGGAACAGAGAGAGAGAGAGAGAAACATCGATGTGAAAGGAACACATCGAGTGGCTGCCACCCGCACAACCGACCAGGGCCGGGGACAAACTGCAACCGAGGTACGTGCCCCTAGCGGGAACCGAACCCGGGTCTCTCAGGACCGCAGGCCCACGCTCTAACCGCTGAGCCAAACCGGCCAGGGCCATTTTGATTATTGTATCTTTTGCTGTGCAGAAGCTTTTGAGTTTGATATAGTCCCATGTGTTCATCTTCTCCTTTGTGTCTGTTGCCTTTGGTGATGTATCAGTGAAAATTCTGCTGTGTATGATGTCTGAAATTTTGTTGCCTACTGTTTCTTCTAGGATTTTTATGGATTCATGAGTCACATTTAAGTTTTTTATCCATCTTGAGGTTATTCTTGTGTATAGTGTAAGTTGATGGTCTAGTTTCATTTTTTTTTTTTTTTTTTTTGCATGTAGCTGTCCAGTTTTCCCAACACCATTTATTAAAGAGGCTGTCTTTACTCCACTGTATGCTCTTGCCACCTTTGTCAAATATTAATTGAGCATATTGTCTTGGGTCCATTTCTGTGTTCTATGTTCTGTTGCACTGGTGTATATGCCTGTTCTTGTGCCAGTACCAGGCTGTTTTGATTACAGTGGCTTTGTATTATAACCTGAAATCTGGTAATGTGATGCCTCCAAATTTGTTCTTCTTTTTCAGGATTGCTGTGGCTATTCGAGGTCTTTTTTGGTTCCATATGAACTTTTGAAGTATTTGTTCTAGTTCTGTGAAGTATGTTGTTGGTATTTTGATGGAGATTGCATTGAATCTAAAGATCGCTTTGGGTAGTATGGACATTTTAATGATGTTAATTCTTCCAATCCATGAACAAGGTAGTGTGATCCTAGTTTTTTTATATTTTTCTCTATTTCCTTTTTCAATGACCTATAGTTTTCTGCAAATAGGTCCTATATTTTTTTAGTTAATTTTATTTCTAAGTATCTTAATTTTTTTGCTGCGATGGTAAATGGGGTTGTTTTTTAATTTCTCTTTCTGTGAGTTCATTATTGGTATATAAGAATGCTGCTGATATCTTGACATTAATTTTGTATCCTGATACTTTGCCAGATTTATTTAAGTCTAGTAAATTTTTGTTGGATTTTCTATGTATAGTATCATGTCATCTGCGAATAATGACAGTTTTATTCCTTTTTTTCCATTTGGATAACATTTATTTTTTTTCCTGTCTGATTGCTGTGGCTAAGACTTCAGTATTATGTTAAATAATAGTGGTGAAAGTGAGCACCCTTGTCTTGTTCCTGTTCTTAAGGGAAATGCTTTTAATTTTTGCCCATTGAGTATAATGTTGGCTGTAGGTCTTTCATATATGGCCTTTATTATGTCAAGATATGATCCCTCTATTCCCAAATTGCTGAGCATTTTTATCAGAAATGGGTGCTGGATTTTGTCAAATGTTTTTTCTGCATCTATTGATGTGATTATATGATTTTTATCTTTCACTCTGTTTATGTGGTGTATCACATTTATTGATTTATGAATATTGTACCAGCCTTGCATTCCTTGGACAAATCCCACTTGGTCATGGTGAATAATTGTTTTGATGTACTGCTGGATTTGATTTTCGAGTGTTTTGTTCAGGATTTTGGCATCTATGTTCATGAGGGATATTTGTCTGTAGTTTTCTTTCTTTGTAGTGTCTTTTTCTGGTTTTGGAATGAGAATTATGCTGGCCTTATAAAATGAGTTTGGAAGTCTTCCTTCTTCTTCAATTTTTTGAAATAGTTTGAGGAGAGTGGGTGTTAGTTCTTCTTTGAATGTTTGGTAAAATACCCCTGTGAAGCCTTCCGGGCCTGGGCTTTTGTTTGCTGGGGAAGTCTTGATTCCATCTTCAATTTCTTTTGTTGTTATTGGTCTGTTCAAGTTTTCTCTCTCTTCCCGGTTCAGTTTTGAGAGACTATGTGTTTCTAGAAATTTGTCCATTTCGCTTAAATTGTTGAGTTTGTTGTCGTATAATTGTTTATAATATTTGTTAACAATCCTTTGTATTTCTGTGGTGTCAGTTATTATTTCTCCTCTTTCATTTCGATTTTGAGTATTTGGGTTCTTTCTGATTCTTGGTGAGTCAAGCTATGGATCCATCAATCTTGTTAACTTTTCAAAAACCAGCTCTTTGTTTCATTAATCCTTAAATTTTTTTTTGCTCTCCATATCATTTATTTCTGCTTTCATCTTTACTATTTCCTTCCTTCTACTTGTTCTGCAGTTTTCTTTTTGTTTGCTTTCTAGTTCTTTAAGTTGTGAAGTTAGATAGTCTACTAGATATTTATTTATTTTTGCTTTTTGATGTAGGCTTTTAGTGCTATGACCTTCCCTCTCAGAACTGCTTTCGCTGCATCCCACAGATTTTGTGTTGTTGTGTGTTCATTTTCATTGGTTTCCTGGAAGTTTTTGATTTCTTCCATGATCTCCATGGTAATTCATTGCTCAATAACATGCTATTTAGCCTCCATGTTTCCAAATGTCTTTGCATGTTCTTGTTGCATTGATTTCTAGTTGCATACCATTGTGATCTGAGAAGATGCTTGATATGATTTCAATCTTTTTGAACTTGTAGAGACCTAGTTTGTGCCCTAACATGTGGTCTGGCATTGAGAATATCCTAAGTGCACTTGAAAAGTATGTAAATTATGTGGTTTTCAGGTATAATTCTCTGTCGATATCTATTAAACTCATTTGATCTAGTGCTTCATTTAGAATGTGTTTTCTTGATAATTTTTTGTCTAGAAGATCTATTCAGTGATATCAGCAGGGTACTGAAGTCCCCTGCTATGATTGTATCGCTATTGATTTCTCCCTTGAAGTCCTCCAAAAGATTTTTAACATATGTTGCTGCTCCTACATTGGGTGCAGCTATGTTTACCAAGGTTATATCTTCCTGTTGGATAGATCCTTTCAATATTATCTAGTGGCCTTCTTTGTCGCCAGTTATGGCCTTCATTTTGAAATCTACTTTATCAGATATGAGTATTGCTACCCCAGCTTTTTTTTTTTTTTCTTTCTATTTGCTTGAAAGATTTTTTTTATCCCTTCACTTTCAATCTATGTGAGTCTTTTGTTGTGAGGTGGGTTTCTTGTAAACAACATATATGTCAGTCATGCTTTCTTATCCAGTCAGCTACTCTGTTTTTTTTTTTATTTGTTTGTTTGTTTGTTTGTTTTTTATCAGAGCATTCAAACCATTCATATTTAAGGTGATAATTGATATGTACTTATTTATGGCCATATTTCTTTATTGTAGTTCTATTTTTCTTCCTCTTTCTTCTACTAATTACAGCAGTCCTTTTAGCATATCTTGCAGTGCTGGTTTGGTGTTAATATATTCCCTTAGCTGTTTATTGTCTGGAAAGCTCTCTATTTGACCTTCAATTTTGAATGATAGCCTTGCTTGGTAGAGTAGTCCTGGATTCAGATCCTTGTTTTTCATGACCCTGATTACTGCATGCCACTTCCTTCTGGCCTGTAGTGTTTCTGTTGAGAAGTCAGCTGAGAGCCTTATGGGGTTTACTTCGTAGGTAACCTGTTGCTTATCTCTTGCTGCCTTTAGGATTCTCTCTTTGTCTTTAATTTTTGGCATTTTAATTACTATGTGTCTTGGTGTGGGCCTGTTTGGGTTCTTCTTACTTGGGGCTCTCTGTGCTTCTTGAACTTGAATGCCTTCTTCCTTCACCAAGTTAAGAAAGTTTTCTGTCATTAGTTCTTCAAATATATTCTCTAATCCTGGCCCATTTTCTTCCTTTTTGGGGACTTCCATGATATGAATGTTATTATGTTTCCAGTGGTCCCACAGTGCTCTTAAGCTGTCTTCCTGGTTTTTTTTTAATAGTTTTTGGTTTTCTTTTTCTTTTTGGTTTGCCGATTGGTTGATTTTTTCTAATCTGTCTTCTAATTTACTGATCCGATCCTCAGCTTCCTCTACTCTGCTTGTTAATCCTTCCAATGTGTTCTTAAGTTCTGCTATGTCATTCTTCATTTCCACTTGGTTGGTTTTCATTGTTTCTATATCTTTACTCATGGTTCTGATGTCCTTACTCATGCTGTTGAGCTTCCTCAAGGTCATGGCTCTGAACTCTACCTCTGATAATTTGCTTAGCTGCATTTTATTTATCTCATCTTCAATAGCATTCTCTTGTTCTCTCATTTGGGATTTGTTTCTTTCTTTCACTATTTTGGCTATCTCAGTGGGTTTGGAGTCTGCCAACTTTTCCCTGTGGGTGTTGGTGTTCTGCTGTTTGTGGCTCCCTCTACTTGGTTTGGATGAGCTTGGGTGGACCCATGTTAAACACCACTGTCAAGTCTTATTTTCCTGAATAGATTTGCAAGCCCAGGAAATGTTCAGTTATCCTCTAGCTTTTTCCTGGTGGCTAGTTGTCTCAGTTACTCAGTGCCTTGGAATGTAGCTCTGGTGTTCTGCATAAGACGATTTCCAGAGGGTGGGATAGATGCATGTTGTTAATGAGCCTCAATTTGCATTTCTTTGTCTCACCTAGGGAAGGCTGAAACTTGGTTGTTGGGGGGCTTCTCTTTTTCCCCACAGCTCTGGGAATGAGCAAACTGGCCACTGTCTTTTTTGGCCACAACTCAGCAAAAACTCTGAGTGCCCTCCAAATCCCGCGTGTCCCCACAGATTTCCAGCCCAGTCTGCCCTCCCTCTGTGGTAGCCCCCTGGTGAGTGGCTGTGACTATTTTAGTGCTCTGTTCTCGCTCTCTGCGCTTTGGAGCAAGCTTGGTCTTTATTCCCCAAGGGCGATGCTCACAGCTAAGACTGTAGCTGTCCATGGGCTCCCAGGCCACCACCCTCTCATGCCTCTGAAGATCCTACCACTGTCCCTGGTGGTCCTACCCTGCTGCTTTTCTGTTGCTTTTTTGTCAGGATTTGTCTTTATTTTCGTTATAATTTCTGTTTTGTCCTGGGAAATCCTCTGTGTAGCTTCCATTCACTCTGCCTCCATTTTCGCATCCTCTATGCCTATCTTGTGCGCTGTTGGGTCGCACAGGCCTCTCTGGTGCCCTGCACCCTGCAGGTCCTGTGAGTAACTGGATTGCACAGTCCCTTTGGAGACCAAGCTCTATGCCTATCTTATGGGCTGCTGGGTGGCACAGGCCTCTCTGGTGCTTCAGCACCCCGCAGATCCCATGGGTAACTGGATCACACAGTCCTGCTGGGTTGCACAGGCCTCTCTGGTGCCCCCGCTGCACCCTTCAGTTCCCGAGAGTGGGCAGTTAGATTGCACCAGTCTCTCTTGGGCTCAGGCTTCCCACTGTTCTTGTGAGCTACTGGATCACACAGGCCTTGGGGGAGCCCCAGTTTCCGCTGCCTGAGCTGGGCAGTGCTGCTGCCCAGTGGGGCTCAACTCCTGCTCAGCTTATGCTGTTGTTTTTGGGGATGAGTCTCCTCTGCTGGTTTGTGCTTTTGTTGCCTGGGGATCGATGTCTCCACCCCAACCTCTGTTGCTGGGAATATATCTGGACTCTGATCAAGCTGCTACTATGGAGGATGGTGCTGGGCTCCTGGCTATCTGCGGCTTCCAGGACCAGCACCTTGGGAGCTCCACTACTGTACACAGGTCTGTGTCGACACAGAGTGTCCACTGGTCCGATGGTGCCAGGTACACTGGTGGGCTCAGGTTGCTGGCCCTAGCCGCTCCCACTGCCTCCTCCCAGGGAAGACCCTGGATCTTCCAAAATAGTGGGACCTCCCTGCAGCTCAGGGAGAAGTGCTCTGAAGGGCAGCATACCATGGTAGCCGGCTGCTCCTGCCCACAGCACAGGAACTTTATTCTCTGTGGCTCTGTACTGCTCTTGTTTGGTCATCCACCTTCATGTCCACTCACACTCTCTCACACACTCACTCACTCTGTCACACATTCACCCTTTCTCCTGTCCCGCCCGCTGCCATCTCGAGGTCTCCCAATGATGGCGACTTTAAAGATGAGTTTCTTTTTTTGCAAACCTCTTGAAATGACAACTACTGCATGTGATGTATTTGACACAGTTAGTTCATTTCTGAAAGAGCATGCGATCTCTTGGGAGAAGGTTTGTGGTATTTGCAAAGATGGTGCTCCAGCTATGCTAGGATGTTGATCTGGATTTCAATGTTTGGTACTGAATAAATCACCAAATGTCATCGGAATTCACTGTATGATTCATCAGCAAATATTAGTAATGAAGACGCTGCCACAAGAGTTACAAGAAGTAATCAGAAGCATCTGAAGTTCTGTCAATTTTATAAAGCCAAGCACTTTAAACAGTCGACTGTTTGTAATTGTGCAACAAGTTGTATGCGCCGAATAATGCTCTGCTATTTCACACTGAAGTGAAATGTTCATTGACAGAAAAAGTTTTTGAACTTGTATAGAACTCAAAACATTTTTTAATTAGAAAGCAAGACTGCAGTTTGAAGCAATTTTCAGTGATAAAAGTGAACTGCAGAAAATAGCTTACTTGGTTGCCATCTTTGCCATCTTGAATGAGTTAAATTTATCACTGCGAGGACCAAATGCAACATGCCTCGCTTTGTCTGAAAAGATCCAATCATTCCAAATGAAACTTCAGCTTTGGCAAAAAAATATTGGCTGAAAAATAAAATTTACATGTTGCCTACTTTATCTTTTTTTTTTTTTTTTTTTTTTTAGGAATATGACATTGAACTAGACAAAAGGATTATGATGATATTTTCTGTGAAAGAACACTTGCACATGCTTGCAGGCAAAATTTTGTCGTACTTTCCAAATTTACCTGACACCTCATTTGCACTTGCCAGCAGCCCATTCACAGTCAAAGTTAAAGAGGTTCCTGAGACAAGAGGAGTTCATTGAACTTATTAATAGCGATGCAGCAAGAACTGATTTCTCTACAATGCCAGTTACAAAATTCTGAATCAAGCGTTTGCTGTCATATTCTCTTCTGTTTGAGACTGTGTTGTGCCTTCTTCTTCCATTTCCAACAACATACCTTTGAGAAACAGGGTTTTCCAACTTGTTTGTTATCAAGTCCAAATACAGAAGTAGACTTGTTGTAGAAGGTGATCTTCATTGTGCACTTGCAAAGAATGCCCTGAGAATTTCTGATCTGGTGAGAAAGAAGCAGTCTCAACCTTCACACTGATGTTGGCTTTTTACACATCCTGTCACAAAATGTAGCAATGTGGTTTACTGTTGTTATATTAAAACTGTTACACATGCTACACCATGCTTCCAGACAAAATTTCATTTATTTGTAATTAGAACTAAATATTTCACACTATATAATTACATATTGTTTTTGTGATTAATCACTAATTCTGTTCAATTTGTAGCAATAAAAATACATCCTGCATATCAGATATTTACATTATGATTCATAACAATAACAAAATTACAGTTATGAAGTAGCAACAAAAATAATTTTATGGTTAAGGGTCACCACAACATGAGGATCTGTATTAAAGGGCTGCGGCATTAGAAAGGTTGAGAACCACTGCCTTAGCAGGAACCAAACCCATGATTCTGTGGTCCATGGGTCAATGCTCCAACCACTAAGCCAAACTGGCCAGGGCTAACCAGTCATTTAATATATATTTGACAAATATTAGATTGCCAATACATTTTTTAAAGATTGAAACGCTTTTTGGTCAGAATGTTATAGTTCAGGTGTTTTATCTCAATCTAAAATGTCATTTTATTGACCTAAAATGTCATTAGTGATTCCCTTGACAACTGTTAGATTATTGAAGTATTTTCTTATTTATTATAGAAGTTATGTTTTCTCTTAAAATTAATAGTTTTAGAAGATTAGATGAGTTGTGAACTAGAACTAAAGCCCAGCCAGTGTGGCTCAGTGGATTGAATGCCCCATGGACTGAGAGGTCTCAGTTTGATTCCTGGTCAGGGCCCATGCTTGGATTGAGAGCTCGGTCACCAGCAGGTGGCGTGCAGGAGGCAGCCAATCTATGTGTCTCTCTCACATCAGTGTTTCTCTGTCTCCCATCTTCTCTCTAAAAACAAACCAATAAACACATATTTTAAAAAATAGGACTAAAGAATAAGAGTGTATCTCACTATAGGAAAAGCTAAGAAATATTTGGAGGAACTATTTGGTGGACAAGTAAAATAGTCTTTATTATTATTTTTTTATTTAAATTTTTTTTCTTTATTGATTTTTAGAGAGAGAGGAAGGGAAAGGGATAGAGATAGAAACATCAATGAGAAGAAACATCAATTGGCTGCCTCCTGCATGCCCCCCACTGGGGATTTGGCTCACAACCTGGGCATGTGCCCTGACTGGGAATCAAACTGGCAACCTCTTGGTGCATGGGTCTACGCTCAACCCTGAGCCACACCAGCCAGGCTAAAATAGTCTTTAAAATTTTATAATTATATAGTCAAATAATCTTGGTTATAAATATGTGAAATCACATTTAAAAAAATCCTTGCTAGAATTTAAAATTCAGGATTTTTTTATTAGTGTTGTCCAAAGATACATTCCCAACTATCAACAACAATACGATGTACCTGCACTGGCAAATGCTCTATAAATAATGGTTAAATTAAATATTTTTTAAAAAAAGCTCTTTTTAGTTGAATGAGTTGATGAGTTTAAGATGCATTGCTTTTAAAGAAAATAGTATTAATATAGCAAAGTATTGTTTAGGGTTAAATAATACGGAATAAAATCACTCTACTACTGTAAGGATATCCTATTGGGTACTAAATAGCTTACAAAATTATTCAGAAGACTGAAAAGGCTAACTTTAGGTTAATCTTTCAGAAAGGGACTACAAAAGCTGAGCTGTAGAACTAAGACATCAAGAAAGCTACTTCTACGAAAACCAGCATGTTCATAATATCACTGTAATCAGTTAATGGTCATGATGAGGATGCCACCACAGGAAACCAGACACTTCCACAGTGACAGTTGCCAGCAGAAAAGGGAGGAAGTATGCCTTCCACCTCACTTCTGCCATGCAAATCTGTTAAAACAATGGCAAAAATAACTAAATTGATACCTTCAATATCTTGAAGTTTAGGAACTGTCATTTTCTGCCTTAGCAAGGTGATCATTTGGAGTTTGGGAAGAGAATATAAAGTTTCCATGTCTGTTTATTTTTCAAAATTTTTGGAATACCTGTTTTTACCTGATTTATCTACTTCATCTTATAATAGCAAAGTACTGTTCTTACATAATGAATACAATTCAATAAAAATTTTAGGGTGCATGTTAAAATGTTTTTTGCACTAGATATGCAAGATCAAGAGTTTGTATACTACTTGCCCAACAAAATCATGAGCAATTATTTTATTCCTCTGGGGCAATTTACATAAATTGAACACTTAAAATATCATCATACATATTTACTTCAAGTACTTGCATGTAGAGAAAATATATTATTCAACTAATTCTGCCTATGGGGTATAATATATACTCATTGTATGTTTATTAATGAATGAATATGTATGTTTAAAGAGCTGTTATACAGAAAAAGGTATATAATTGTTTTTCTTTGACCCAATATACAGAACTAGAAAGACTATGTGGCAATTAGAGGATAAGCATTGAAACTGAATTTAAAAAAAAAACAATCTGTTTAGGTGGCTAAACAGTCCCCTTAAACTTTCTGATCCTTTGATTATAAAATTATTTTTGGAAAAACACAAGTTTGGAAAGTATAATTTTTAAAAATTTGAATGTCAACCCAACAATTTTAGATAAAATTGGTTTAGACTCAGGGCTAAAATACAATAGACATTAAGAATTAAATAAAATAAAGCTGAAATAAATGTTGGCTATAGATGATAAGATGGTCATAGAAATACACTGCTAGATTCTATTTTGAGGACTTCCACATTGCAGTCTTTTAAAATTCAAGAAATGTATCACTACTCTACTTAAACCTCAAAATATCACATTCAAGATGTATGTCTGCACATCAAGTGAATTTTGGAATTTATCCCACTTAAAAAATATATAAGATGCATGAAGGATGTGACTCATCTCTCTCTTCAAAATTACATGAGGAAAGTTTATAGAAAGAAAGATTATGTCTGTCTCAAGCTCTGAGACATTTTAAATTAGTAATTGTCATACTTTATACCTATGTAGATGACAAGACCCTGACATGGTGCATAATCCATTTGTCTTTTCTCAAATAGACAGATAATAATTCAAAGTAACTTATCAAAGAGTCCTGCCACGACAGTAGCAGACAGAGCAAATACACCTGTCTTCCTTATCTATCATTAACTGAGTTTGAGTTCATAGTAGACCTAGCAACGCTTGACAGATCCAGCTTGATTTCTAATAGGCACTTAATCCTGTGTGTTTACCTTTCATGTGATGCACACTTTCTTTGGGGCAACACAACCATTGTTTGTAAAGAATATTGAAACAATTATCACCGGAAGATATTTTTAACATTTTTTTCTAAATGAAATAATAAATTTTTTGGTTACATATTAATACCAATATTCACAAACTTAGGATGAAAATAATAGAAACAATGGCTTATATTACTTGTTTCATGACAGGCAGATAATAAGATGTATGATTTAATAGATTGCTTCCATATCTACTACCTGTCATGCTAAGGCTGGAGGCAAAGATGGTACATGCTCTCCCTGTTTCTCTCTCTTTTAACCTTAAGTTGGCATGTTTTCTTGCTACAAAATCAAACAAACCCATTTTCTAAAGAATTCCTCCTACTCTGTTAATTTCTTCAATGGTTGAAAATATCTCCCTGCTTATAAATACCGTTTCTAACAGAAATTGGAAATTTACTGAGAACCACGTGGGAGAGCAAAGATAAGAATGTATTCCCTCCTCTCTTTGCAGGATTGATGTAAAGGCAATGGGAACATGATGTGAAGAACGAAGTGTAGCGGAAGTATGGTTTAGAAAGGATTGCTCACTATGGTGCCAGGGTGCCCCAGGAAGAATACTTACTGAAGATGCCAAAAGGTAAACATATTGAAAAATATAATAATAATTATTTTAAAGTGGAACTGAAAACCTATTCAGTTATTAATAATAGATGGAGTGATCAAATTGGTTCAAAATCAAGTGTATAATATGTTAAGAAAGCAATTCATGCCTAAGGTTGTAATGGAAAAATGTGTCAAATCTGTCTTCTTTGACATTGCTCTGAGTTTTAGTACTTACTGGAGTGAATGCTTATAAGAACAGGGTTGGACATGTACAATGTTTAATTTTGAACCATCAAAAGTAATTAAAGTACACTGTAAAGGATTCTGATTTCACATATGTAAGTTCTATTAAAACCTGTGCCATTAAGAAAGAGTATTTCTTCTGTTACATTTTACCAGACATTTACACTTAGTGACTTGATATGTCTACCTCATATTTCCTTCAGTGAGGTTCTGTTCTGTTCAGCACATTTGTCTTGATCACTTACTATATGCATGTGTTTTCATCATATATTTATTTTTTTAATTATTTATTGAATGCCTCTATACTTTTGGTAGGTAATTGTTATAGCCATCTATCTAATGTTATTTTTGTGGTCAACTGATTCCCAGAAGGACCCTCAGTACTATATTTTCTATGATTCAACAGCTACAGGGAGCTAACTAAATATGATGATCTGCCATTTGCTAAAAATTGGCTTATGCATGTGTATCAATGTGTGTGTGTGTGTGTATGTGTGTGTGTGTGAGAGAGAGAAATTAGCATATATATCTCATTTAATTCCAACTATAGCTTTACAAGTCTAGCATCATTTTCTAGTTTCTTCAATTTCTTTAGTAAAAGTCAGATCCTTTGAAATAAGTTTTACAATACAAATGACCTTTTCTTTAAATCCAGAAAAATTCTTAAAGAATTGATTATATAATTTAGTCATGAGGTACTGTCCAATTCAAAGGACATTCCAATCAGGGATTCTGATTTTTACAGTCATCTCTCCCACAATTATAATAATCCAAGTGTAAAAGCACAATCACTCTTTGAAACAGCCCATATTTTCTAATTTTCTACTGCCTTAAAAATGTGTAGGCTTTTGACCCGTGTCCTTCAAAAAACTCTCTCTCCCAATCTTTGGCCTTATAATACCACCACCCACCTGTCTCTCATATCTGGTCCACGTATTCATGGCCTTTATGATCTTAATCCTAAAAACAATGGGCACCAGGAGTCTAAGCAGCGTAGTAAAGGCAATTTTATATCCCCAATCAACTGGATTGTTTCCATGGAAACCCAATCCCAGATGAAGTTTTGCAGTAATTCTTGACCTACTTCTAAACATAAAAGGTGTCTCAGACTAACTGTGACTGTCTGCTTTAGAAATCATCAGTATTTAAATTTAGGTACCAATTCACTAGCAATTTGTGTATTGTGCAAAAGTACTGATATAGATATATAAGGGTATTGCTTTTTACTAAATTCATATAACAAAAAAAAATATTAGTAGTAATTAATGGTTAAATGAAGTTTTCTGATGCATATAAATATATTTCTAGTTCTTTTAGATGTGATTTTCTAAATAGTATTTAAATTATTTCTAAAATTATTCTAATATTCCTATACCAGTGTTTACTAGACTTGTAATTATGATGTATGAAGACACCATCTATCAGCAGATTTCAACTAAAAAACATTCTACTGAATACTTTGACTTTTGATTTGTATATGTATTTGCTTCTGTGTCTAAACTTAGCTTCAGCTACTCTTCTAAAATATTATTTACAGAACTTTTATTATTATGTTAGGAATATTTCTGTGAGCTCTATAAAATTATTAACTAAATTCTTATTCTTGATTATTTGCTTTTGCTTTTCTGTGTGCTATTTTTCAAAAAGCACCTATTCCAAATTCTTCTCATTGAGTTCCTTTGGGGTTTTTTTGGAAGCATATTGTTTTCAGCAAAAATAGAATTCATTTATTCATAATAGAAAATAGATTCATGGAGAAAAATATTTTCTATTCTAGGGAACAAGGAAAGATAACAGCAGTAAGGTATATGCAGGAGAGGACAGTAAGAAAAAATTTTAAAAACCTATTAGCATATATTCAAATTATATTCTCTCACCTTTTCACTGTATCTCAAGTCCTTTCATCATCATTAAAATTTTTCACAATTCAAAATTCTGATAATATTAAAATTTAGATTGTGTTTGTGTGATTATATGATCTCCACGTCTAATCAACACCTGGTAAAATTTTACATATAGTAACAATGTTCTTTGTGATTATATGTTATCTATTTATCTTATACATCATTGCTGAAATTTATGCTATGTTAGTAAGGGATTATAATTAGTCAGCTAAGGCTGATATAACAGAATACCAAAGACTGGGTGACTTAAACAAGAGACATTATCTTCTACCAGTTCTGGAGTCTGGAGGTTCATGATCAAGATGCTGGCAGAGTTGATTTCTGGTGAGTCCTCTTTCTGGTTTGCAGACAGACAGGCACCTCTCACTGTGTTCTCACATGGCCTTTCCTCTGTACAGGCACAGTCCTGGTGTTCCTTCTTCTTATGAGGACACGATCCTATTAGATTCTGGCTTGCTATAGACTGAATGTGTGTGTCTCCCCCAAATTCATATGCTGAGACCTAATTCCCAGTGCAAGGGTATTTGGAGGTGGTGATTAGGTCATGAGTGTTCTGCATGAATGAGATTAGCGTCCTTATAAAAGGGCAAAGGATTTTTTTGTGCCTTCAGACACCTGAGGACACAATGAGAAGACAGCCATTTATGAACCAGGAAGCGAGTCCTCACCAGACACCTTAATCTTGGACTTCTTACCCTCTAGAACTGTGCGAAATAACAATCTGTTGTTTCTAAGCCATCCAGTCAGTGGTGTTTTTGTTGTAGTGACTCAAACTAAGTAAGACAAGGCCCCATGCTCTGACTTAATTTAACCTTAATTGCCTCTTTACAGACTCTGTCTTTAATTATAGTCACACTGAGGGTTAAGCTTCAACCTGTGGGTTTTGGGTGGGCACAATTCAGTCCAAAAGAGTCAGATGTTTCTGGAAATATCACCATGCAAATATTCCCCCATTATATTATACAATCATTGTCACGTTTTCTTTCATCTACATGTTTTGTGTATACTCAAATTTCACATTAATATGAAAAGGATTTTAAAATGTATAAAATAATACAAATTTTAAAAAATACATGAGTTTTCAAAAGGGGACCAAGATCAGTTATATGATTGTCATTTTTCACTAGCATTTATAGAAAATAATACTTTCTTAATCATTGTCACTGAATGGCAGAGCAGGCAATGTCCTCAGCAATAGCTGATGATTAAATAATGTCTCTCAAAGACATCCTAGGACATATATAAACATGCAATGCAATGAAAGCTATTAATTGGTATCTCATATGAAATATCCTTTGATGAAGCTATTTAGAGCCAAGACAATAAATCCAGGTGTCTACAAAACTATGTAAATGTGCAAAATTGCAGAGCATAAAACCATAGAAGTAAAATAAAATATTTCAGGCATTCATATGTATGCAGTGTTTGAAAATCCTGTGTCAGGGAAGCTAAATTCTTTTGGGAATAAAATTTAGGCTGCAGACACCAACTTTCTATTCTCTCTTATAATCCATGAAGAATGAAAAAGTATTTTTCTCTTTAAACATCTTAAAAAAATCTTTCATGGTTTTGAGCTTTGGTTAAAATACAGTTTGCAGTCTATAATAAGGGCTAAATTTTCTATCTAGTACATGAAATAAAGGTTTGCTTTGTTGTTATTTCAAGATGGATCCTGAGACTTAAAAATCAAGGCATGTTTTATGCTGCCGTAAGAAAGTACCACAAACTGGGAGTATTAAACATCAGAAATAAATTGTGTCACAGTCCTGGCAGTTAGAAGTTGGAGACCAACGTGTTGGCAGGATGATTTTTTTCTGAGGGCTGTGAGGGAGAATCTTTCCTGGCCTCACTTCTGAGCATTTGCTAGAATAGTCGGTGTTCATTGGCTTCTGCTGAATCACCCTGATCTCCTTCCTCTTGACATGGTGTTCTCTCTGTGTACATGTCTGGGTCCAAATTTCCCTTCTTTATAGACACTAGTCACATTGTGTTAGGGACCCAGTATGACCTCACCTTAACTGATTATATATTCAGTGACCCTATTCTCAAATAAGGTGACATTTCTTAGGTATAAGGGTTTAAGACTTCAATACATGAATTTTGATAGAACACAATTCAATCCATAACAGAAGGGTCATATCCACTAAGGTTCTTGATTGAAAGAATGACACCCCTATTTGTCACACTGAGCTCTGACCTTAAGGCAAGCTCATTCACTTTCCTTTACTTATTATGTAAATTAATCAATAAATACAATTTTAAGAGTCTGGGTTCCCTTCTTTGTGTAATTAAGAGTTTCTAAATTTCTACAACACAGAGCATGCAGAGGCTGATAAAAATGCGATTGAAAATTCCTCCAACCCCATTACAGTTGTGGATGGGTATCAAGGAACAGATGTTTGCACTGCAAGGGAGTATGTCAAGGGTGAGGTTGGATATTTGTTGCTGGGTATTGGGAGATGATCCTTGAAGTGGAAGCCAAGTAGAAAAGGTTTGTCACTTCAGAGAGAACTGGAGTGAGCTGGAAACAGAAACTCTTCACCTCTGGGGACACGGGAAATAGGAGCATGAATTTCTGGATCGGACACTTCCAGGGTTTTGTAGCAGCTCTCCTGGAGGTCCTGACATAACAGATGCTAGACATAGCCAAGAGAACAAATAATTAACCCCAGAGTGCATCGGTCAGGACAGGAGCATTCCAGAGGATTTAAACACACTGATTAGAGGGAAGGTGCTGACCTCAGGGGAAGCCTTTCACTAGCTAATCCCAACGTAGACATCTTCTCACTTAGTACATTCTGACTAAAACATCCAAAACGATATATAGACTCTCATAACTTTTACTTTCATGGGAAAGCCTGATGCCTTTTAGCTCCAGGTAAGTGTGCCCCAGACCCAGGCCCCTATATTTAACTCTCAAGTCTTACCTACCTAGAACCTCACTGTTTTCAAATTTGGCCTGTTATAGGTAGTAGACAGTCATCATCCACCCTGGCCAGCTAACAATGTAAAGACTAAGTAAATATTTTCTTGTGGAGACTCTCACATGAGGAATAGCTGATTCTGGGACTTGGTAGCTAAATAAGGAGAAACCAAGTTCCATCCTGAGTCCATAAGGAAATTCATGGACTAAGTAATGGCTCACATGTGCTTGAATTCAACAATGGTCTCAATTGCACAGGGCCAGCTGCTCTGTTCCCGGCTTGGGTAGATCTTAGGTTCTCTAAGATATTGGCCTCAGAATCACATGGTGAGGTAGTTACAACACCAGGTTCAGACATTTTGGTGTAGAATGTCCAGATTCAAAACAGATGTAGAAAATTAATTAAGATATTGTTACATATGATAGATTTACTTATTGGACAGTTTGATTAGATTAAGTGGCATTTTCTTTCAAGGTTCTATGCTTTAATTGCAAATAAACAAATAAAATATTGTTTTTTTAATCAATGTATTTATTTATTTTATTTTTTAATTAATTTAATTTATTTTTATTATAGATGTTTCTCCTTCTTCCCCCACTGATTCCCCCCTCCCCTTCCCTCCCTCCTTGTCCCCAGCTTTGTTGTTCATGTCCATTGTTCATGCATACATGCATATAAGTTCTGTGGTTTATCTCTCTCCCACCACCCCCTCTTCTGGGGATTGTCAGTCTGTACCCCACTTCCACGTCTCTGGGACTACACCATTCCTCAGATGGTTATGTTCATTATAGTCCACAAATAAGTGAGATCATATGATACTTGTCTTTCTCTGTTTGGCTTGTTTCGCTTAGGATAATACTTTCCAGGTCCCTCCATGTCGTCTCAAAGGATAAGAGATCTTTCTTTCTTACAGCTGCATCGTACTTCATTGTGTATATGTACCACTGCTTTTTTATCCATTTGTCTACTGATAGATAATTGGGCTGTTTCCAGATCTTAGCTATTGTAACTAGTGCTGCTATGAACATGGGGGTACATATATTCTTTCTGATTGGTGTTTCAGGCTCCTTAGGGTATATTCCTAGAAGTGGTATCACTGGGTCAAATGGAAGTTCAATTTTTAATTTTTTGAGGTAACACCATATTGTTTTCCATGGTGGCTGCACCAGTCTGCATTCCCACCAGCAGTGTACTAGAGTCCCCTTTTCTCCACACCCTCGCCAACACTTGTTGTTTGATAATTTGTTGATGGCGACCATTCAGACAACTGTGAGGTGATGCCTCATTGTTGTTTTAATTTGCATCTCTATAATGATTAGTGATGTTGAGCATTTCTTCATATGTCTCTTGGCCATTTGTATGTCCTGTTTGGAGAGGTGTCCATTTAGTTCCTCTGCCCGTTTTTTAATGGGGTTATTTGTCTTCCTTTTGTTGAGTTGTATGAGCACTCTATCTATATTGGAAATTAACCCCTTATCTGATATATCATTGGCAATTATGCTCTCCCATACAGTGGGTTGCCTTTCCATTTTTATGATTTTATCTTTTGCTGTGCAGAAGCTTTTGAGTTTGATATAGTCCCATGTGTTCATCTTCTCCTTTGATTCCGTTGCTTTAGGTGATGTATCAGTGAAAATTCTGCTGCGTATGATGTCTGAAATTTTGTTGCCTACAGTTTCTTCTAGGATTTTTATGGATTCACTAGTCACATTTAAGTTTTTTATTTATTTTGAGTTGATTTTTGTGTATGATGTAAGTTGATTGTCTAGTTTTATTTATTTTTTTCATGTAGCTGTCCAATTTTCCCAAAACCATTTTAAAAGAGGCTGTCTTTACTCCACTGTATAGTCTTGGCACCTTTGTCAAATATTCATTGAACATATTGCCTTGGGTCCATTTCTGGGTTCTTGGTTCTGTTCCACTGGTCTATCTGCCTGTTCTTGTGCCAGTACCAGGCTGTTTTGATTACGGTGGCTTTGTAGTATAACCTGACATTTGGTAATGTAACCCCTCCAAATTTGTTCTTCTTTTTCAAGATTGCTGTTGCTATTTGAGGTTTTTTTTTGGTTCCATATGATCTTTGAAGTATTTTTTCTAGTTCTGTGAAATATGTCATTGGTATTGTGCTGGGGATTGCATGGAATCTATAGATTGCTTTGGGTAATATGGACATTTTTATGATGTTAATTATTCCAATCCATGAGCAAGGTATGTGCTTCCATTTTTTTTATATCTTCCTCTATTTCTTTTTTCAATGACCTGTATTTTTTTTGTGAATAGGTCCTTTATTTCTTTGGTTAAGTTTATTCCTAGGTATCTTAATTTTTTTTTTTTTTGCTGCAATGGTAAATGGGATTGTTTTCTTAGTTTCTCTTTCTGTGAGTTCATCATTGGTGTATAAAATGCCCTCAATTCCTTGATGTTAATTTTGTATCCTGCTACTTTGCCAAATTCATTTATAAGTCTAATAAATTTTTGATGGAGTCTTTGGGGTTTTCTATGTATAGTATCACGTCATCTGTGAATAATGACAGTTTCACTTCCTCCTTTCCAATTTGGATTCCTTGTATTTTTTCGTGATGTCTGATTGCTGTGGCTAAGACTTCCAGTACAATGTTAAATACGAGTGGTGAAAGTGGGCGTCCTTGTCTTGTTCCTGTTCTTAAAGGAAATGCTTTTAATTTTTGCCCATTGAGTATAATATTGGCTGTAGGTTGTTCATATATGGCCTTTATTATGTCAAGGTATGATCCCTCTATTCCCAAATTGCAGAGCATTTTTATTGGAAATGGGTGCTGGATTTTATCGAATGTTTTTTCAGGGTCTATTAATATGATCATATGAATTTTACCTTTTACTTTGTTTATGTGGTGTATCACATTTATTGATTTACGAGTATTATACCAGCCTTGTATCCTAGGGATGAATCTCACTTGGTCATGGTGAATACATTTTTTGATATACTGCTGGATTCAATTTGCTAGTATTTTTTTGAGGATTTTGGCATCTACATTCATCAGCGATATTGATCTGTAGTTTTCTTTCTTTGTAGTGTCTTTTTCTGGTTTTGAAATTAGAATTATGCTGGCCTCATAAAATGAGTTTGGAAGGCTTCCTTCTTCTTCTGGAATTTTTTAAAATAGTTTGAGGAGAATAGGTATAAGTTCTTCTTTGAATGTTCTGTAAAATTCCCCTGTGACGACGTTTGGGCCTGGGCTTTTGTTTGCTGGGAGAGTCTTGATTACATCTTCAATTACTTTTGTTGTTATTGGTCTGTTCATGTATTCTATCTCTTCCCAGTTCAGTTTGGGAGACTGTGTTTCTAGAAATTTGTCTACTTTACTTAGATTGTCGTATTTTTTGCCGTATAATTGTTCATAATATCTGTTAACAATCCTTTGTATTTCTGTGTTGTCAGTTTTTATCATTCCTCTTTTATTTTTGATTTTGTGTATTTGTGTTCTATCTTTTTATTTCTTGGTCACTCTAGCTAAGGGTCCATCAATCTTGTTTATCTTTTCAAAGAACCAGCTCTTTGTTTCATTGATCCTTTGAATTGTTTTTGTTTGTTTGTTTGTTTGTTTTTTGTCTCAATGCAATTTATTTCTGCTCTGATATTTACTATTTTTTTCCTTCTACTTGCTCTAGGGTTTTCTGTTTGTTTGCTTTCTAGTTCTTTAAGTTGTGAGGTTAGATAGTGTACTAGAAATTTTTCTTGCTTCTTGAGTTAGGTCTGTAGTGCTATGAACTTCCCTCTCAGAACTGTTTTCGCTGCATCCCATAGATTTTGTGTTGTTGTGTGTTCACTTTCATTGGTTTTCAGGAAGTTTTTAATTTCTTTCTTGATCTCATTAGTACCCCATTCATTGTTTAATAACATGCTATTTAGTCTGCAAGTGTTTGAATGTTTTGTTTTAATTGATTTCTAGTTTCATGCCATTGTGATCTGAGAAGATGCTTGACATGATTTCAATCTTCTTGAACTTGTAGAGACTTAATTTGTGTCTAACATGTGGTTTATCTTTGAGAATATCTCCTGTGCACTTGAGAAAAATGTGAATTCTGCAGTTTTGGGGTGTAATTCGCTGTAGATATCTCTTAAATCCATTTGATCTAGAGCTTTGTTTAGAGTCTGTGTTTCCTTGTTAAATTTTTGTCTAGAAGATCTATCCAGTGATGTCAGCGAGGTGTTGAAGTCCCCTGCTATGATTTTATTGCTGTTGATTTATCCTTTGAAGTCCTCCAAAAGATTTTTAATATATGTTGGTGCTCCAAAATTGGTTGCATATATGTTTACCAACTTTATATCTTCCTATTCAATAGATCCTTTCAATATTGTGTAGTGGCTTTTTTTGTCTATTGTTATGGCCTTCATTTTAAAATCTACTTTATCAGATATGAGAATTGCTACCCCAGATTTTTTTCCTTTCCATTTGCTTGAAAGATTTTTTTCCATCCTTTAACTTTCAACCTATGTAAGTGGTTTGTTGTGAGGTGGGTCTCTTGTAAACAATATATATGTGAATCATACTTTCTTATCCAGTCAGCTACTCTGTGTCTTTATTGGAGCATTCAAACCATTCACATTTAAGGTGATAATTGATAAGTACTTATTTATTGCTATTTTTGTTTAGTTTGGTTATATTTTTCTTTCTATTTCTCCTACTAATTACAGCACTCCTTTGACCATATCTTGCAGTGCTGGATTGGCGTTAATATATTCCCTTAGCTGTTTTTTGTCTGGAAAGCTCTTTATTTGTCCTTCAATTTTGAATGTTAGCCTTGCTGGATAGAGTAGTCCTAGATTCAGATCCTTGTTTTTCATGACCCTGATTACTGCATGCCACTTCCTTCTGGCCTGTAGTGTTTCTGTTGAGAAGTCAGTTGAGAGCCTTATGGAGTTTACTTCATAGGTAACCTGTTGCTTATCTCTTGCTGCCTTTAGGATTCTCTCTTTGTCTTTAATTTTTGGCATTTTAATTACTATGTGTCCTAGTGTGGGCCTGTTTGGGTTCTTCTTACTTGGGGCTCTCTGTGCTTCGTGAACTTGAATGCCTTCTTCCTTCACAGAGTTAGAAAAGTTTTCTGTCACTATTTCTTCAAATATATTCTCTAACTCTTGCCCATTTTCTTCTTCTTCAGGGACTCCTATGATGCAAATGTTATTACGTTTCCAGTTGTCCCACAGTTCTCTCAAGCTGTCTTCCTGTTTTTTAATTGTTTTTCCCTTTTTGTTTTCTGATTGGTTGATTTTTTTCTACTCTGTCTTCTAATTCACTAAAGCGGTCCTCAGCTTCCTCTACTCTGCTGGTTAGTCCTTCCAATGTGTTCTTAATTTCTTCTATGTTATACTTCATTTCCACTTAGTTGGTTTTCAATGTTTCTCTATCTTTATTCATGTGCTGATGTCCTTACTCATGCTGTTGAGCTTCCTCAAGATCATGGCTCTGAACTCTACCTCTGATAATTTGCTTAGCCCCATTTCATTTATCTCATCTTTGATAGAGTTCTCTTTTTCTTTCATTCAGGATTTGTTTCTTTGTTTCACAATTTTGGCTATCTCAGTGGGGTTTGGAGCCTACCAAATTTTCCCTGTGGTTGTTGATGTTCTGCTGTGTGTGGCTCCCTATACTGGGTTTGGATGAACCTGGGTGGGCCCACATTAACCACCACTGTTGAGTCTTACTTTTCTGGGTAGATTTGCAAGCCCAGGAAAGTTTCAATTATCCTCTAGTTTTTCCTGGTGGGTAGTAGTCTCAGTTACTCAGTGCCTTGGAATGTAGCCCTGGTGTTCTGCATAAGAGGATTTCCAGAGGGTGGATTGATGCTGGATATTAATGAGCCTCAATTTGCATTTCTCTGCCTCACCTGGGAAAGTCTGATTCTCTGAAGGGGACGTGGTGCCGATTTTCCCCACAGCTCTGGGAAGGAGCACACTGGCCACTGTCCTTTGTGGCCACAACTAAGCAAAAACTCTGATTGCCCTCGAAATCCTGGGTGTCCCCACAGAGTTCCTGCCCAATCTGCCTTCCCTCTGCCGTAGCCCCCAGGTGATTGGCTGTGGTGATTCTAGTGCTCTTTCCTGGCTCTCTGCACTGTGGAGCAGGTTGGTCTTTATTCCCCAAGGGTGCTGCTCATAGCTAGGACTGCTGCTGTCCATGGGCTCCCAGCCCGCCACCCTCTCTCACCTCCACAGATCCTACCAGTGTCCCTGGTTATATGGTTCTGTCCTGCTGCTTTTCTGTTGCTTTTTTCTGAGGATTTGTCTTTATTTTAGTTGTAATTCCTGTTTGGTCCTGGGACATCAGCTGCGTAGCTTTTATTCACTCTGCCTCTGTTTTTCACATCATCTATGCCTATCTTGTGTGCAACTGGGTCGCACAGGCCTCTCCTGTGCCCCAGAACCCTGCAGGTGCTGCAGGTAACTGGATCGCACAGTCCCTTTGGGGACCCGGCTCTATGCCCAAGTTATGAGCTGCTGTGTGGCACAGGCCTCTCTGGTGCTTCAGCACCCCACAGGCCCCATGGGTAACTAGATCAAGCAGTCCCTGCTGGGTTGCACAGGCCTCTCTGGTGTTTTAGCACCCTGATAGTCCTGGGGATAACTAGATTGCACAGTCCCTGCTGGGGCGCACTGGCCTCTCTGGTGCCCCCGCACCTTGCAGGTCCTGAGGGTGGGCAGCTGGATCACACCAGTCTCTCTGGGACTTTGGCTTCCCACAGCTCTTGTGAGCTACTGGACTTCCCAGGCCTCTATGGAGTCCCAGGTCCTGCTGCTGGGGGCTGGGGAGTGCTGCTGCCCAGTGGGGCTCAGCTCCTGCTCAGCTTTTATTTTAGGGTGTGGGTCTCAGCTGCTGGTCTGTGCTTCTGTTGCCTGGGAATGGATGTCTGCTCCACAGCCTCTGTTACTGTGGGTATATCTGGACTCTGATCATGATACTATGGGGGGTAGTGTTGGGCTCTGGGCTGTCTGCAGCTTCTGAGACCAGCACTTTGGGAGCTCCATTACTGTGCACTGGTCTGTGTTGACACAGAGTGTCCACTGGTCAGATCGTGCCAGGTGTGCTGGTGGGCTCAGGTTGCTGGGCCCTATCTGCTCCCACTGGCTCCTCCCAGGGAAGACCAGGGATCTTCCTAAATGGTGGGACCTCCCCGTTGCGTAGGGAGAAGGGCTGCTTACTGTGGTAGCCGGCTGCTCCTGTCCATAGCATAGGAACCTTCTGCTCTTAGTCTCTGCACTGTTGTGGTTTGGTGGTCCACCTCTGTGTCTACTCACACTTTCTCACACACACGCCCTCCCTCAGGCTCTGTCCACCGCCATCTTTCCCTCTCCTAAAATATTGTTTTAACAAAAATAAATAGAAATTAAAACTTTTCTTTTGATCTTGCTCAAACATATACCCCTTTCCTGAGATTATTACTTTGTTATGTAGCTTTTTAAAAGACTCTTTGAAAGTATTCATATACTTATCAATGTTGAAAACAATATTTTGTTTTATTGAGGTGGGTTTTTTCATATGTATGGATACTATATGTATTTCTGGAAATCGTTACTTAAATTTTTTTTTTTCTTCATTGATGTTAAAGAGAGTGAGAGAAATGGAGAGGGAGAGATAGGAACATGAGAGGGAAACATCAATTGGCTGCCTCCTGTACACCCCTCACTGGGGAACAGGCCCACAACCTGGGCATGTGCCCTGACTGGGAAGCAAACTGGTGACCTCTTGGTGCATGGGTTGATGCTCAACTGCTGAGTCACACTGGTTGGGTGGGAAATTGTTACTTTTACTCTCAGTCTCCAATTGGATTGTAATTAATGCCAAAAATTTGCAATATTATTGAAAACAATGCTTGGTGTATTCTCACATTTTTATTTGGCACTTTAATTGAACTTATGTGTGCAAGTGATTCCCAAAGTCACTTAAGAATGTTAGTAATATTTTGTATTTGCTTTCTGGTAGACAGTTAAATAAATGTAAGCATTGGTGTCCAGATGGTATAATTTTATATATCTTGGTTGCTTTGAGAATGTTGGCACTTTATTAGGTTGATGACAAGATAAAATGTTATCTACTTTATATTGTTACGAGGTATATTATGGATTTATTACCTTGATATTAATAGTAGAATTGGCAATTTTACATTAAATATGATATTCGTGTCCTTTTATAAGACTTTTCTTCTGGAAGCAACATGTTGGAAGCAAATTATGATATATTGTACAGAGAAATTATGTAAATATAAATTATGTAAAAAAACACATCATCTTTGAAACAGTATAGTGAGGTGCTAAAAGCTGGTTTTATTTACATTAATGTTTTAAGTAAAACTGATCTCTTTTTCTCTAATTCTTTCTGTATCATTGGGTAGTTATTTATTTTTTTCTGTGTGTATGACATCTTCCTAACAGCCTGTAAACATTTTGAGAAAGGAATTTAGTTGTTATATCTCTAATATACCCAAGAGCAAATCCCAAGCATCACACTTGGTCTACAATGGCTATAGAAAATATAGAGTCATTTTTCTATAAGTGCCTTTTACTTGTAAGCTATTTAACACTCAGTTCTCTGTGGGTCTTTTTGAATGCTAGTTATTGTGCCATTTAGCAATCTCTCACACCAGATAGTGTTAACATCATCTCATCCACAGACTAACCTTTTTACACTTAGCACTTTCCTATGTGCAAGATTTAAACACTGTATTATTGTTTAATATTTCATATTTTAGTATAACTTATACCCTATTTATATTTATTAGCAATAGTGCACCTTAACCTCACCCTCATCAGTGCCAGCCCTCCTTTTCCAACTGCGCTGCCATAGATAATCCTCTTCGACAGGCATTCTGCCTCTGTTCAGAGTATTTAAAGTAGACTCTCCTATATGGAGGTAAAGCTAGTGACCATCCTTAGAATGAAGTGTATTTTTACTTTTTGGTTTCTAGCCATCTTCTCTTATTATCTATGTTTAACATCATTTATTTGGAAATTATGGTAATAACAAATGTCCAGTTGGACTGAGATATTGGAATGCATCCTTCCCTGATAAGTTTGAGAAGGAGAGGATTTGGTGCTTTAGATAAAAATGATAAGGTTACTCACTTCAGAAAAAGCTTAAGGGTGCTTTTATTTCTAGGTGTGTTTTTGTATTTTGGGGCCTATTCCTAGCATCATGTAATATGTGAACAAGAAAGAACCTTATTATAAATCACTTTTCATGTAAGGAAACTGAGACTTATCTGTGTTCAATGGATTTGCTAAAGTTAGCATACAAATAATGTTTTATCTTTATCCTGTTTCCCATAATGTCAAGGATAGCTTTACTCCAACTCTACACTGTGATATATAATTCATCCTTTCTAAGATTAATAACCTTTGCCAAGATTGGAGTTGATTTATGCTCTGGATAGGTTAGCAACAGAGGCCTCCCTACCCTAGCCCTCATCAGCTACATTGATTGGGCATCAGAACTTCCCCCAGCCTGCTGCTTAAGCAGATGCTAATGGGCACATGAGCAACTGTGGCGGGGGCAGGCTGGGGTGATCTTCATTCATTAGCAACTGTTCAAGCAGCAGGCTGAGCTAATCTGCAGATGCTGACAAAGATACTAGGATGAACATTGACCTCAAAGGTACTTGTGAACAAAACTTGAATTTTCTACCAGAAGGTTATGTTGCTGTGTTTACCAAAATTCATATCCTGTCATATGTGATATTTAATGGGTTTTCATTCTTTTTTCAAGCCCCCGTTTTCTCATATTGATGCCAATGCACACATCAAAGTCAATCAAAGTCAGATTCTAAGCCAGTGTCTTGTGAAATTGCCTAATCATAATAATAACATCAGGTCTTACAAACCTCAGATTCTAATTCAGTGGTTCAGGAGGAAGCATTAGAGAATCTGTATTATTAAGAAGTGTCATGAGATATTTTATGATGTAGTAAGGAGTGAACACATTTTTCTAAGCAGGACACTTGAAATTGTTGTCCAGTGCCTTCTTGGTCACAAATACCCACATGCATGCTAAAGTACAACAAAAGCACATCTCCCCAGGAGTAGTGAATGAGAATCTCTGGGGAAACTGGGGAATCTATGTTTAAGCCAGTTTTTCAGGCTCAAGATTGAGAAATGTGGGTGAATTAAAAGCAAAAGTCTGGTCAAAGGGCAGATTCTATATTATTTGAAAGTACTGAGAATTCTTTTTTTGAAACGAGTTCTTTATTCCTAATGCATCAAAGGCAGAATTATAACCTAACTGCTAAATTATTAGCTTACCTTCTGAACTTCGAATGCTGTAGAGTTGTGTTAATACCTCCCTGCTTTCACTGATGTCTGGTTTCTGTTGTTGTTGTTGTTTTGTTCTTTGATTTTTTGCGTGTTGTTTTGTTTTGTTTTGTTTCTGAAATACTACAGTGCAACTTTGAAAATTCTCAGGAAACATTCTCTATAATCACCTCTGAAGTTAATGTATGCAAACTTTAGGAGATGGTCCTTGGATTATTTGGATTGTAATATACAGTTATCCTTGGTGACTGAGATGTTGCTAATTAAAATTGTGACCAGGTATCTCACCCAGTGCTAGATCACTATCACTGTAATAGATTCCCATGGCTTTTGTGACAAGTTAGCACAAACTTGGTGGCTTAAAGAGCACAAATTCATTCTTTCACAGTCTGGAGGCCAGAAATCTGAAATTAAGTTGTCAGCGGGTTGCTTCCTTCTGGAGGGTTTGGGGGAGAATCTGTTCAGTGTCTCTCTCCTAGCTTCTGGGTGCTAGCAGGCTTGGCTGCTTGTTGGCTTGCAGATGTATCATTTAATCTCTACCTTTGTCATCACATGGCTTTCTTCCTCTTGCCTCTAGTCTCCAATTTCTTTCTCTCTTTTCTGTTTTAAAGATATTCATCATTGGATTTAGGGCCCACAGTAAGCCCAGAATGATCTCATTTCAATATTCAGTAAATTCACATTTACAGATATTAGGGGTTGGGATTTGGTCACATCTTTTGGAGGCATACTTTTAATCCATTAAAATCACTACATTCTAAAGACATGTATCTTATAAATGACATGTATGCACTATTTACCATAGCCATAAACCTTTGTTAATTATTTATCTAATACATGTTTTTCAAATCTTTTTTTAAAAGCAAATGTATAATAAAATAGTATTTCTATGTTTTTTAAAGGAGTTTAAATGTTCATCTAACTTAAAAGGCACTAACCACCTTTACATCTCTATGTGATGTACTCATGAATTACACATTAAGCTGGAATTTTAGAACTGAAATAAATTTAGCATGCGCATTTCCTGTTAGATGCATATAATTATCAAACTCAGTCACCCGTTACACTGAATTTTGGTGCTATTCAGATATATTCATGTCTTGTCAGATTTCAGAAGTGAATATTTTTTAAATTAATTTTTATGTGAACATAGAGGGAAATATTTTGAACAATATATATAATGTTTGTTCAAATCCATGTCAGCCTTTCCTATTGAAAATATACTAAACACCCCACAAAAAATCCTAATCCTCTCTTCAGAAATGGCAATGACTATGAGTTGAGATGGGTATATAACCGCGGATTTGTGTTTTTAAATTATTTTAGTTAACGTAATTCTACAATGATCCGAAAATTTCAAGGCAGCCATTAATATGTACTTGTATTCTCATTCTGTCTTTCTCAATATTAGAACTCATGTGGTATCTATTTTTACATTTTTGATTGATTCAGTTGAGAAGGAAGGAAATAGGTCTGTGGCACACCCCTTGCCAAGCACTGGGAGTATAGCTTTCCCATTGTGAATTCACACTGTGTAGTCCTTCTGGCCCCATGGGGCCTGGGCTGCTTTACCTTGCTGCTGTAATGAGGATATACTGACACATTTTCATTATTAGATCGAAGGATAAGGACAGTCCATGAAGTCACTTGCAAATGAAATATCAAAATTGGCTGAACTATACACTTTCATTCTAATCAGACACCACTCTCTTTTTCCAGAATCAATAGAGGAAACCAAAGAGAGGAGACACGTGGTCTGAAATTAATGCAGCTGGTGAAATCAGACTTAAAGCAGGTCTATTTATTCACAGTTGCCTTGAATAACTGAAACATGGATTTTATAATTAGAATGTCTTGGAAAAAGCGACTTAATTTATAGGAGAGATACAAAATATAACACATTGGCTTTATTAGTTTCAGTATGCAGTTGTACTATATTCTTAATTTGGTAATACCAGGTGAAATAGATGAAACACATTATTTCAAATGATCATTTTTTTTTTCAAATATAGCAACCACTCTTTCAATTACATATATATATATATATATATATATATATTTAAAAATTGAAGCTATTATGTTTTAAAATATCGGTTTATATTTAGTGAGTCTTGTTCAAAATCAACTGAATTCTTGTTCATTGCTACTACATTGGTTCATAACTAGTGTCACCAACTATAAGAAATCAACAAAATGTTTTACTAGAGAAAGGTGAGACTTGAGTTTATTGTACTGCTCAGGGTTGAGTAGAACATATCAGTACTCTCAAATTTATATGCCAAATCCTTAATACATTAAGGCACGTTATCTGAAAAACTGCTTACACTGCCGCAATTTGAGAAGTCTATAATTTGCTCAAGGCATTTTTTCCCACTAACTGCAAAATCGAGATGATCTTAGCTGTGAGTACTAGGATTTATATAAAAATAATGTGTGGCCTATGTATAGGAATATACTCACTCATTTACTTTATTGGTCATACATTTAGAAAAAACACAAGTATCTAAGTATATATTATATGTACCGCTTAACATCTGAGCATAAATATTACGTATTTATGGGTGTAAACAATCAAGTTGCTTAGAATAGATATGTTTATGGTTGCAAATGTCCTGTTGCTCAGCTCAATTGGGTATTATAAATTTCTTACTGGGTTCTTTTTCTCTTTAACCTGACCTGGAGTTGTCTGCCTTCCCTACTGGAGGTCAATGGACAGATCATTGTATTCAGTAGTTATAGGAATGCTGCCATATCTATGGCCTTGCCAAGATATTGCTATAGTAACCACATTGGCACAACATTTTAAGCAATAACAGAGACTGGTGATCATAACTATTTCTGTGTGAACAGGTTTTAACTCAGCATTATAAGAGTCCTCACATGAAGCTCACAAGTTTCTATAATTTCAGAGAGAAATGTTAAGGTAAGCCGCAGTATCATCTTATAAAGTATATTTTCCTAAAAAAAAAAATATGTTTCCTTGGGAAGAGGAGGAAGAGGTAAGAAGCAATGCATAACTCTAGGCATCTTAGCAAAGTTTGAATTGCATCTAAAACAGTTAATCTGGCATTTGAGATTAAATCAAGATTCTGTAATTTTTCATGATCCCAGATAACAGTATAACTAACATGTGGGTTATATGCAATAAATGTAAAATAGACATGTAGTCTCCATAAATCTACATTTCTAAATAAAATGTTGAACAGATATTTTAAAAAATAGTTCAGTTCAGCTGGAGTGACTCAGCTGGTTGGACTGTTGCCCAGTGCACATGAGATGTGGTTGGTTAGATCCCTGGTCAGGGCACATGCCCAGGTTGCATGATAGATCCCGTCAGGGATGCATACAAAAGGTGACTGATTCGATGTTTCTGTCTCACATCAATGTCTCTTTTTCTCTCTCCCTCTCTCTCCCTTCCTCTCTTTAAGTATGTCCTTGGATGAAGATTGAAAACTATAATTCATAGTATTTCTGTATATTTTTTTGGGGAAAAATCTGAATTAATGAACAATGTGGGCACTAGAAGATCCAATAAAATGTTAGTCCAATTATCTCCTCTGGAATTCTGCTTCTCATAAAAAATATATATTTTAGATTTCTATGGCCCCAAAATAATATGACAAAGACATTTGTATTTGGAACATTCTGTTATAGAGAAATATCCTTTGGCTAATTACTAAAAGCAAGGAATGATCATAGCTACTCAGCTACACTGTAATAAATGTATCATAATATAATCTTCATTAAAGTAATATTAAGGGGGCTATTTTCAATGTGAAATGAAGAGGTTTCAACATATTATTCATTTTATTCTTAATTGTAATCACATGGCTCTAGTCTCAGGCAACATAAAGAAAATGTGCACCCAAGGGTTTGACTATATTCTCAAAACTAAAGTATTATTATCTGGGTCATTACTTTATTGTTTTTCTTCATTTAGAGGAGACATTATGACAATTTAATAAGAATTATGCATCTGATACTTCTTTATGATATCTAAGAATTAAATTCTCCTGTGCTTCAGTTGGGCTCATTTAAAGTTTACATCTATTCTTTAGAAACACTTTACCAGCATTCATTTAATTTATGCAGCACACCTTTGAACAATCTGTTTCAGAAGTTTGGAAACCAGTTAGTGTAAACTTCATAAATACTTCTTGGCTCGGATGTAATTTGTCTGGCATTGAATGCTTTAGTTTCTGAGACTTTTGTTTATTTCTTTAAAATGTCCACTTTGGCCCTGGCCAGTTTGGCTCAGCAGTTAAAGAGTTGGCCCAAGGACCAAACGGTCAAGCATCCAATACCTGGTCAAGGGCATGCACCTGGGCTACAGGTTCAATCCTCAGGCCTGTTGGGGTTATACAGGAAGCGACCAATTTATGGATTTCTCTCACATTGATGTTTCTCTCTCTCTCCCCCGTCCTCCCTTCCATTCTATCTAAAAATCAATGGAAAAATATCCTCAGGTGAGAATGAACAAAAAATGTCCACCTGGGTGCCTAGCCTAGTATAACTGTGAGATCACTTAACCTAAATATAAACCTTGAGTCACTTGGTTTTCTTGAGTTGACTGAGAATTCAGTTAAGATCAAGTCTCTTTGAGGGAAGCTAAAGGAGATTTTAGATTTGGGTGCTTTCCTCTGAATGAATAGGTTTTATGGAATTTTAACTCTCCAAGATTTGAGACTACAGGATAATTTAGTTAGATTTGAACTTTTAAACAATTTCCACAAATAAAACAAACAAACAGAAGACTCAAATTTACTCTAGGTTCCTCAAGGTGACTCATTTTCTATGTTAAGTCTTAGGATCACCATGATCATCAATTCACATTTCAAAACAAATTTGAAAAAGAAGAACAAAGTTGAAAGACAATTACTACTTTGTTTTAAGACATTGTAAGGGAATAGTAATACAGACAATTTATTATTGGTGTAAAGATAGACAAATAGAGCTAAAAAATAAATTCCACATTACTCAAATTAAAAACTTGTATTTAAGAGACACTGGTGAGATAATGAAAAGTCAAACCATAGATGAGGAGAAAATATTTACAAATCACATATTTTTAAAAGGCCTAATAGCCCAAATGCATAATCTTCAGACTCCATGATAAGAAAAGAAACAACACAGTAAATAACTGAACAAAAGAATGGAATAGACACTTTACCAAAGAATATGCAAGGATGGATGGAAATAAACACAAAAAAGATTTTCAACATAATCAGTCATTAGGGAAATGCAAATTAATACCACAGTAGGTTTACCATGACAGACCTATTGGACTTTGGGAGGGGGGATGGACATGTCTATTTTTTGGATATAGTGGTGATTGTAAAGGTCTATTCATGTTAAAAGCTATCAAGTTGTACACTTTAAATATATCCAATTTATTGTATGTGAATTGTAATTAAAGCTATTAGAAAATCATAACATTTTCTATGGATGAAGATAGGCAACAGAGCTTCTTATAAGGGAATCAAATAAACCTGGATTAAAACAATTCCCAGCATTTATAACCATATTGCCATAAGACAATCAGGAACCTTTCTTTCCTCACCCTATAAAATGGGAAAACATTTTTTACTTACCTAAAGGGCTTAGCATAGGATTTAAATGTCATAATGTATATAAATGCTTTATATAATACCTAGCACATATTAGATTCTCAATAAATATTAATTGCCTTCCCCACAGTAATTGCAGTCTCTAATGGACATATTATGCCGTGAGTAAAAAACACTGGAAAAGGGCTAAATTAAGAACCGTACAAATTACAATTTTTATTTTCCCCAGAAATGTCATAACCACAAAATGAATGGCACTAGGCATGTACATGACAGGCACCACTTAGCAGGCAAGTTTGAAAAGTCATCACTTTCATTTAAAATCATACCCTGAAGGAAAAAAAATAGGTGGCAGAAATAGCACCCAAATAAGAAACACCTACAGGCCCAGATGAAAAGACAAGGTCTAAAACAGGTAACAGGCCCTGTCATGAACAGGAGGAATTAGGTTATGACTAGAGACAGTAATAGTCCTTCCCTATAACCTAAGAGTTGGTAAAGTTTAAGCTCTCTAAAACTGAAAACGTGATCACAAGCACTGGAATGAAAAATGGCTGAGTCGGGGATTTTGGCAAAGTTAATGACAGAACTAGACGAACTGAAAATTCACTCTGGCCCATGATTTAAGGGTAGATCGTTAAAATAGCAGGGAGAAAAATGACCAAACTTTTTAACACTAAGATTGTGACTTCACTAAGATTGCGTAAAGACAAAGCCAACATTTATAATATATGCACTAGCATCTTTAGAACTAAATTGCTTTAGTTACTCAGAAAATTCAATTTAATAGATTATAAAAGAGTTTACATTATACAAAGCTTTAAAATATATAGCAAAATAACTCAAAGTAACTAGTTAGCAGCTATGATGAAAAAAAATCATATGAGAATAATGATAAGTCCCTATATCATTTTATGTAAAAGATAAGTTTCTGCATCAGTTCATGTAATGGAAGTTTGTCTTCAAAAAAAGAACATATTAGATTTTGGAAATAACATAATTCTCCAGAAACAATCTAGATGATCACCATTTACTGGAATCCTATAATAAATCATGCTTTATAATACTAATAATATTTGAAAGAACATAATTACCTCTGAATTATCTTTTGCTAATCTATATTTCTATATAATTTCTTGCATTCCTATAACATTTTGGAAATTATAAACACTATACTTCTACATTATCTTATTTAATTGGTTTTGTTTTAGAAAAGGTAAAATGTCCCCCAAAAAATAGCTTTTAAAACTCTACAATAAAATAATGAACAACCAGATAAAAAATGAACTAAAGACATCATCAGAACCTCACCAAAGAAGATGTACAGATAAAAAATAAGCATATAAAAAGATGCTCCACAAAATATGTCTCTAGGGAAGTGCAAATTAAACAACAATGAGTTACTACACCACACCCGGCAGAAAGGCCAGAATCCAGAACAATGCCAACTGTTGGCAAGGATGTGGAGCAACAGGAGCTCTTGTTTATTGCTTGTGGGAATGAGAAATAATACACTTACTTTGGAAGACAGTTTAGTGCTTCTTTACAAAACTAATATGACATGCTGAGAGGCAAAACTATGGCGACAGTGAAATGATAAGTGGTTGCCCGGGATTAGTGAAAAGGAAGGGGTGAACAGGCAGAGCACAGAGGCTTTTTGGGGCAGAGAAACAATGCTATATGATACTATAATGATGTTATATGTCTTCAACCCCATAGAATGTATAACAACAAAAGTAAACTCTAATGTAAATTATGGACTCCGAGTGATAATATTTCAAGCTGTATTAAGTTGTAACAAATGTCCAACTGGTGCAGGTGCTGATAATAGGGGAGGCCCTGCATGATGTGCAGGAACAGTATAAAATAAATACTATTTTTTAGAGCAGTTTTAGGATCAGAGCAAAATTGAATGGAAGTTATAGAGATATCCCACATAACCCTGCTCTTGCACAAGAAGGGCCTCCCTTATCAAGCTAAAATGGGCAGAGGACCTAAATAGACACTTGTCCAATGTGGACATACAGATGGTCAATAGACACATGAAAAGATGCTGAACGTTACTAATCAGCAGAGAAATGCAAATTAAACCAACAATGAGATATCACCTCACACCTGTCAGAATGGCTGTCATCAGTAAATCAATAAACAAATATTGACGAGGATGTGGAGAAAAGAGAACCCTCATGCACTGTTGGTGAGAATGTAGATTGGTACAGACACTGTGGAAAATAGTATGGAGATTCCTCAAATAATTTAAGAAGTAACTCCGTTATGACTCAGGGATTCCACTTCCGGGTATATATCCAAAGAAATACAAAATATTAAGTCAAAAAGATATATGTACCCCTTTGTTCATTGCAGCATTATTTGTAATAGCCAAGATATGAAACAACCCGAAAGATCAACAGTGGATAGAAAAGCAGTGGTACATATATACATTGGAATGTTACTTGGCCATAAAAAAAAAAAATGAAATCTTACCTTCTGGGACAGCATGGATGGACCTAAATAGTATGCTAGGTGAGCAATAAGTCAGACAGAGAAAGAAAAATATCATATACATTTATTTATATGTGAAGTCTAAACAAAATAAATGAATTAACAAAACAGAAATGGACTCATAGGTGCAGGGAATAGATAGATGGTCCCCAGATGGTAAAGGGGTTGGGGAACTGGGTGAAAAAAATGAAGGGATTAAGAAATACAAATTGGCAGTTTAATTTTAAAATTTTGAAGAAACACCATATTGTTTTCCATAGTGGCTGCACCAGTCTGCATTCCCACCAGCAGTGTACTAGAGTCCCCTTTTCTCCACACCCTCGCCAGCACTTATTGTTTGAAGATTTGTTGATGGTGGCCATTCTGGCAGGTGTGAAGTGATACCTTATAGTTGTTTTAATTTGCATCTCTCTGGTGATTAATGACATTGAGCATTTTTTCATATGTCTGTTGGCTATCTGTATGTCCTGTTTGGAGAGGTGTCTATTTAGGTCCTCTACCCATTTTTTAGTTGGGTTCTTTGTCTTCTTTTGACCCAGTGATCTCACTTCTGGGAATATGCCCTAAGAAGCCTGAAATAACAATCAGAAAGAATATATGTACCCCTATGTTCATTGCATCACTATTTATTATTGCTAAAATTTGGAAACAGCCCAAGTGTCCATCAATAGAAGAGTGGATAAAAAAAGCTGTGGTACATATACACAATGGAGTACTATGCAGCTGTAAGAAAGAGAGATCTCTTATCCTTTGAGACAACATGGAGGGAACTGGAAAGTATTATCCTAAGCAAAACAAGCCAATCAGAGAGAGACACATATCACATGATCTCACTTATTTGTGGAATATAATGAACAAAACAAACTGATGAACAAAATAGACCCAGAGACATGGAAGTGGGGAGCAGACTGACAAACCTCAGAAGAGGTGGATAGAGGAGGAGATAAACCACAGAACCAATACACATGTATGGGTAAACAAGGACATAGACATTAATGCTGGTGGGGTGGGGGGGGATTGGGAGGAACATGTCAATGGAGGGAAAGAGAGAAACATCTGTAACAAAAATAAATAAATAAATAAATAAACATTTAAAAAATGAAGTACAAATTGGTACCTACAAAATATTTATGGGGATGTAAAGTTCAGCATAAGGAATATAGTCAATAATATTGTAATAACTATGTATGGTGCCAAGTGTGTACTTAAATTACTGGGGGATCACTTTATAAATATAATACTGTTTAATCTCTATGCTGTACACCAGAAACTCCACATAAAATCATATTGAATGTCAACTGTACTTGATGAATAAAATCAAAATAATAAAAATAGTGTATATTTTATTTTTTAAAATGTAGACTTTTGAGACAATAATATAAGCAGATATCTGTAGATTAATTTGACTAGTAATACAACAGTCTAAAGAAGAAAAAAACTACAGATTATATTAATATGTAAAAAATACAAAGGGATACCCCATAATATAGATAATAAAACAAATATGTATTTAAAGATACAATCTATGAATTCATGTATACGTACAAACCTATTTACATGGTGGGTGAGGAGAAAACATACTAAAAGTGTGAAGGAGTAAAGATTAAAAGCATATTTCAGTAGCAATAGGAATATTGACTTTCTGACCTCAGGAAACTAATATCAGTGGTTTGTTACTGATCGAATGAGAAAATGGCCTGGTGCCATTTTTTTCCTAGGTGATTTAGCAGAAATATGTCTACGTAAAGGGAGAGATGAATTCTTATGTTTAATATGCTTCAACAGAAACTTATTTTCCCTGCACTGGCAAAACTAAAGATGTTGTTTTCAGAAACTCTGGGAAATATATTTTCCCACTTGCAGGAAATTGATACTCTACCCACAGCAGAAGGATGTGCTCCTATAGTAGTCTATCCAGTGTTAGAGACATTTGCATTATGCATTCCTCCCTTGATGATAGTCAGTAGCAGCCAGCATGCTTAGAACATTCTTTAGGTATGATACAATCTATGACCAGTTTTGTTCCTCTAAGTAAACCTAACTGAATAAAATAGTATTGATCTTGTGACTTTACCTCATTAGTAACACATTCTAAACAGGTAAATTACATGATTAAAATATAGTAATTTAAAACATAAACTGAAGGAGAGAAGAGTCTTCACACCAACGGTTCATAAATCCAGTGCCCGTTCCTAGTGCTATGACCAAATGTGCAGATTGTTTTACAAAATGGAGAGTTTAAGAATTACCTACATGTCTAACACAAAAGAGTGGATTCAGTGACTTCCGTATGTAAATCAATAATAATATTTACAAGAATTGCATGTGGAGACCCTCCTCTATGAAAAATGATACATTTTAGCAAACTATCTTTTCTGAATCTTTAGAAAAGTAATTTGGTAAGAAATATTGAACTAATCTAACACAGTTTGTTTTCCTTTCATAGTAAACCATATTGGAAGAAAATGTACATATATATATATATATATATATATATATATATATAATTGAATCAAATTGAACATGTTGTTGATACATTTTAAAAGCTTATACAAGAATTTCTTGAATTAACAAACTTTGTCAAAAAGTTCTGAATTAAGATACCACTGGAGAACAATATCAAGTGTATAGATACATACATAATTTACATATTCAGTAAAAAATTCTATTTCTGAGTTATTAATTGCTCATATCTAATTTTAGCATTTATAATCTCTGAAAATATCACTTTAATTTGCTTGTATACTTATTTACTGTCTTCCATTTTTTTACTAGACTGCATGATCCAGGAAAGCAGAAATTATTTATTTAACAATTGGAATATTCCAAGTGCTTAGGGTGTGTCTAGCACATATTGAGAACAAAAGAATAAATATTACATATATTTGCCTAAATACAACATGAATAATGGACATAGAGCCTTTATCCCTTTAATGTGAATATATTATTTAGGTTTCAAGTTGTTTCCTTATGTATTTTTTTCTATTTTAGATGATTATATAAATCAAGGAAAATGAAATTACTATACACCTTAGAGAAAAGTGATTGAGTAAGTTCTAAATTGGTAAACATTCCCCAAGAGTGATTTAATGCAGTTACTGCCCTGCAGGTAGTTTTTAATGGTTTCCATTCTCTGTAATTATTAAAAATCATCAATTTTCTACTTAAACATTTCTGACCACTTCAACTTAGTTTCCACGTCCTATTTACAATGTGTGTGTGTATGTTTGTGTGTGTTAGTGTACAAGCATTTGTGTGTGGAGTTACAACCTAATTTAGAAGTATATTCATATTTAACAGAAAAATTTATCTATATATATTGAATTAATTTATGCGAAGAGTCCTTGTTCTTAATTAGTTCTTTTGTTATTATATTTATGTTGTACATTCATTGTTTAAGTAAATTAAGGTGATTTACTAGACTAGGAAGATTAAACTGTGTTCCTTGAAAAAATGTAGGAAATTGGGCATTTATACAAAGTATAACAGCTTTTGTTAAATCATACTGAACAAATAATTGAAATTGTTTCAGTGTGCATACCCTGCATGTGAAGATTATTATGTCCCTGGTTTGTTTAAATAAGAAAATACTCTTATATAATGGAAAGAATGTAAAATAGTTTCTATATTTAGTTTATTGTAGCTATCTAAATGTTTTAAAACACACTATGGATTTAGTAGTCTCTAGAATGTAATTTTATGAATTGAATCTAACCAGAGCAAAAAAGGAAGACACGACTGAAAACATTTCCCTCGTTTAGCCACTTGAGTTGTGACAAAACCTTGCTAATATGATCTAGAAGTTCTATTTGTAAATTTCTAAACTGATACAGCTGTGAAATTAACTGTGCACCGGAAAAGGTGAACTATTATGGAAATTTAAACTGATCATAGTTATTGATTTTTTTACCTTATATCAACAAATGATGTTGCTCTTTAGAAAATGCTCTCATCCCCTTTCCCTAGCCTTCACCCTAGGTTAAAAAAAAAAAAAATTGATTGTACTTATTTTGTTGTTTTTTTGTTACACGGGTTTCTCTTTGACATTGACGTGTTTCCCTCATTGACACCTCTTCACAATCTCACCACATCCCCCAGCCCCCAGCATTATTGTCTATGTCCTTGTTTACACATATATGCATATAAGTTCTGTGGTTTATCTCTTCCCTCCTCCAACGTCCACCTCACCTGAGGTTTGTCAGTCTGCTCCCACTTCCATGTCTCTGGGTCTATTTTGTTCATCAGCTTATTTTGTTCATTATATTCACAAACAAGTGAGATTATGTGATATTTGTCTTTCTCTGAATGTCTTGTTTCACTTAGGATAATACTCTCCAGGTCCCTCCATGTCATCTCAAAGGATAAAAGATCTCTCTTATAGCTGCATAGTACTCCATTGTGTATATGTACCAAAGCTTTTGTATCCACTCATCTATTAATGGACACTTGGGCTGTTACCAAATCTTAGTGATTGTAAATAGTGCTGCTATGAACACAGAGGTATATATATTCTTCCTGATTGGTGTTTCAGGCTTCTTAGGGTGTATTCCTAGAAGTGGGGTCACTGGGTCAAATGACAGTACAATTGTTAAATTTTTTAGGAAACACCATATTATTTTTCATAGTGGCTATACCAGTCTGCATTCCCACCAGCAGTGTACCAGATTATCCTTTTCTCCACACCCTCACCAGCACTTGTTGTTTGAAGATTTGTTGATGGCAGCCATTCTGGCAGGTGTGAGGTGATAAACTCATAGTTGTTTTATGATTCTACTTTTTTTCTATTTTTTATCCTCCCTTGAGGACGTTTTTGTGTTTATCTTCAGATAGAGCGGGAGGGAGAGAGGGCGGAAGAGAAAGAGAGAAACATTGATGTGAAACAGACATATCGACTGGTTGCCACCCACATGACCCAAACCGGGGCCAGTGACGAAATGCAACTGACCTACGTGCCCTTAGCGGGAACCGAACCTGGGACTCTCTGGTCCACGGACTGACGCTCTAACTGCTAAGCCAAATTGACTAGGGCTATGATTCTACATTTTAAAATTACAAAGTTATGTAGCATTCTTGCCCGGCCAGTGTGGTTCAGTGGTTGAGCATCGACCCATGCACTAAGAAGTCGCTAGTTCAATTCCCAGGCAGAGCACATATCCAGGTAGTGGGCCAAATCCCCAGTGGAAAGCATAAGAGATGGCCAATCGATGTTCTCTTTCATCGATGTTTCTATCTCCCTCTCCCTTTCCTTTCCTCTCTCTCTAAAATGAATTAAAAAGAAACATTTTTTTTAAGTTATGTAGCATTCTTAATTAAAAGCAAAAATAAAGGAGAAAGACCACAACATATCATTTGCTGTTACATAAAAGAAGGTTAATCGTTATCCAGTGAATAATGTTTATTAAGCCAATCATAACACCAATAAGTGAGAAATAAATGAATGAAGAGTATGTTTCAATGTAGAAATTATAGAAAATAACACCAAGATCCGGGTGATTTCTGAAAAAGAAAAAACAAAACAAAACAGCATTATGCTGAAGCACACATTTTAAAATTAAAAATACTGGTAAGCAAAGCCTCACAAAGTGGACATAGCAGGAAAGTAAGGATACAATCTAGATAGTCCATGTGAGGATGTGTAAGTATGCATGCTGTCACAGACTGTGGGAAGAGAAGTCAGTCAAATTTTGGACTTCATAGTGGTGTATTGTGTGAAAACTGAGAAACTAGTGTACAGATTACACAGGTAGATCAAAGCTAGTCATCTTGAGGGGGGATGTAGGAGTTAATTCTGAGGGAAAGGATGAGAGACACACAGTTTTTGTATTTCTCTATTTTCTCCCATCCAAATACACAGAGTAACGTTAGAAAACAAAGAATTTTCATTTCCAGCCAAGACACAGTAATAAACTTGGAATTCCTCCCCTTCCCCCTGCTCTGAAAAAGTGAGAAGAAAAGTGGACTAAGTGTAATGGAACAATTTTTTCAGAATTTAAACTATAGGCAATATATGACAGGGATCCCTAAGAGAAGGGGAAAGAAGTGGGCCCAACATATGCTTCATCTTTTTTGCTACAGGGAGTGTCCAGATTGCATTGTAAGAGGAAAGTGAGGCAAAACATTGAAGTTTCTCTAGGTTTCAGAGAGCAAACTTGGGGCCCAGGGAGACCAGTGTGGCTAATGTTCACAGGGCAGACTATTATACAACAACATGAAAAAAGAGACTTCCTGAATTCCATGGAAGGTTGCATTTGATATTTTAATAAGAACTGGTTAGCACATGTGTATGAGGAAACTAAGTGAGACAGTCTACAAACGTAAGCATAAGGAACAATTCCTAGAGACTACACAGGGCTGGGAATTCGTGTTCCCACCAGCGATACTGGAAAAGTTTCATAATACACATAACACTGGGTGATTATCAGAAGGATATACCTTATTTAGTGGGATAAAATTTGCCCCAGACAACAAGCTTCTCTGATTCCCTCTAACAAAGCTTAAAAGCTAGACTCAAGAGGAAGAAACTGTTTCCAAGTAACATAAGTATGTCCTAGAATACGACTCCAATACATGGATGGGGCTAATAATGGATAATGCATTGTTAAAAATTCAAATATATAGGTAAAATATACAATGTCTACTATCCATTAAAAATTTACCAGTCATGCAAGGAAGAAAATTTGACTTATAATAAGGATAAGATTTAATCCAAGGAAACAGACTGCAAAATTACACGCCTAATAGAATTAGTAGACAAAGATATTAAACAATATTTATGAATCTATTATTTTTTCAGTTTTTCATTATTTGTAGGGAAAATTAAGTATACTTAATAAAGATAAGAAAAATTTAGAGATTATCCAATTAAACATCTAGAGATAAAAATGAAATGTCTGTTTTGAAAATTAATACAATATCAGACACTGTAGAAAAAATTAGTGAACTTAAAGACTTAGCAAAAGAAATATCCAAATGAAACATAGAAAAAGAAAGAAAAAACTTGAAGTAATTGAGGTCATCAGTGATCAGTAATATACAGGGTGGGGCAAAAGTAGATTTCAAATTATTTGTATGGAAAATAATACAATAATTGATAACTAATAATACAATAAAAAACCATTGTGTTTTTTGTACTCACAACTGTAAATGTAATTTTACCCAACCCTGTATGTGTAATTTGAGTCAAAAAAGAAGGGAGAGATGAAGGGGCAGGGAGGGGGGCAAAGAATATGTAAAATAATAGAATATTTTAATTTATCTATTTGTTTATTTTTAATTGTAATCAAAACATTTTTTTATTTTTTAAATAAATGTATCATTATTATTGAAAGTATTACAGATGCCCCTAGCTTTTCCCCCCATTGACCCCCCTCCTCCCTGCTCTCACCCCACCCCTGCTTTCACCACACTATTGTCTGTGTCAATTAGTCATCCATATGTGCATATAAATTATTTGGTTTATCTCTTTCTTCCCTCTCTCCCCTTCCCTCTGAGGATTGTCAGTCTGTTTCCTGCTTCCATGTCTCTGGATCTATTTTGTTCATCAGTTTATTTTGTTCTTTAGATTCCACATATAAGTGCGATCAGATGATACTTGTCTTTCTCTGACTGGCTTATTTTGCTTAGCACAATCATCTCCAGGTTGCTCCATGATGTCTCAAAAGGTAAGAGTCTTCTTTTTTATAGCTGCATAGTATTCCATTGTGTAAAGGTATCGCAGCTTTTTTATTCACTCATCTACTGATAGACACTTGGGCTGTGGTGTGGCTCAGTGGTTGGAGTGTTGGCCTGTTCACTGCACACTGAAGCATCATGGGTTTGATTCCCAGTCAAGAGCAGGTGCCTGGGTTGCAGGTTCGATCCCTGGCCGCAGCTGAGGCACAATTGGTAGGCAACTAATCAGTGTGTCTCTCTCATAATGATGTCTTTCTCTCTCTCTCTCTCCTTTAACTTCCTCCCTTCCATTCTCTCTAAAGGTCAATTAAAAAATGTCTCAGGTGAAGATTAACCAAAAAAAGTAGAATATTTGTCAAAGTTAAACAAACCCAAGGAAGTCAATAAACTCCAATAAAATAAACAAAAAGAAAGTATATCAAGTTGCTTCATAACCAAATTGATAAAATGAGTTATTAAAGAGAAAAATCTTAAAAATAACTAGGAAACTAGTTCTCAATGAGATTCCATCATTAAATAGCTGAAGAAGAAAGCACAGTGCCCTAGACTGAAACTTGTCCTCTGGGCAAAGTTAAAAAATGGTTTATCCAAGTATATCCTTTAATTAAATTAAATTGCATTGACTTAGGTAACCGGATCCACAGAAAGAGATAAATCTAGAGACTGGTATTTTTATCTAAAATTTTGAAGTGGGATAGCGATAGTAAGTCTTAAAGGAGTAAACAATATAATTATGAATGATCACCTTACATTAGCACCTATTAATATTTTAATGATTGACCTACTTCATACTGTGCATGTATGTACCTCTCAAGGAATCCATAAATTCTTGGAGAGCCTTCACATTTTTTATTCCTCTCAATATATCTAATATCTAGTCCAGGACCTGGTATAGCAAATTATTCTTAAATGTTGTTTCAAGTCCGGCCGGTGTGGCTCAATGGTTGAGCATTGACCTATGCACCAAGAGGTTGCTGGTTCAATTCTAGGTCAGGACACATGCCAGATTGTGGGCCCGATCCCCAGTGGAGTGCATGCAGAGGACAGCCAATCAATGTTCTCTCTCCTTGATGTTTCTATCTTTCTCTCCCTCTCAATTCCTCCCTCTCTAAAATCAATTAAAAAAATTATTAATAAAAAATATATTGTTTTAAGAGAGATGTTAATTTTCTATTTGAGATGAATATAAAAACATACACTGAGTGCTAAAGTGTGCTTGTCACTTTTCTATATGAACCTTATAATCTTTTTTAGGTCAGACAAGCATAGGGTAGTTAAGTGACTTGCCCAAGTTCATGTGGCTTAATAGTGGAGATTCAAACTCCAATAGGCTGACACAAAGCTCTTAACCATTGTGATATGCTACTTCTCAAGCAAGAGAACAGGAAATGTTCATTAAAAAATTTCCATTGCAAAAGTTCAATAAAATATTACTTCTGTGTTTAATACTAAAGGATATTTTTAAAAAATATTTTATTGATATTTTTAGAGAGGAAGGGAGAGAGATATGGAAACATTAATATGAAAGAGAAATATGGATTAGCTGCCTCCTGCATGCCCCCTACTGGGGATGGAGCCTGCAACCCAGGCATGTGTCCTGACAGGGAATCAAACTGGGACCTCTTAGTCCATGAGAAGATGCTCAATCCACTGAACCATACTGGCCAGGCCTTAAAGAATATTTTAATGGGGTGTAAATATGGAGCATTAACATATGCTATCCAGTAGTTTAGCAACAAACCTATCAAAAAGCACAGGCTGTTCGGCTGGTGTGGCTTAGTGGTTGAGCATTGACCTATGTACCAAGTGGTCACCGGTTCAATTCCCAGTCAGGGCATATGTCCAAGCTGTAGGCCAAATCTTCAGTGGGGGGCATGCAGGAGGTGTCCAATAGATGTTCTCTATCATCAATGTTTCTCTCTCTCCCTGTCCCTTCCTCTCTCTCTAAAATCAATAAAGAAAACAAAAATTTAAAAAGCAAATGCTGATGTTATGTTCAGAGACATTATCAGTGAAATCTGCTTCTTGAGGTAGAAAATGTTTCTGTAGGCAACAGAGTAATTTTGCAAACCCAACAATTTGAGATGACTTCAAAAAGGCAGGAAGTAGGGGGTAGAGGGCACCTTTAGAGTTTGTGTTGCCTACTCATTTGTTAAGAAAGGAAGTCTATTTGGTGTTTGAAATCTATCAATACCTATTTGATAAATGGATTGGTATAATTTTTCTTCACAATTATTTTATTTTTACTGTAAATGTTTGAGTCCTTTAGTATTTCTGTTACAGTAATATCTACTTAGAATGGTTTTCTAATGACATCAGTAAGTGCACTTCCTGACTTTGGATGTAGTGTGGAAACCCAGAAGCATAGCTTCAAAATTAAAGTGAAGAATTTCAAAAATAAACTTTCATCATTTCTGTCATTTTTATGGAACCTAATCTAGTAAAGGAGAATATTGCAGCTAAATGACTGACAGGAAAAGTGTCTTTTTTAATTGGCATTGGGCAATTTATCAGACTCTGAAGTCAGGGACACTCCATTAGGCTGTGAGGAAGTGATTGGTGGGATAACATTCAATTGAAAACCTCTGTGGATGAGAGTTCATGCCACCATTACATCAACTTAATGAATGAGGCCCCACAGAGTCCCCCTCTTCCTAGAAGGAACACATCCATCATGGAACAAAACAGTCCCCAGTGCCAATGAGATGTCATGTTTTCTCTTCTTAGTCTGTGTGAGGACAAAAAGATTTCAGAGACTAAACTGAAGAAAGCACAAACATCTCACCCCATGGAAAATAATTGCCTGGACCATCTCAGCTCATTACTTTTACCAGAAGATCATCTGCATGTATGTAATCTACCTTAGGCAAACACAAAGCTGCGTCATGTCTTTTTCTGGGAATAGACAAACAATCTCCTAATGGTGAGGCTTAAAAATCTATATCAATTTTTAATTGGTGTCATTGCTGTGCCTCATAACATAGCACCTGAATGTATCCAATAAAATCTTTAAAATATAATAATCAACCCAAATCAGCCAAAATATTTCCGACTATTTTCACAAACTTCCATATCTTGTTCTCAGAAATCTCAGAGAAAAAAAGGGATGAGGGGATAAGTGAAATTTTATTTTCACCTTTTTTATCCCATGTCTACTTCCTTCGTTTTACTTTTCCATTCCTCCTTTCCTCCTTGATTTTTTTTTTTTTTCTGCCTTCTCTTTCACCGTACATAAGAAAACCTGTAAAGAGATTATGGGGCCTGAATGTGAATGGCCTGAATTGGAACTAACATATCAAATCTTAACTGGGGGAGACTGCTGATCATAAAAACGGAGTGTTTAAGTATGCTTTATTTTAAAAAAGAAAGGTCACTTATTTCTGACATAGTGTAACACATGTATTATATGGTGTCTTGATCCTGCCCAAATGAATCCTTTCAATCTCTACCTCCTTGCCACATATTTTACATAATGTGTGTACTCACTACACCATCTGTTTTCATCAACATCTCACTACACAGATGTGTAAAGTGGATGTGACAGTGGCACAATCAAGCTATTCTATATCACATTCACCTATTAATACCAATCAATATTATTATTATCTGTTGTTGTTGTTAATCCTCACCTGAGGATATTGTTCCATTGATTTTTAGATAAAGTGGAAGGGAGAGAGAGAGAGAGAGAGAGAGAGAGAGAGAGAAACATCGATATGAGAGAAACATATCTACTGGCTACCTCCCACATAACCCTGACCTGGGCCCGGGATCGAACCTACAACCCAGGTATGTGCCCTTAATCAGGAATCGTACCAGTGACCCTTCGGTACTCAGGCTGACACTCTAACCACTGAGGTAAATTGGCCAGGGCCCAATCAATATTATTTTGATGTTTACATTTTCTTTTGTTTTAATCTTCAAATATTTTTTTTAATTCTCACCCAAGATACATTTTAATTTATTTTAGAGAGAGTGGAAGGAAGAGAGAGAGAGAGAAACATCCATTAATTGTCCCCCATACACACCCAGACAGGGATCAAACCCACAACCTAGGTATGTGCCCTGACCTGAATTGACCCTGCAAACTTTTGGTGTTCAGGATGATGCTCCAACCAACTGATTAAAATATTTAATCCTTAAATATTTTACCGATATTACTATAATCTTGGTTCAAATTTCATGAAATTCAAATTAATCTGACAGTGATCTCAGTATAAAAGATATTCATTCCCAAACCAAAATTCACATAGTCTGTGTTGTATTTAGACGTTTTGTTGTTGTTGTTTGTTTGTGTTTGTTTTTAACAACTATTCAGTATTAGCAAGAAAAAAGAGAAAATACGTTTTTAATCTTTCTGACAGGAATGGTTCTACCTAGGATGGCTCAAGGTTATTTTTCCCTGTATTTCATTTTACTTATTTTTTATTTTTACTGCTGGTAAGCTATTCTGTCAAAAATCAGAGTTTAATGAAAAATAAACACCACCAGTGGAGTCTTGCCAGAAAAGTTGATGTTACAATTTCTTAGAATTGATATAAGCTACTGTTATTCAAGCCAAGGTGATTTCTTTTTTCTTCTTATCTTTTATTTTTCTTTCCCTATCCACAGAGTGCATATATATTCACACATTCAAAGTAGAAATTTTAGGTTCAGATAAAATAAGTTAAAAGGAAATGAAATGTGAATTTCTGGTGAACTCATTTTATTATAATAAACAGCATTCATTTTCAATTAATATTGCTTCCAAATGTTTTATTCTCTCAATGACAGCATGTGAAACCTTTGTTGAGAGTATACTGTATTCCTATCTAATAATTTCAGGCACTTAGAATTATAGAAGATACAATTGCTTAGAGTCTAAAATATATCATACTGAGTGCATATTTCAAACACATCATAATAAATTCCAACTCTTTTGTAATAATTTCCTTGCCTGAAGGACTGGCTTGGCTTGATATTTTGTCTGCATTGGCCATTACAATTTTTCACATTAAGCATAAAACACTAAATAGACTAACACAGGGCATGTCAATCTAAATAGCCTACCGTTCAATCCCTGGCAGCCACCGATTTTATTTTTCTACACCTTTATTGACGTATAATTGTCTTATAACATTGTATAAGTTTAAGATGTACAATGTGATGATATATATAAATGATTACTGCAAGGTTGCTTAACACCTACACTACCTCATAGAATTACCTTTTCTTCTTTTAATTCATGGTGAGAACATTTAAGATCTACATTCTTAGCAACTTTCAAGGATATAATACAGGATTGTTAAATGTAGTCACCATGCTGTATGGTAGATCCCAGAACTGACTTATTTATAACCTGAAGTCTGTACCATTTGACCAACATCTCCCTACTTTTCCCTACTGTCTTTGTCTCTTCTATTGGCGGTTCCCTCAGGTGATTGTTGACTGCCTGTTCACATTTATAAATGAGACTGGAAATCTAAATGAAAGTGTTTTGCCTGTGTGTGAGGCTAGTAAGCTAACGGTGGTTTTGTTAAAAGAATTTCAATATTGGTATGTAATGGCTTTCCTCTTGATCTAGTCAGATTCTCCAGAGAAGAATCCTTCAACTTGGATTCCAGTAATTTGTGACTTTGGGGGGAAAGAAGCCTGAATTGCACAATGTTTAATATGAGCACTTTTATTTAATTCTCTACTTTCAAAGAGGTGTCATTTTCTTGATTGAAATAGTCTCCATTTCATAGTTGCCCTGGTCTATTACCAGGAACAAAGAGGGAGAGAGCTCTAGACAGGGGGAATGTTTATGTCCCCTCCACAATCGTCATGTATTGATACCTAATCCTCGGTGTAATGGTTCAAGAAAATAGGTCCTTTTGTAGGTGGCTAGGCTGTGAGGTTAGAGCCCTCATGAATGGCATTATTGTCCTAATGAGAGAGACCCCAGAAAGCTCCCCTGCCCCTCTCACCTTGTGAGGACGAATGAAAAGCATGGCCATCTGTGAATCAGGAAGCTGGCCCCCACATTCCAGATCTGCTGGTGCCTTTGTCTTGGACTTTCGGGCCTGCAGAACTGTGGGAAACAAATGTCTGTTGTTTATAAGCCACCCAGTAAGGTCGTTTTTTCACAGCACCCCAAGTTGACTGAGATATAGAATCTGCTATCTGATCAAAGTGCGAGAAGAGATCATTAGGCAGTACCTTGCTTCTTAGAAGGCTGTACCAAATTCCTGGCTCCATTGTCATCTTTACCTTCGAATCACTCAGGACATGCCTGACGTCAGCCGTTACTTCTGACACTCGGGATCTGCAGGACTAACTGGGTGCTTTATCGCTGTCACATAGTTGTCTCAGGATTCAGTTTTTCCAAGTCTGCTTTCTAGCTCTTGCTTTCTTCTTTTTGTTTTTCTTAACTGTAGTCTCCTTTCCTAGTCTTCTTTCTTTGTTTTTTATAACTTTAGAAATACTTAAATATTATATTAAAATATCTATGTATTTTTAGCAAAGGGTATGTGGTTTTGTCCCCCCCCCCTCCAGATTTTTTGAGGTATAATTGACAAATGAAACTTGTATGTATTTAAGGTGAACAGCTTGGTATTTAGATATATGTATACATTGTGAAGTGATGAACAAAATCAAGCTAATTATCATAATTATCACATCAAGTAGTTAACATTTTTCTTTTTTTTCTTTTCCTGGTAAAAATGCTTAAGATCTATCCTCTTAGCAAACTTCAAGTATACCATACAGTCTTCTTAACTATAGTCACCGTGCTATTCGGTAGATCTGCATAGCTTAGTTAGCTTGCAAACCTGGGACTTCACTTTGTACACTTTGGTCAGAATCTCTTATCTCCCCACCCTCACTCAGTCTCTGATAACCCCACCCTTCTAATCTGTGCTTCTCTCAGGGACTATTTTAGAGTTCACGTAAAAGTGACATCACGCAGTGTTTGTCTTTCTGTGTCAGAAATGTGTTTTAAGATATGATTTTATAACATTATCCTACTGAATGCCCAAATCTTAACTTTTTCTCCCTCCTTCTCTTATTTCCAAGTCTCTGCCACTATTACCTTTTTAAGGAAAAACAGTAACAGTACAGGCTTACTCCGGAATGCACCAAGGAATCATTTAGACACATCTGTCTTCCACCTGTACTACATACGTGTCATGAGCAAGATACTCACGATGGGGAGAGCTAGGCCTCTCTTATTCATTTGTGCAATTAAGTTAATAATAGCTACAACTCAGTATTGTTCTGCAGATAAAATTAGATAACATGTACATTAGAGATGGGTAGACATCAGTTCCCCAGCTATGAGGTATTTGCCCCTGATATGTTTAGTTCTATGTTGATTAGAAATTCAAATCTATGCTTTAGCCTCGATTCCCACATAAAGTATGTGAAATCTGACTCTGTGTTTGGACTTCCAAAGCTAAAGGACAGTTAAATGGTGTGTTATTCACAGATGGTGCAACAGCAGGAGGGACGCACTGAAAATTAATTTGGTGCTGATTTTCTGTATAGTACATGAACCTAACCACAGGTGGTTCTTCTTCTTCCCATAGCAGAAATTTGGTTTCCTCTTTCCCATGCTCTCTAGGTCCATTTACCTTTATGTTGCCCCATTTTCCAGTGTAACATTGTTTTCAAAAAGTTTTAAAAATTCTTCTAAGAGTAAAACTATTTGATGATTTTTCTTGACAAATATTGGGCTATTTTTGTCTCTATGTTTTCATTTAACTAAGATATTTTAACTGACAATAATAGATCAGGTAAAAAAGGATAAGCATAAAAAGGCTAATAATTGAGATATAACAATACTAGATTTACAGATAGCTCAATAGAATGTCTGACAGGTAGTGTGTACTCTAGAAATTTCTAGGTTTGGCCCCCCATGCCTATTTTAAAATGATCGTAATTATAATAATTATATTGTTAGTTAATTTGTATTGAAAGACTTCTCATGCATGTTCCTACTTAATCCTCAGAGTCGCCCTTATAATGGGTGTCTTAATTTTTCCATTTTCTAAATCTTAAGAAGATTAAATAAATTCCTCAATATTATATCCACTTTTACCAACTGGCAGTGTTCAATTCAACTGACTTACACATCCATGCGTTTCATCACTGTGCCAGGCTTCCAGGGCTGGAGCCTTTTCTTTTCCCATTCACGCTGGGATGCTGGGTCCCCACACGCCACTGTGGCTGAGCTCACTTACTACCCGTACCTCGTGGAGAGTAGAAAATCACCCATGTGATATGGTTGATGAAGAGTGGATAAATAAATGTCCCCTTCCCCAAAATGTTTCTTTAATAGTTAGTTTATTATCACATATATTTTTGTAACTACTAGGCTTAAAGAAATGTATGATGTTTTAAAGGTGAGATCAACACTATTTTTTTTTACTGTAGATAAATATAGATAAAATGAAAAAGAGTAGGGCACTGAGGATCATCAGTACAATTGTGAATCTTTGCCAGGGGATTGCTTTTGGGGATTAGATAACACAGCTGGAGAAGAGAGGCCCTGAACTGTGGAGGGCATCTCTGAGGACAGACTTCATCGTTTTGCCTAAGGTCAGTTTGGTCTGAAAGTGGGATCCACAGCTAAGACAATTATTTTGAGGGTTTCACATCTTTAACCACCGTGATTTAATGAAATAGCTCTAGTTTGTGCCTATACCTTATTGTCTAAAGAGTATAAAATAATTTGTATAATGAAAATTAATATAATTTTGAAGTTCTATGAATTTTTGGTGGAGGGCTAGAATGTTAAATCGCATTATTTCACACAAAACAAGCTAGAAAACAATGATGTCTAACCTCCAGTGAAGATACTTGTTTGTTACTTTGTTCTACCATTCCTCAAAACAAAAGCACCTAAATTGGAACTATCGCTACTAGATGTAATACGATTGAAGGATGGGTTTGTCTTCTTTATTTGATATGAGCCAAATGGCAAAGCTTTGAAGATAAAGAGTCTGGTGTCTGTTTGTTGGCACACACGTGCACATGAACATACGCACGTGTGTATCACTCGGGAATAGGATAAAGAAAGCAGTGAATGACTAGGTTGCACTTAGTAATTATCCAATAACTCTGTGTTGTTAATACTCTGTATTATCTGCTAATGATTACCTATAAATTCAGTGCTTAGACATACACAGATATCAGAGAGGCCAGAAGAACTAAAATGTCAGAGGAAATTAACTCAGTGAAAAGGCAGGTATGTATGTAGTGCAGAATGGGACACTGATGAGCCATTTGACATCAACCTAAATAAGGAGAATCAGAGATCATAATCCAAAATGAGCCCAGACCTTGGTGTACAGGCAGCTGTGCATAGTTAAGAATAGCATCCTAATTTTCTGTAATGAAAAAATCTAAATATGATGAGAAGGTTAAGAAGGTGACCTTTTCTGTTTGTTTACCAAATGTTAGACACAATAGCTAAAATGGCCCCTTGTGTAATATTCCCATAATGCATTTACAAAGTCATGTAGCAGTTTGATTTTGCTCTGATTTAATCAGATTTAGCAGTTGATGTTCTGAGAGTCCAGCCACCTGGCTTGAGTACTGCATTCCTAATAAAATATAATGATAACACATTTGTGAACAGGGCAATCTAACCCTCTATTTTACAAGCACCGTCACTATATATTAAAGAGAGAGCAGGGGACCTGTGCTGCTTCCTGTTTCCTCACTCTCCTCCATCATTATACTGATATTAAAAACCCTCACTCCGCTGCTACAGATTTAGCTTGGAGTACAAGAATTTTGCTAAAACAAAAGTTTCTTTGTAACAATTGAAGTTGTAATTTAATCATTTACACTGTAGTATGAATGAGTTTTATATGAATGTGTATGTGAAAGAAAAAGGTAGCATGGGGCTTCTAGGCTTCTTGAGACACTAGGTTCATGATAGAACAGAATAGGAATTTATCATTTTCAGTGATGCTCTAGGCCAGCGATTGTTTTAGGTTTTGAATTATCCCAATAATTTTGTGAAGTGCTTAAAACAAGTTTACAGATTAGGAAAATGAGGCTCTCTAGATATAAAGTGTATATTTTTACTAAAATATTATGGAAGAGTAGAGCAAAATTATTTAAAAAGCATAGCAAAGAGAGGCCAGGACACCAAATGATGTAGTTTACTTACTTTAAACATTTGCATGGAAAAATGTTACTATCTGCCAGAACATATACTTGTGCATGGTAAACCAGGTCATCATTTATTATTTGTAGTAAGAGGCAAAGAGTTACTTTTTGCCCTGCTATTCATGTTTTGTTTGCCAGTGTTTTGAAATAAAATAGGGTTTTATAATATTAATTCTGAGTTATCAGAGGTACATTGGCTTTCTTGCAATGCGGAACTTGGTCTCTACTTCTTCAAGAACATACTAATTTGAACAAGACAAAAATGAAATGTAGGTTTGAAATACTTGAATTCCTTATAAAACTTTCTTCAGGCAGTTTTTTGGCAACTTCTTAACTTACTTGAATTTAGTTCCACTTGGAAGTTAAAAGCAATTTTATCAGCAGCGGTTTTATTCTTTTTACTATTAATTTCCTATGGTCCTGTGTGTACTTGGTATAAGTTAAAACAGAAATAAACACATAATATATTATGATATGAAAGACTGATAGTACTAAGTATATAATAATTACTTCTCTTCTGATTACTGTGTTCCATTGTTGAAGATAGGTACACATCTTAATGAGTGTTCCTGCTACCTCACTCTTCATACAATACCAACCCAAATCAGATCTTAAATGTTAGCTTTCAGTTTACTCTTAAGTGCGGTTTACTCCTAAAGATATATTAGAATATAAGATTATCTTTGGCTCTATATTACCAACTTCTTATATTTATTTATCTTAGTCATCTTTCTCAGCTCAGTTGAAGCATTACTCCCTCCAGAAAAACTTGAGCCCTACACTAACTAGGAGAAGCACTTTTACTCTGAGTGTGTTTATGTGTGTTTCATGAGAAATTTCATTAACTTAGTATATGGTATTAGAAATTTTTTTACAAGTTTGTTTTCCTACATGTTTAGCTCTTTGAAGGCAGATACTACATTTTTTTTTTATCCTCCATTTTTTTTGTTCAGACAGAGTGGAGGAGAGAGAGAGAGGGAGGGAGAGAGATGAAGAGAGAGAGAAACATCAACGTGAAAGGGACACATCGAGTGGCTGCCTCCTGCACGACCCAACCAGGGCCAGGGACAAACCACAACCAAGGTATGTGCCCTTAGTGGGAACCAAACCCGGGTCTCTCCGGACCACAGGCCAATGCTCTAACCACTTAGCCAAACCGGCCAGGACCTACATTTTTTTTTAACCTACAATGCACAGGACATGACATACATAGTGCACAGGTTTCTTTAAATGAAATATGAAATTGACTAAAGTGCATGAAGCAACCTTCTGTAATTGTAAAATTATCTTGACATTGGAGACAGGAATGCATATGATGGGTCACAATTATTAATTTTAACTTGTTTCAGTTGAATGTATTGTTTCCTTTGAAGCTTTCTATAAAGAGATTTAGATCTTAGAAATAAAAGACAATGCATATATGAACAATGAAAAGAAATCTTATGTTTTAAAGAGGACAGTTATTAAAAGAATAATAAAATATTTGTGTTGTACCAGTGTGTATTGTGTTGTCTCTTATGCCATGTCATTAAATATCTTTGCTTATATTTTTAATCTTTATGAAGAAATATTGAATGGAATAGGCCTTCTATTAATTGCATTAAATTTTTAAAAATGTACTATATAGTTTAAAATTTTTTTTTTCCTTATTGACTTCAGAGAGAAAGGAAAGAAGAGGGAGAGGGAGAGAGAAACATCGATGAGAGAGAACATCACTTGGCTGCCTCCTGCGTGTCCCCTATTGGGGATTTGGCCCACAACCTGGACATATGCCCTGACAGGGAATCGAACTGGCAACCTCTTGGTGCATGGGTCGATGCTCAACCACTGAGCTACACTGGCCAGGCAAAAATTTACTATATAGTTTTAAGGCAAGAATTTATTTTATCCTGTTAATATTATGAGCTCTGCTGATACTGATAATTGGCTTCTACAGGCAAATGACTCTTCCACTCTAGCCCAATGGCTCATAAAAATATCCAATAGATTATTTTTGCAGATCCAAGAAAACATGAGGGTAAAACAGGTAATCACTCAAATTATAGTTGTCCTATGCAGCGAACTAGAAGCTGTTAAGGGAGAGTATGCCATTAAATTTAATTTCTCATGGAAGTACCATGATATGGGAAGCGATCACGAAAGTGCTCCACAGCCTAGTTGGGCCACACAACTGAAATGTTACAAACAACTAAGCAGACTTGGACCCTTTCAGAATCATTTTTCTCTGGTGACAGTTTACCTGATACCAAAATTTAACACTCCAATCCTAATACCAAATTTTTTCTTGATACCAAAGTATCAACTACTTTTTTTGACTCAGAGTCAAAGTTCAGATTTTCTTCTTAATTATTCTCAAATAGACCTTAATTAGAATGTTTAAATGACAAAACTAAAATCAGTATTATAATTTTCTATATATCATTAGCTAAAGAAATATCTTCTATTTAAAATATATAACAAAAAGTGTGCAGGCGTAATTAAATGTGTTTTTTTCCTGGAATCAATTTTTTAAAACTTAACTATAGACAGTTCCTGCATATACGTTGCCACATTTCTCTCTGTATTTTTTATTTTAGTTAACTGATTCTCTATCTCCTAGGTTATTTATTCTCAACCATTAAGGCACTTTGCTGATATGATCTGTTTGAGCTATAGTGAAAGTTTCTTTCTGTTACAAATAACTAATATATGTGATTACCAAACATTTTTATAATAAAAAAGCACATTGAAAATTATTTTTTAGTAATATTGCCCTCACCTTCTTTCAGATATATATTTTTGAGTTTGAAAGAGAGGGCTGAGGTTATAGCTAGCATATAGGAAACTGAATATGACATATAAATGATTATCTAGTAGTGAGCAACCTTAGATGACTTAATATTCATAGTCATGGAAATTACAAATCATTGAGAGGCTGTAGTACATAGATCCTGCATTAGTCTGTTAGGATTTCCATTGCAAGATGCCACAGGATGGATGGCTTACACAACGGAAATGTATTTTCTCACAGTTCTGGAGGTCAGAAGTCCAAGATCAAGGAGCCATCAAAGTGAGTTCATTCATCTTGGTTTCAAGGTGAGGCCTTTTTCCTTGGTCTGTAGATGGCCACATGCTCATTGTGTCCTCCCATGGACTTTTCTCTGTTCACAAGTAGAGAGAAAGCATGCTCTAGTGTTTCTCCCTCTTCTCATAAGGACACAAGTCCTATAGGATTAGGGCTACATCCTCATGACCTCATTTAATCTTAAACTTTTTAAAGCCTATCTCCAACTACAGTCATACTGAGGATTAGGGCTTCAACATATGCACTTTGAGGAGACACAGTTTAGTCCATAACCCATCCCTAAACCAATGACATTGATTACAGCCAATGTTGCTATGCTCACAGTAATAGGCTAACACGTGAGTATCACTTCTCATTGAAAGAAAACAATTAAAAAAGCTGGAGCCACCTTACCCATTGTTAAAAAAACATGCTTGAGAAGATGAACTTTATCTTTCATTTGCCTCAACATTCTTAGTGCTAAATGAAGTACTAAGTCCACAGTGGCACTTATATGGCACTTATAAAATATTGATTTAATGAATAACCCCAATGAGCTAATTTTTTGGTCTATATTGATCTACACTGGTCTGTTTCAGACTAAATAGTATTTTATTTATGTTGGTATATCAATTGCAGCAAGTTCCCAGTTTCTTGACACCATGGCTTAATAAAACAGCTTTTTAATTCCACTTATATTGGTAAATTTCACTCAGATATTTGCACATACCATTACAAAATTTTACATGTAGAAAAGGCTACACAGATCCTCTTGGCTTTTGGCAACTTAAGGAGGAGCTCCTTCTCAGTAACTGGGTAAAAGTGTTTAAGAATAAAAAAGTTTATTCTTTGGTTAGTTTCTCTAAATGTTCCTTGTACTGGGAGGAGCTTAAATACACATATACACATTCAGATAAATTAATTGACTTTCTAGAAGCTTTGTTGTTTTAGGCTTCAACTTCAAAACAGTGACTTGACACACTTTTTTTTTTTTTTAAATCCTCACCAGAGGGTATTTTTTTCCATTTATCTTCAGAGAGTGGGAGGGAGAGAGAGAGAGAGAAACATAGATGTGAGAGAGACACATTGACTGGTTGCCTCCCACGCAGGGACCAAATCACAACTGAGGCATGTGTCCTTGACTGGAGTCTAACCTGCAACTCCTTGGTCTGCAGGCCGACTCTCTAACCGCTGAGCCAAACCAGCCAGGGCAACACACATATTTTTATATTTATATGGCCTTCATTTCATATTACAAAAAACACTGAAATAGGGTCAGGGCCACATTAGTATTTACATTGCCATTGCATTCAAAACTAGTGCATAGAGTGAAGAAGAATACACACATTAAAAATAATTATGCCGCTCTGGCAAGTTTTTCCCAGTGGTTAGAGCATCAGCCTGCAGACCAGAGAGTCCAGGGTTTGGTTCCCACTAAGGGCACGTACCTTGGTTGCGGTTCGTCTCCCACCCTTGTTGGGGTCATGTGGGTGGCAACCAGTCGACGTGTCTCTGTCACATTGATGTTTTTCTCTCTCTCTCTTCCTCTCTCTCTCCCTCCCACTCTATCTAAAGATAAATACAAAAATGTCCTTGGGTGAAGATAAAACAAAAATAATAATAATAATTATGCCATTTTCTTAAAACTGAAACATTTACTATTTTTACTTGTGCTTATGATGATGAATTTCAGTTTGAAAAAGAATAATGTAGAATACATACTGTTCTTTCTAATGAATATTTTTTGTTCTCTGTACTTAAACTATTTTATGATTTCTTTAGGAAAAATAAATGTAAGTATTCATAATTGAAAATTTGGGCAAGACTTCTTTTAGGAATGCAACTTGATTCCTGTTAATAATATCCATTCTAAAGGAAAATTGCAGATATCTCTTCAAGATCCTGATCTCAATTTTTATGTATATATACCCAGAAGTGGGATTACTGGATCAGATGACAGTTATATTTTTAATTTTTTAAAGAACTTCCATACTGTTTTTCATAATTGTTGTGGCAATTTACATTCTCACCAACAGTGTACAAGGATTCCCATTTCTCCCCATCCTCACCAACACTCTTGCTTTTATTTATAATAAACTATCCTAACAGGTGTGAGGTGATGTGTCTATTGTGGTCTTTATTTGCATTTCCCTGATGTTTAGAGATGTAGAACATCTTTTCATATATCTTTAACCATTCAGATGTATTCTCTGAAGAAATGTCTATGCAAGTCTCTTGCCTATTTTTAAAGTTAAATTTTTTGAGTTTATTTCTTTATTTATTCCTATTGAGTTGTAGGAGTTTCTTATATAGTTTCAATATTGACCCACTTATTAGATAATAGGATATATGGTTTACAATATTTTCTATTCCATATGTTTCCTTTTCATTCTGGTATTTATTTTCTTTGCTATGCAGAAGGTTGTTAATTTGATGTAGTCACACTTGTTTATTTTTGCTTTTGATGACTGTGCTTTTTGGTGACATATCCATAAAATCATTGCCAAGACCAATGTCAAGAAGCTTTTTCTCTGTTTTTACTTCTAGGAGTTATGCTGTTACTCCAGAAAGCAGGTTTCACATAGAGATGAATGCTCAACATATGCATCTTATTATGTAGCTGGGGCTACATACTAAACAGTGTGAACTGCATCATATATAGAAGCTGGAAATCCAGAATCTTGATACATTAAATATCTTATTGAGAAATATAAAGTATAGAAAATTTTAAGAATAAGTGAAAGTTTAAAATATTAAATATAATAATAAAACTGCCATCCTTGAAACAACAAAAATTATAAAGAAAATTTTATATTATATTTTAAGAAAATATACATTAATATATGTAATATATATTAATCTCAATAAATCTTAATTTTTATATTTGTATTGAAATATTTATATTAAAATTGAGATATGTAATTATTATAAAATTCCTTGTCAAATGTTAGTTGGCCACATATGGTTGGATTTATGTTGTAGCTCTCACTTCTTTTCATTGGTCTAAGTGTCTGTTTTTATGCCAGTACCTTGCTGGTTTGATCACTATAACTGTGTAATAGAGCTTTAAATCAGGAAGCAAGAATTCTCCAACTTTGTTCTTCTTTTCAAGATTGCTTGGCTATTCAGTGTCTTTTATGGGTCCATATGAATTTTAGGAATGCTTTTTCTGTGAACAATACTATTGGAATTTTAACAGGGATTGTGTTGAATCTACAGAGGGCTTTGGGCAGCATAGACATTTTAACAATAGTAATTGTTCTGATCCATGAACAAGGATATTTTTTCATTTGTGTCTTTTGTGTTTTCTTCAATTTCTTTTCTCTGTGTATTAAAGTTTCAATGTACAGATCTTTTCCTGCTTGGTTAATTTATTTCTAAGTAGTGATGCTGTTATAAATGATATTGTATTATTTTTTGCAGATAAATGATATTGTATTATTTTTTGCAGATAGTTTGTTGTTGGTACATAGAAACACAACAGACTTTTGCATGTTGCTTATATATCCTGAAACTTAAGTGAAATCATTCATTAGTTTTAACAGTATCTTAGTGGAGCCTTTATGATTTTTTTAATACATAAAAGATTGTTATCCGAAAACAGAGATAAGTTTATTTCTTCTTTTTCTTTTCTATTTTTTAAAATTAAGGTATAATTGAAACATAACATTTTACTAGTTTTAGGTGTAAAACATAATTTTATATTTGTATATATGACAAAGTGATCGCCACAACAAGCCCATTTACATATTGACTAGACCTTTTTTTCTTTCTGATTAAATGTTTTTCATTTCTTTTTATTGTCTAATAGTTCTATCTAGGACTTCTAGTACTATGTTGAAGAATTCGTATGAGAAAACAACATTAAAATCTCTTAAATTATTTCTCAAAATTAAATTTTGAAATGTTAATGTTATATATATATATATATATATGTTATACATATATAGTTATATATACCTATATAAGTATAAGGTTATACATATATTATAGTATTTAATTTAGTTTCACCTGTCTCTTTTTTATTTTGTTAATGTGGATGCTAGAATATTTGATATTAACCTGTGACTCACATATTTCTGTTGGACAGTGCTGTTCTATAACTTTCATATTTCCAAAGGAATCAGATTCCCAAAGGGGTTGAGAACCACTGCTTTGGGAAAGAATACTAAAATCGTAAATCCTCTACTAGGATGAGCCTATGAGCATTTGGCTATTAATCATTTTACTATATCCACTATATGTTCTTCAGTGATGCTTCTACCAGTAGGTACAGAATGCTTACATGTAGAAAGGTGATATGATACAGCCAAGATCGAAAAAATAGTGATACTCAAAGATCAAAGTCAAAACTTAAATTTATACTTAGAACTAATTTTCCACCTGAGCAAATGTCAGACTTCAGATGTTAACTGATCTACATGGCTAATACCCTTTGGAAAATGAGCCACTAATTGCAGCACTTGAGGTATAGCACTTCATCTGTACAAAGACAGCAGCATCAGTGTCTCCAGCTTTTCAAGTTGTCAGGGCATGTTATAATCCTCAAAAGAATACACACAACCAACAACAAAAAATATTTCTGAAATGTTTAACATGTATATATACATCACTTTCAAAATGCTGTTGCTATAGCCTCCAATTCTAATCTGGCCAAAGAGTTGGAGAAGTTGACATATTTATTTTTCTAGTAAATCTAACCTTTCAAAGATTGCATATAAAAATATATCCTTAATTGTTTCCAAGAACCCCTTTGCTTGTTCTTTCTCATTCTCACAAGTACAACCAATTTAGTTATCACATAAATTTTAGAAAACAAAGAGCTGGATTTAAATGTCAGCAAGGTGTTTAAAAAAAATAATGAAAATAAAAGCCATGCTTTGAAATACTAAAATTGATGATAATAAACTTACCCTATTTTTCATCTTGTTTATGTCTGACCTATTTGTTTTACCTTTGTTGGAAGTACTTCTCCTCAGCTTTATCCACGAAGTTGTTGTATCAGCAATTATATTACAAAAATATATAGAAGTAATTTTACCATAGAATATGAAATGTAATTTTAGCATGTTATAATTAATCCCAACTCTATTTAAGAGCAAGGAATATGTATAACCAAACTGGAAAGATGAACTGAAAAAAAAAAAAAAAAAGAAATAGCAATTAATTGAGCTGACATATATTGGTCATTATAGAAGAATAGGAACATGTTTAAAAATCAATCCTAGAAACATACTATATTATGGAATTGAACTACCAATTTTCAGGACGTAAATACAAAAATGTGAGTAAACTATGTTAGTTTGACTAGTTTAATTTCTTTTGCATGATTTGGCATATAATTCAGGACATTAATTTCTCTGGTTTATTATTGCCATACAGTATCAGTAAAGGAATGTTGAGTAAATAATATTTTACTTTATAAAAGGTAGTAAGTAATGATAGCATATTGAGAAAATAAAATGTATGAATTTCATATGTTGAGAAAGACTGTATGGAGATAGTTACCATTTATTTGTGTTATTCTTCCTATAATATTAAAGAATTATAAATCACCCTCTGCTCATTTCATTGATTGCCCTTGATCTATCCTCCAAAATATTCCCCAGATGTTTTCTTTAGCTGGATATTTTCCAAAATAAAAAGCTAAACTAAAACTTAGACCAGAGAATCACTTCCCCAATGAAATAACTGGAGGAATAATTCCAGTTTTGAAATAATCAATTAGTGCTGCTATTGAATGAATAATTATTTAGCCAGCAAATTCAGATGTTATGTGTTAAAATAAGAATCACATAATGTGGTTATAATTTTGAAAATGCGTTCTTTTCTGTCTTCCTGAGTTACATTGTGTAATTTGTACTTAGAAAGCCTTTCTATGGAAACATTTTCCAATTCAAACGTTAGTCCGATAGACCACCTACTGCAGAATATGAACGCATCAACTCAGGATAAAAAAGCAAAGATAATAAAATCTTCCACTTTGGATGAATGCATAAAGAAAATGTTAATTTAACAAGTAGTCCATATGGCAGTATTAAAGAAATAGCTTTTGTCTTCAACTGGTTTAGAACAGAATACTGGCCATTAATTATGTAAAAATGATGTCAGCAAATGACACATTTAAATATGGTGGCATGTGCTCTCCTCCTTTTTAACAGTGAATAATGCAGTGTGAGTCCTCTGGGCAAGTGCGAATTTCTCAGACAAATAATAACCTCTAGTGTTTGTAGCTCCACCGCACCTGGCTAGAGCAATGGCACTGATAATTTGTTGTTGATACTTTTGCAAATATACTTTTCATGTGAGTGTGACAGGTACAACTGTCAGTGTCAAATGTTTCATAATTATAAAGCCATCCATTTGCTCATATGAAAATTGTTCACAATTTAGAGTATCTTACCAACAGCAAGTCTCTCAAAGCTGACTTTATGAAACTGCAAAACGTTCCAAGTGATTACAGGTATACTAGGTTTGAATTCCTAATCTAAGAGCTTCCATTTTAGTGACTTCTCCCAAGTTTCTTTTACCATGAATGCCTGGTGTTGAAATAACTTTATATGTCCAAGATGGGGCTATTTCTGCCTAGGGTACCACATCAGCAAACTGAAACACAGATAAATTTTAGGACCCTGTAAATGTTTTGCTTGACCAGTAATGCAGTATACTCTGTCAGCTAATCCCAAACACCAAGACAACCATGGGCCTCCTCAACCCCAAGAAGGTTATCGATGACCCCAGCCAATAAAATAGTTTCTATTTGTCTCTTCCTTGTTCTTTGTTCTTTATCCTATAAATGCTTTTGTCCTCTGCCCCATTTTGTAGTTCTCCAAAAAGAGACTGTGCACTTCATGCAGTCTTCGGGTTTGTTTGAATTATCTAAATTGTCTTCTGTAATAATTTGTAAACAGTTTCTGGTGATGAGTATGGGATCCGAAGCTGACTGCTAATGTCCTGCGGAACTAGATGCAGTAGTTGTGATGCTGCTGAGCCCTTTGACTTCCCTGTTCCTCTTGTCATTCCTGGTGACCTAAGGTAAGCCACTCTCAGATTTGAGCTGTACTCCCCATGTGCAGCTCTTCGATTCAGTCAAACTTTATTATATATGTGTATATTTTAGAAAAGTTCTGGTGTCCTGAAAAGGTTTAGGGGTTAACTCTATTGGAAATCTTCAGTGGATGGCAGCTGATAGAGAACTTACAAAGCCTTTAGGTAAATCCACAACATAAACCACTGGGGGTATTGGGAAAATAAATGAAGACAAAAGGATCTAACTTCAGAACATAGGAATCTTTTGATTTCTACATAGTGAAAGGTCTTCTCTCTGATAGAAAGAAGCATATTGAAGATGTTGTAGTTGGATGGCTTTGGTATAATTTAGGTTACAAGTTAATTCTTTGAGGAATTAAAAGCACTGTCTCACAAATTGAGGACAACTTGTCTTACAAGTCTAGTCTTCACAAGAACACAAAACGATATGTTTTACAATCTCAGGACTTCCCATATTCCTCTCAAAAGGTTTGTTGTTCCTGTAAAATTTCATTTCTTCAGGAAACAAAAGTCCTTGAAGAACTTGCATTCTCTGTATGCCTTTGAGAGTTAAATGTTCCAGCTGGGCTGCTTTAGGGATTGAAGGCCATCTCTTTGAAATGCAAACTTCAGGGAGGTTGTTATTTCAGAAGGAAAAATGAGGGCTAAGACTATTTGTAAACTAGGAGGAGTGAAAACATCTTAAAAGTCTTTTCAATAAATATTACTTTAAACCATCTGAGCGTGTAACCTAACTAATTTCATCTGCCAGAAACAATTCCCATCCAACTGTCCTTTTACACATTAGTGAGTTTTGTATTATCAAACCTATCTCATGGTTAAAATTTTAAGTGAAAGCCAAAGGGCTCTGTTTGCTTCTGTCTATATTGTTATGTATGTCTATGTATGTACGTATGTTGTAGATGTATGATATTGTTTTTTATTCAGAAGTTATTGCCAAATGTAATTTGCAAACAGCTCTAAATAATTGGCTTAAAGAAAATTGTGCTGATATAAATCAAATGTATTCTCAGAAATATAAAAAACTAACCCAAAATGTTTTTCAGGGTCACATGATCTACAATAATTTTCAGTAGATAAAAGCTAGTTTAAGTTTTTTTGGTTTAATTAAAGCAGGCATGTCTTTTGAGCTATTAATATTAAATATAATGCAGATATACAACTTTTATTCCACTTAGACTTACTAGAAGTCAAATAAGCTCATGTTATCTCGGTTTAGAATATATCAGCAAGAAGATGATTTAAAGTGATGATTACCTGTTAATGTCTCATGAAAATTTCATGAGTAATTTAAACATAATTGTTAAAAACAAGTAAATGAAATAGATATAAATTTATAAATGGATTTTTCAAAAATAATTACGCTTTATGATATCTCTACCTAAAAATAGTTTCTAAAATTTTTCTGGTATCTTGAAGCCTTAAAGTTATACTGAGATAAAGGTAAAATCCTGAAACATAAAATACAGGACATGCATTTATCCTCTTTGGGCTTCCTTTTGAAGAAGAACAAAATATATTTGGGTCTATTGGGCAACATATTATGGGCCACAGTGAAAATTTTACTATGAGGAAAATATATTTCTAGTATTATGACATGTGTCTATAAACTTGCCAATCCACAAAATGGTAGTATAAGAACCAGTGCACGAATTTCTTATTTCTTAGTTTTCAATATGAATTAAGGATTCTCAGGGTCAATAATTCTAATTAATATGTATAATTTAAATTATTGGAAATAATAAGGGAAGCATCTTTATATAAGAAAAGCAGGATCTGTTTTTGATAAGAATAGATATGAGGTATGGAGATGCCTTTTGTTAAGGGGAAAAGAAAGTAATTTTTTCCTTAAAGTAAATGATTCAGAATAAAAAATAGGAAATAAATTGCAAAATCTGTATTAATATAAAAAAGTTACAGAAGGTCTGTTGAAAAGGAATCTTGGTAAAGGAGATTCATGTGTAGTCAAGCAGAATAAGATTGGAATAGCATTATTTAAGTCAAAAAATAAGTTTTAATATCAAAAGTATACCAGTAGCAAATTTTGAATTTGATGATCTCTTTGTTGAAAGGACAGAGTTTCATTAAATTATCAGTCTATTCTTAATAAAAAATTATAAACAAATTTGTTTCTTTACCTTTTAAGTAACTGACCTACAAAGCAAAGGTTTAGTGTCTCACCAAAATAATTTATTGCACTTTATGTTGTCTTTATCAGGTCTTGATAAATTAAGCACACATCATTTTCTAAATATTAAAAGAGCTAAGGTTTTTACAACTATCTAACTTTAGTATTTGCCTTCAAAGTCTTTAAATGTCACTTTGGTTAGATGGATATTAGTTGATAAACTTCTCAAAAATAAAATTCTAAATGAAATCTTTTAGATCCCAAACTAACTTTAAAACCTCACTTATATATGGAATCTAATGAACAAAATAAACTGATGAACAAAATAGATGCAGAGACATGTGGCATGGAGCAGGAAAAACCTCAGAGGGAAGGGGGGCATGCAGAGGCAGGAAAGACTAAGCAAAGAACTTATATTCATATATGCATAACTCACCACTCACCCATACAGACAACAATGCAGTGAAGGCAGGAGTGCAGGGTGGGGAAGGGAGGAGCAGGGAGTTGGGTGGGCCTGTGGAGGTGTGGGCAGGAGCTGGGTGGAGGAGGTCAATTATGAAAAAGGGGGGACATCTGTAATACTTTCAACAGTAAAAATGAATTTTCAAAAAATTTCCCAAAAGGTCTCTGGAAAATCTCAAAGGATTTGTCTCTCACTTAGTAAATTGCTAAACCAATTAGATTTATTTGATATGTTAAATTACATGGGAATAATTGCCAAATAAGAAGTGAGGCTAAACCATCTTATGTTATATTTGTATGGATGCATGTTATTAATATGTGTTTAGAAATTATATTAAATTCCTAGAAATTTTATGTGTTGTAGTGTTATGCTATCAGTCATGATTCCAGTTATTATCTTAAAATATTATATATCAGAAATAACTAAATTTCCATGTCAATTCCATTATAATGAACTTTTATCAAATTCTTTACCATTTACATACAGTTATTGTTTTACTCTGATGGTTTTGCAAAAGTGAGATTCATGGAAAGGCTCCTGCAAGGTCTTCTTGGCCACTGAGACTTCTGCCAAATTACAAGATGTGCAAGCTCAGGTGCATATTTTACAAATGAAGAAGGCTCCACCTGACATCTAGCACTGTGAAAATGCTGGGGACCTCCATATCAATTTGACTAGGAAGAGAAGTAGCATGCTTCCTTCCAAAATGTTGGATCAAGAGAATCAAGAATATTTCTTTCCTTTCCCCCTTCTCTTGCTGACTATACTTTTTCCAAATTTTTACACCACGAAGCAAGGCCTTTATAATTATTTTGTCTACCTTCTTCCTTGCCTTGATGAGAAAAGATAATGTCATTGTTCACATACCTCAGGCCAGTGAAAAGGAGAGTAATACAACCCAGAAATGACTACTGGATTTGCTAGGATACTGATGATCCTCTAGTCCTTTCTGCCTGTCAGAACCTTCTCCATGATTTCCAATGATTCTGTGTCTTTGGAACAGCGTCAGTAGATAAACAGTTCTACGCAGGTGGGGACACAGTTACAGGAAATACATAAACAAGTCAACTGATTTAACAAAATATTTCTCTCGGCCCTGGCCATGCAGCTCAGTTGGTTAGAGCATCCTCCCAATATACCATGGTTGCAGGTTCCATTCCTGGTCAGGACACATATAAGAATCAACCAGTGAATACATAAATAAGTAAAACAACAAATCTCTCTCTCCCCCTGACTCTCTCTCTTTAAAGTAAATCAACTTTTTTAAAAAATGTGTGATATAAAAACATTCCTCTCATCAAAATTATTTCTGAACTTGTTTCATTCTAGATGGGGGACTTTGGTTCAGGAGTACTCTTCAAACCACAGGTATTGCTTTGTTGCTAATAATAATTATTATGTCCCTGATACGCTGCATTATTTTAAAAGTTTTATATGCATGAGAGCAGCCATTTACCTGCTAACAGATGGTATCCCTCTGATTGCAACAACAAAAGAGAACAAAAGAACCTAAGCAAATACAAGAATAGGAGTCTGACATCTCTCGTGACTACTACACTGAGATGCAAAGAGGCAACGGTAACTAAGACTGATACTTTTTTTTAAATCAAACACCTTGAATGATGAAGAGGATTATCAAAAGCTGGGAGCTGCTGAACTTTCTACAAGATGAAGCCACTCCTGCCCAAGGTACAATGTCAACAAACTGAAACTTAGATAATTTTGTACTCCTATAAATGCTTCGTCTGACCAGAAATCCAGCCATTACCCAAATACCACGCTAACTCTGGGCCTTTTCTTGCCAAACCAGGTTGAATGTGTGGCCCCAGGCAACTAGATATTTTCTGTTTGTCTCTTTCTAGTTCTTTATTCTATATCCTTAAAAGTTTTTTTGTCCTTCCAACCTATTGTGCATTTCTCCAAAAAAAAGACAGTCCATTTCATAGTGTTAAGTGAAGTTTGTTTGTGTCACCAAAATTGTCTTCTTTATTTTTCTTATAACACTAATGACTTTTTTGCATATGAATGACATAAAATTACATGAGATAATGTATAGAAGAACTTAACACACTGGCACATGTGATCAATTTAATAACAGACAGTTACTTTTATTTTAAAAAATTGGAAAAGTGCCTAGTACTATGTAAACACTCAATAAATAAATCACTGAACATCATTTCGATTTCATAAATATAATTTGATTGCTAAAATAATTTAATAAATGAAATGTTAATGACTAACACCTGGAAAATGTTGACCATATTATTAAAATATTTTGTCCAATACTGTAATCTCAAATAAAGATAACTAGAGATGGTATTCTCACATGTTGCTATAAAAAGCCAGGCTACTCTTAACTAATTTTGTGAAATTTAACAAATATTTCTGGATAAGATCATTATATTTATTATATGTCATAGCTTGAAACAAAGCATAAACTAATTGTAAAACAAATGCTTGATTTTGGTACCTCAAGAATAAATTTTATTTCAACATCAACACAACAAAAATGACACCGTAGACTGTATTAAAATGATTGCTTCAGATTCCTACAGAATTAGCACTCTTTTAATTTTCATTAAAAGTCAGTCTGTTCTCTTCATAAAAAAATATTTTGCTTACAGCCAACTTATCCATGTTTTTCTATTATAGTCCACAGCACCCAAACAATTATCCACATTTAGTAGATCTAAATGAAATTAATATCTACTAAAGGTAATCCTCAACTAATTACCTCACTGTTCTGCTCATTCTTAGTAACACTTTTTGATTAGTCTCATAAGAGCAGAGTGTTCCAAACATTTTGTAGCTGTTATGTGATGTCATTCACTTTTTTCAATATCTCCCTATTTATGGTGCATACATCAGTACACAGAAAGAAAATAAAATAAGAATTACCAAACCTTTTGTTTTAACAATATAATGTTCTCTTTGCCTTCTATTTCATTACACATAAACTCTAATGTTTTTCTTATTTTGTTAAAAATAGGTTTGTTTATTTGCGTTTCATGGATATGTGTTAGTTATTCTTTTTTTTTTTAACCTCACCTGAGGACATTTTTTTTTCTTCCATTTTTTGTTAAGATAGAGTGGAAGGGAGAGAGAGGAAGAGAGAGAGAGAGAAACATCGAAATGAAAGGGACATATCAAGTGGCTGCCACCCGCATGACCTACCAGGGCCTGGGACAAACTGCAACCAAGATACGTGCCCTTAGCGGGAACCAAACCCAGGTCTCTCTGGACCATAGGACTATGCTCTAACCACTGAGCAAACCGGCTAGGGCAGTTCCTCTTTTTTTGATACATGAGTCAGAGACTCAATTAAGATTCTCTCTAATAATGAGGTCATTATCAGGCAGCATGAGTCAACAAAGAAACTAGACAATTACAGAACCTAGAGATGGCTAGCCAAGACACAAATCTAGTTGGTGGCTTTGATGACAGTGCAGGATCCAAGGCAGTTTCTATACTTGTACTATGAGGGTCCCCAAATCAGAATAGGAGTTCTTGGTGTTCACTTTAGTGCACTAAATTAATATGATTTAACAATTCTTTCCATATCTGTTTTTCTTTGAATCTCCAACTCTGTCTCTACTAATAACTGAATGATCCTAGGCATATCCTAGTTCACATTTCCAAAGAGAGCCTACTGATTCTAACTAGTCTTTTTTTCTTATTTAGGCAGAGCTTTCATTTAAAGCTAATTGTCACTGATAAACTTGTATTTTGAATTGATTGGGTAAAGTGCTAACCTAACCCTAAAGATGCCATTCTCATTTGATAGATGGTACATTGGTAATTTTTCCTGGAATTGCCTTGTCAGTAGGGATCGGGAATGCACTGGTTTCCCTCAGAAAAGGGCAGTACAAGTTGTCGTCATCCTGATTAGCCTCGTTGAATCTGAGCCAGAGAAGAAGGTTAGGAATTAGCATGTATTTCAATGTCTGCTCAGTGTTCATCGGGCCACGGGCTACTTTTAGAAAACAAAATTCCATGTATCAATTAGTGTCAGTGGTGCAAAGTGCAGCAGGAATAGGAACCAAACATGCATGAATAGTTATATAGTCTTAGTAGGTAGTCTCAGTTTCCAGGAATGATGTATAAGTCAGGGTTCTCCAGAAAAACGGAGCAAATAGGGGAGATGTGGATATATGTATATATATATATAGTGTGTGTGTGTGTGTGTGTGTATATCATATATATATATATATATATATGATGTATACACAAGGGTGGGCAAAAGTAGGTTTACAGTTGTGAGTGTGTGAAACAGAGTTAATAAAGCTATTGTAATAATCATTACCTGCATGTCTTTTCCCATATGAACAACTGTAAACCTACTTTTGCCCACCCTGTATATATGTATAGGTAAATGTAGATGCAGATACAGATATATCAATGTAGAAATGATGAGGAGAAAAGAGATGGAACTGAGCATACATAGGAACAGAAATAAGCAAAAGCATTAGAATCTGGAGATCTGCAGACCTGAGTCCCATTTCCTTTTAATGGCCAGCTTTGGGTTATCCTTTTGGGTAATATGCCATTACCCTCATAGTAAGTTCTTTTTATAAGCTAGATGGAGCCTGATCTTGCTTATGTGCAACCAAAAAAATATCTAATCAGTTCAGGTAAGACAACATATTGGATGATTCAAAGTAGAAACAGGACACCCAGCAATAAACCTTTAACCCAGTATAGAAGCATAATCCACATTCTCATTGCCAAAAACAGCAGCAAGAGAATTTCCAAGAAGGCCCAAAAGTACACTCAATACTCCTGTGGAAAGGAAGCCCTTTATAAATTGGAACTTAATGGAATAAGACTTAGCTGCAGGCTGCCATTTCTCTTTTGTATAAGAAAGATTATATCTTTATCTTAAACTGGTAGACCTGTAATTTATTAAGCAAGTTTATATTACTTTTCTGCTATTGGGGCTTTTATTGAAATTGATTTGAAGGAAGTTATCAGTAAAAGCTTCAATAATGTACACTGGGTTATGTTTGCTATAAAAAAATTTTTTCTATTAGAAATAACAATATCTGAATTTAGATTAGCAATAAAGATTTGCTTACTACTATTTTAAATATATAGGATGATTTTATTACATATACTTTTGCATATATTTATGATGTTTTTTTTTTTTTTAGTTTGTTAAAATACATGGCAATCAAAAGACTGCAATCAAATGGGCTCCTGTTTATCCTGAAGCATTAGCACTCCACACTAAAACGTAATAAAGCTGGCTAAATGAAAGGGAAACTGGCTCCTTGAGGTTATTCTATTTTGTATAAAACAAACTAATAGGTATTTAGCTGGGCTAATATAATTGTTTTCAGTGGAAACTAATTAAAAACTAAGTGAAAAAAAAATATTAGCTTTCCTTTGACTCTAAATTGTACTTGTGGAGCAAAATGAGTACTTACTATAAGCCAAGCACTATACAAAGTCAATGAAAAAAATAAAAGCAACATTGACTTGTCCTCCAGAAGCACAACCGTTTGGAAGAAGAATCACACCACTTAATAAGCTAAATATCAATATAATCTTAAATAAATCAATGATAAGATCAAAGTATTATAGGAATAAAAGCAAACTATAATACCCGAATTCAACTGAAACCTGAATATCTAGAAGTTGTACCTATTTCCTCATAATCCTTTGCTATTCTAACAATATTCACCATGATTTTAAGTATTCTTTTTTTTTTTTTATCCTCACCCGAGGACATTTTTCCATTTTTTTGTCCAGATAGAGCAGGAGGGAGAGAGAGGAAGAGAGAGAGAGAGAAACATCGATGTGAAGGGACACATCAAGTGGCTGCCACCTGCATGACCAACCAGGGCCGGGGACAAACTGCAACCGAGGTACGTGCCCCCAGTGGGAACCGAACCCGGGTCTCTCTGTACCACAGGCCGGCACTCCAACCGCTGAGCCAAACCGGCCAGGGCAACTATTCATAGTTTTAAAAATCATATGACATAGGCTTTCCAAATACTTCAGTCAAAAAACTATTTTTCAAAGCTTTGGAATAAAGAAATTTCTCAACACTAGAAATCTACATAGTAGTTTATATTCCAAAAATTGAGTTGTATCATATATGAAAAAGAAAAAAGAAAAAAGAAACTGGAAAAAGGGTCTATGTTGATGAAATTGTGTTCTTTAAACATTAAACTTGAAGAAACATTATCAATTAAGCTGAATTATATACTTTTTTCAGCTACAAAATTTTTGTGATCCAAACATAGGTGATTTTTTTGACCTTCACTTAAATGTATTTTCTTACTTAACTTTAATTCTTCTGTCTTCTTTTCTTTTTTTCAAGTTTTTTTTCCTTCATTTATTTTTTTAGAGAGAGAGGAAGTGAGAGGGAGAGAGAGAGAGAAACATCCATGAGAGAGAACATCAATTGGCCGCCTCCTGCATGCCCCCCACTGGGGATTGGGCCCACAACCTGGGCATGTGTCCTGACTGGGAATTGAACTGGCGACCTCTTGGTGCATGGGTCAGTGCTCAACCACTGAGACACACCAGCCAGACTCTTCTGTCTTCTTCAATACATAGAGTGGCAGGCAAAGTAATGCCCCCTCCAAAGATGTCCATGCCCTTACTCTAGAGTCTATAAATATATTATCTTACATGGAAAAGGGACTTTGGTGATTAATATCTAGGACCTCAGAAAGGAGAGATTATTCTAGAATATCTGGGTTGCCTAATATATCAAATGAGTGGTAAATATGGAACAGGGAGGCAGAGGGTCTGAGATATTACTGAGCCTTGAGAAAGACACAACCAACAATCACTGGCTTTGAAAATTGAGGGAGGGAGTCATGAGCCAGGAAATGCAGATGGTCTCTGGACACTGGGAATGGTCATCAGCTGGCAACCATCAAGAAAATGGGGCCTGAGGCTTACAACCACAAGGAAATAAATTTTCTCCTACAGCCCTCAATAAGGAACAGTCTTAACCTTAATTTTAGCCTAGAGAAGCTTATATCAGACTTCTGACATAGAGATCTGTAGGGTAATGCATTTATGTTGTTTCAAGTCAGTGAAGTGGATATTTTTTTATAGCATCCATAAGAGACTTAAATACCTAGTCATTGATCCATGAAAAATAAAAAATTTCTTCTAAAGCCAAATATATAATTTAGATTCGCCATCAAACTCTGACAAAAACAAACAAAATAAACAAATAAAAACCAGCCTAAGTTAAATGATTTAAAATAGTTTGTTAACATGAAGTAATATAGCGTGAAGGAAACGTCTTATATATAAGCTATTTTAGTAATGTATTCACATCTCTTATCCTAGTGACATAGCTACAAAGGTCATTATATATTAGGTGAGAAATATATATTCTTGACTATTAACAACAATGAGTGAATGTTGAGCTAAAATAAATTTGTGATATTCTTGAAATCTATCCTAAGGTACTCAAAAAAATATGATTGACCACTCATTTGTTTTTGTTCTGGACTAAGTTTTTTTTGTTTTGTTTTGTTTTTAGCTAAATTTTGACAAGCCTCTGAGCCAAAGTCTCGAACAGATGGTGGAGGTGGGGTTAGAGGCCATTCTGACCTCAATAAGAAACTGGCTAAAAATTTTATTTAGTCCTGTGATATTTACTCTCTACAAACTTTTCCAACATTCATCAATTGCTTTTATAATGTAAATTATAGCTCCTAACCTCTATGTGCATAATTTCTCCATTCACTAATTCCCAACACAAAGCTGTTCTGTCTCAATAATGTTTAAGATCTTTACAATTTTTATCTGATCAAAAATGCCTGGCCCAGCTGGTATGGCTCAGTGGATTAAGTGTCGTCCCATGGACTGAAAGGTCCCAGTTCGATTCCTGGCCAAGGCACATGCCCAGGTTACGAACTCAATCCCTAGTAGGTGGTGTGCAGGAGGCAGCCAATGGATGTATCTCTCTCACATTGATGGTTCTATCTCTCTCTCCCTTCCTCTCTCTCTCTAAAATATATATATATATATATATATATATATATATATATATATATATATTTAAAAACTGCCTGACTTTATCTCCTAAGATTAAGAACAAGACAAGATGTTACCTCTCAACACTCCTGTTCAACATTATACTATTAGCTAATGCAATAAAACAGGCAAAGGTATTTAGATTGGGAAGTGAGAAAGAAAACTTTCTTTGTTCACATGTGAGATCAAAATGTCAAAATGTCAAAGACTCAAACAAAGTCAGGTCACTAATAGTCAGTTTTAGCAAAGTTACAAGATATAAGGTTAATATACAAAAGTCAGTTGCTTTCCCATATATCAGCAATAAACAATGGAATTTGAAATTAAAAATATGACATGATTTACATTAGCAACCGAAATTATAATACTTATATATAAATCTAACAAAACATGTATAGTATTTATATGAGGACAACTATAAATATGTTTATATGAACAAAATATAAATATGTTTATATGATGAAGAAAATCTAAGTACTAAATAGAGATATTCCATATTTGTGACTAGAGATTCTATATTGTTAATATATCGATTCTTCCCAACTTGATCTGTAGATTCAATAAAATTTTAATCAAACTACTAACAAGTTACTTTGTGATTATTGATAAACTGATTCTAATGCTGATGTGGAAAAGGAAAAGACTCAGAATAGTTAACACAATTTTGAAAAAGAACAAAGTTAGAGAACTTACACTATCTAACTTCCAGGCTTATTATAAGGATACAGAAATCAAAACAGCATGATACTGGTGAAACAATAGACCCCTAGATCAGTGGAACATAATAGAGTCCTATAATCAATCCACACAAATATATATTCAATTCATCTTTAATGAAGGAACAAAGGCAATTTGTTAGAGAAAGATAATCTTTCAACAAATGGTTCTTGAGTAACTGGACATTGACATGCAAAAGAGAAAACCTAGACACAGACATTATTTATTTTGCAAAAATTTATTGATAAATTTATGGCTAAACAAACTGTTATATCCATACAATGAATTTTTATTTAGCAGTAAGAAGAAATGAGTTATCAAGCCAACGAAAACCTGGAGAAATCTTAAATGCACATTACTAAGTGAAAGAAATCAGTCTTAAAAACCTACATGCTATATGACTACAACTATGTAATATTCTGGAAGAAGCAAAACTTGAGAGGTAGTAGAAAAAGCTGTGGTTCCTGGAATCTGAGGAGAGGGAAGGAGAGATGAATAGGTTGAGTACAGGCAAATTTTAATGTAGTTATTTTATTTTATTTTATATATATATATATATATATATATATATATATATATTTGTTGTTATTCAGGTAGAATGGGAGGGAGGAAGAGAGAGAGAGAGAGAGAGAGAGAGAGAGAGAGAGAGAGAGAGAGAAACATCGATATGAAAGAGACACATTGAGTAGCTGCCACCTGCACGACCTACCAGGGCCGGGGACAAACTGCAACCAACCGAGGGTATGCACCCTTAGTAGGAATTGAACCTGGGTCTCTCTGGACCGCAGGCTGACACTCTAACTGTTGAGCTAAACCTGCCCGGGCATATTTTTTATATACTTTAATGGTAGTACATGACATTATATATAGTTAAAAGAGAGCTGTACAAGATAAAACAGGTATAATAATGTCAACTATGACATTCAGTTAACAATGTATCAATATTGGTTAATTGATTATAACATACCTACCAAATTAATACAAGAAATTAATATTATTGGAATTGTATGGAAGGTGTGGGCTGAGATGTGGTATACAGGAACTCAGATTTTTCTGCTCAATTTTTCTGCAAACATAAAGCTTCTTTAAAAAATTAAGTCTATTAAAATGTACCTGACATCCATTTTCTCAGTTACGCTCTCTGATTGGAGACCACTAGTTAATTAAATATAACATACATTCTGCTCTCTTCTCCAAGTGAGGACCTGTTGAATGAATCATACATTGTTAACTGACATCTCCTAGAAGAACTATAATACGTGTTCTCTTTCTTCTCTTGCTTGACAAAGAGATACAAAGCATATTTTAATGTCCACTACACTTTTTTGTCAGACTAAACTTTCTGGTAGACTTAACCACTGTCTTTTCATTACTTTGTTGTTATAATTTTATTTCTACATTATTTTTATAGCATTATATTACATTCTTTTTTGCAACAACACTCTACATAATCAATAAAATAATCTGATACATTTAAAAATACTATTTATCTTGTTAAATGTTTGATCAGCCTGAAAGGCACTGCCATTTGTTAGTTACACTGATGCAGACAGTACCTTTTGGTTCCACTCAAATCTGACAGTAATAGATGCTTTCCATATCTTACCTACCTCTCTCCCCCATCTTTCCTTCTATTGTCTTATATAACATGCACTTTGCTTGCATTTCTTAAATTCCTATTGTGAAACACACAAACTCTAAAGTTTCTATCGGCTCTAAAAGTTTTTATGTACTAAGTTTGACGAGGATAACTAGATTACTAATTTCTAGCAATAACCTTCAAAGAGCTAATAAATTTATGAGGTATGTGAAACATATGCACAAATAACTCTAACATATAATAGAATGTAGCAAGTGTTATAATTTGCAAAAGTAAATGCCATGGGAGTTTAGAAAAAGGAGAGCTCAATATCAATGGAGGGATGTTAAGACTTTGGGTGGAATTCAAGTTAGGTCTTGGAATGAGTATGATTTCTGATACTGACAAAAGGATATAAAGTCTTTATCATGGAGATAAAGACTATTTACATAGGCAAAAGTGCAGAAAATGAGCCCTGGCCTGGAGGCTCAGTTGGTTGGAGCATTGTCCAGTACACCAAAAGGTTATGGGTTCTATTCCTGGTCAGAGCACATACCTAGGTTGCAGATTTGACACCCAGGTCGGGGTGTGTACAGGAGGTAACCAATGGATGTTTCTCTCTCATATCAATGTCTCTCTCTCTCTCTAAAAAAAAAAATTAATTAAAACATATCCTCTGGTGAGGATTTTTTTTTTTTAATTACAGAAAATCACACGATTTTAGGCTCCAAAAAATGGACCCATTTGATATGATTTTAAGAAATAAGAAGGGGACAAAGAAAAATTAAACTGAAATGGAAATTTTGGTCTAGGACCCAGGTTAGCCAACTTTTTTTATAAATCACAAGAGAGTAACATTTTAAGTTTTGAAGGACATACCATCTCTCTCACACTACTTAACACTTTCGTAGCAAGAAAGAAGCCATAGATAAAACATAACCCAGTAGGCATGGATGCATTCCAATAAAACTTTACAAAAATAGGTAATAGCTAAATGTGACCCACATGACTTACTTTCCTGAATCATGACCTAGATCATAAAAAAGTTTTACATACAGTATAAAAATTCTGATGTATATGAAAGAAGCTATACACAATGTCTAGGTGAGGGTGGTGAATGGTACTTTGATAGAGATATGTAGCTGAGAATAAGAGGTAAAAGAATTCATTTTCTTTTACAATCCATGAGACAAAGATTCTCTCCTCAACCAAACTAATCAGGCTCTTCTGAGCTATTTTTCAACTATGCCTTGACTTTTAGCAAGAAAATTCCAAAATATCTGATCACCCTCAATATCAAATCAGGTTCCTCGTGTTTTACCATGCCCTCAAGAGGTAGCCAATCACCAGACCTGCTTTCAGCAAGAATCAACTTAGGTCAGTTTAGCCAAAACCCCACTTACCCAATGTTTGCTCTTAGTCATTTTCCCATTACTGACACCCATCTACTTTTTGGCTCTAAAGCCCCACTTTTTCTTGTTGTGTTTGGAGTTTAGCCCAAGTTCTCTCCCACATAGCAAAACTCATTGCCTCTCTTCCCTTGAATAAAGTCAGCATTAATGTTATTTAACAAGTGAATGAATGATTTTTTAGATTTTTTATTTTTTTATTTCTCATCCTCACCTGAGGACATTTTTGCATTTATCTTCAGATAGAGTGAGATGGAGAGAGGGAGCAAGAGAGAGAGAGAGAGAGAAACATCAATCGGTTGCCACCCCCATGACCCCAACCGCGGCCGGGGACAAACTGCAACCAAGGTACATGCCCTTAGTAGGAAGCGAACCCAGGTCTCTCTGGTCCACAGGCCGACACTCTACCCACTGAGCCAAACCGCGTAAGGCATGAATGAATGATTTTTATTAATACATATAAGTGACAGAAATTATAAATTGTTAAGGTTCTATCTCTCTATCGCTCTATCTACAGTTGCAGAATAGTCACTTAACTGATAAAATCAATCAAAATAATGTTTGCTTATTACACTGTTATTATTAAACCAACTTATTTGTTTACTAGACATATTGTCTAAAATTATTTAATTAAGTTTTCAAACTGAAATGAAATAAAAAATGTTTAAAAATTTTCTAGTACATTTTAACAAGGGGGAACTTGTGATATTGTGGCAGTGAGCATATTTGCTCTCTGTGGTTTACAGCATTGTTATTCAAAAAGCCAAATTCACTGTATTATACAAAATTATTCTTCTTTCCTCTAAAATGATATGTTAGTTGTTATAGCCAGGCAAATAATCCCCATAATGCTTTGAACAGAAAAGTTCACTTAATGATTAGGAGTATACATATCTGAAATTAAATTCCAATTTAAGAACAGGTTTCAGATATATGCATTTAACATAGGCATTCTTGCTAATGATATGTTTAAAATATCTGTAGTCCTGTCCTGGCCAGTTTGCCTCAGCGGTTAGAGCGTCGGCCTGCGGTCCAGAGAGACCCGGGTTCGGTTCCCGCTAAGGGCACGTACTTCGGTTGCAGTTTGTCCCCGGCCCTGGTTGGTCGTGCGGGTGGCAGCCACTCGATGTGTCCCTTCACATCGATGTTTCTCTCTCTCTCTCCTTTCCTCTCTCTCCCTCCCACTCTATCTGTACACAAAATGGAAAAATATCCTCGGGTGAGGATAAAAAAATAAAATAAAATAAAATAAAATAAAATATCTGTAGTCCTGAAAGGTTTTGTGATTTGTAGAAGTTGGATTGGGTTTTAATATGAATCAATAAACCACTGATTAAAATATGTGAGAATTCCTTTACTCTAGTATTTTTGAAACTATGACATGCCAGTTAGCTTCTGTGTGACAGATCCATTTTGATTCGGGAAGCCTTCTTTATTTATTTATTTTTATTTTTTTATTTAATTTTTTTCTTTATTGCTTTTAGAGAGAGAGAGATAGAAACATTGATTAGAGAAAACATCAATTGGCTACTGGGAGATTTGGCCCACAACCTGGGCATGTGCCCTAACTGGGAATTGAACCAGCGACCTCTTGGTGCATGGGTTGATGCTCAACCACTGAGCCCCACCAGCAGGGTGGGAAGCCTTCTTTAAATTGGCTCTGTAGGAGGTCAGAAAGTGTGAGGCATGTTGTACCTTTTAGGGGTAGGAAGTGAAAATTGATTGTTCTTAATCTGTACCATATACCATAATAGTACAATATAATACTTGTATATATATGTAAAAGCTCCAGCTGATCAATATATGTATACACTTTGTTTTCCTCATTACCTTTGGTTTCAAAGATTTTTTTTCTCTGGCATATTCAGTCATTGGATATTAGAACAAAGAGTCTGTTACTTTAAAGCAGAGAAAGTGAGTTTCAGTGATGCCAAATGACTTAAGCATATCAGATAAGAAAGGTTTGAGTTATCTTGATTCCAAGTCAAATGCTCTGTTTGAGAAAATTAATATTCTTCATCATTCAGAGAGCCTGTAGCAGACATATCCAATAAAAACAGCATCTTTCCTTTCTGTTTTTCATCTCCCCAATATCACATTTTAAAATGTTGTATAAAGGGCTGTTAACCCTAAAACTTACATTATATAATAATAACATCAAGGCTCTCTGTTTTGCTCAGCAGTAATCAGATTCTCTAACTGTGATAAACTGCTCTGCCTTTGGCCTTCTAGGTTAGCCATTTAGGAATTGGATTATTGTCTCATAAACAAAGGGGCAATGATATCATTGCTTAATTATATTCATTATTAAAAGTTCTGAATCATGTTATCATCAGGAAAAGGGCAACTGATAGTACTTGAATGAATGACTCACAGAGAACATTTCAATTTATTTTGTGTCAGAAAAATTAAAAACACGTTTGAAGTGTATCATGCAAAGTGAAAGGCAATGCCATGTGCTGGTTAAGAGCCTGGGGTTGTGAAAGAGGACTGTTTGGATCCCTACTACAACACTTATTTATTGTGTGACAATAGATATTTCAATTGTAAAATATGATGTATCATAGAATGGTACACTTGAAACCTATATAATTTTATTAAACAATGTCATTCAAGTTAATTTTAAAAATTAAAAAGTATATCAAATTATTATCCTTTGTATACTCTAATGATGACTTTTTTTGAATGAACTAAAAGCGTAATTTCCCTATGGGTTTGTACTCTGGGACTACAAAAAGGATAATGAAAGTGACTGTGAATGAGTGTAAGTGGGTCCCTTATATGTTGAAACACAATATTCTGAGTGTACAGAGGGAACAAATATGCAAATACGAATACATTTTTATTGAGAGTATTTTTGCAAGCATAGCATAAATTTGTAGTCTGCAAAATATACTCATAAAACATTTATTTTGAGAAGAAGGAAACTAATGTCTATATATTTGTACTTACAACTTTGTAATGTATGTACGATAATGTCATTTATACACATTAGGGCATGTAAGACTCAAAGAACCTTATAATTTATTATTCCCACTGAAGAGGAAACAGTAAGTCGGAAAGTAAATAATTTACTCAAGATTATGTAATTTATAAGCAAAAGTTAAAAATAAATTGTTCTGAATTTCAATTTTATGAATTTGTGATTATACCACTGTTCCTGGTGAGTGTCAAGCAACCTTTGAAATTCATTAACTGGTGAGAACATTTTACTATACGTGTGGATATAATTCTACTACTATATTTTGTAGTTTGTTTCTTGACATGTTTTTCTTTTTTTATATTAGATAATGAGATTGTGGATAAAAGAGATAAATTCCATATAAATACTTTTTTAAAATTATGAAGTACATTAATAGTTACTGATTTTTCTCTGTAATTGTATATTTTATTGGTCATAACACAATTAAACAACTAACATTCGATTCAGAGAATTGATGCAAGAATTTCGAGTTTGACATACATTTTTTTGGTCATGTACTACCTACATGATTATTTTAAAATAAGAAAATTATTTTACTTGCCAATTATCAATATATTACAGATATCCTGCATTGTTTTTGTTGGATTGTTTTTGTTATAAATAAATTTTCCCTGGTATTTACAAGCTCCCAGTGCATCAGTTATATACCTAGTTGCTTTTTGTTTGAAAATACTTGATTCCCAGGAATATATCAAGCCAGGGCTTATTTTCTTAAGGATAACAGATGATGGTGAGAATATGGAAAAACAGAGTCCCAGATCTTCATTTTAACTGGCTCTAAATTCTCTCCCATGATGCTTTAGTCAGAGTATGAAACAAACAAGTATAATGAGTAGACTTATTTGAATGTTTTTTCTTTCCACTGTAAATGTACTTTTTTGTAAAGGTGTAGAAACAAATAAATTGAGTGAATAGTTAAATGTGTATAAGAAGCAGAAAAAGTAGTAGAAACAACATACCTACAGTATCTTTCAACTGAGTAAATCCCTGAAGAATTGTTGGCTGATCATGCGTTTCCTTGTATCCTTTGAGCAGAGGTGCTCCCTATAAAACACATTCACTCACCAAGCTATCCTCTCTTTTCTGTATGCAATATTTTTCTCACTGATGTTGTTTAAAACTTCAATTGTATTTCATACTGCCGATTTAAATATTACAGTATTTCAATGTATTTGTAAAGCTTGATATAATAGCTGTGCTCTTCCTGACCTATATACCTCCTTGTTAAAAGTAGGTATTTATAGAATGACATGGCTGAATGTGACAGATCCTTTACTCTTGAAAATTTGACAGTGATTCTTATGAAAATGACAAAGAATGAAGGTTCCACAGGATAGTGATGCTTATTAAAAAGGAAAACAAAGACCTCCTGGTATGAGAATTGTTTTAAAAACCTCTAAGTGAGTAGACATTAGAGCAGCACTGTCACAGGAGAGCAATGTTAGATCACATCATTCTGCTCCAAACTTGAATAACTTAGAGTAAGGTTGTAGCTTCTTAACATGTCATTCATATTTCTTCAAGGTATAGTCTCCTCATGCTTCTCCACATTCAGCCCTTCCCTTCCTCCATCCTCACTAGTTTCTGCAGCTGTAGTAGAAATATCTGCCAATCCACAAACACAAAGCACAGTTGAGCTACACTGTGCCAGGTGTAATCTAAAATGCGTGCTCCTAGCCTCATCGCTTAGCTGAAATCTGGATTAGACCAAGGAAAACTAGTGTGGAAGAATAATTGTTCTTGCTATCAAGAAAAATGAATATGACCAGGTGCTTTTCCCTCATTTTAGGTAGATGTATCTGAAAATTGACAGCACAAAAAGTTCATTCTTTATAAAATCAAGGATGTATAATATAAATATAAAGCTCATATTTTAAGACTACTAATTATTAGGTTTCCCTTTTAACATTGTAGTTATTTTTTCAAATATGTAATTTCTATATGCCTTTGTAGAAGTAAAAATTCATTAAGAATTTTATTATCTTCATTCCAGACTTTTTGCAGGTATCTATAGGGAACACACAAATACTACCTATTTAATATTTTGCTACTAATTATGCCCAAGTGATATCAGCAGCCCCTTCTATATGCGTAAAAAAAAATATTTCCCAGTCATGATAAACCCTATTTCTATCAAAATACAAAATATTTGAAGAACAAAGTATATTTCCAATTAGAAAAAAAAAAAAAAGCTTTTGAAAGACACATGTAATTTCTTACTTTATAGAAACCTTTTACATGCTTTACATTTGAAAAGTGCTTTGTACAATATAATGACTCATAAGTAACGCCAAGGAATTAGCTACTAGTGTGTCTTTTGTGTGAATATGATTTTCAATGCTTGAGCATAACTCTAGTTAATCCTGATTTATGTAGATTTGTGAATTGTCCCTGGCTTTTTTTCTTAAAAGATATATTAATTTCTATTTTTAAAAGGATCTCTATTTCTGAACACATAATCTAGTCTTTGCAAGTCTAAATTTTATAAAGTTTAGAAACTTTTATCACATTGATTTAGAAACAAAATATATGAGACAAAACTTTGAATTTTACGTGTGAAAGTTAAAGCTCTATTTACATAAAGATGCTAATTTCATCTGCTCCCAAACTATAAAGTGGCTGGCTCAGTCCTGAACAATGGTTAGTGTTAGCTCATAAACTATAAGAAGGATTTAAGTATATTTTCTTCGTTATATTGGATTCCTGTGCGTTTTGATTGAAATTTATATTGAGCCATGGCCGGTGATGTTCAGTGGTTAGAGCTTCAGCCTGGGCACTGGAGGATCACGGGTTCTATTCCTGGTCCAGGCCCTGGACCTGGTTGCTGGTTGTTCCCTAGCCCTTCTCTGGGCACATGTGGGAGGCAACTGATTGATGTATCTCTTTCACATCGATGTTTCTCTTTCGCTCTCTCCAAAAATTAGTGCCAAAAATATCCTTGAGTGAGGATTAACAACAACAAAAAAAAAAAAGGGGAGAGAGAGAGAGAAAAGGGAACCTACTCTATGGGAAAACATATTCACCAATGATACATCTGATAAGGGTATAATTTTCAAAATATACAAAGAACTCAAAACCAGGAAGACAAGCAATCTAATTAAAAAATGAGCAAAGGACCTGAATAGGCAATTCTCCAAAGAGGACATACAGATGTCCAATAACAATAGAAAAGATCCTTCAAGTCCACTAATCATGAGAGAAATGCAAATGAAAACCACAATAAGCTATCACTTTACATGTGTCTGAATGACTCTCTTCGGTAAATCAACAAACAACAAGCGATGGCAAGGATGTGGAGAAAAGCAACCCTGGTGCCCTGTCGATGGGATTGCAGATTGGTTGAGCCACTGTGGAAACCAGTATGGTATTTCCTCGAAATTTAATAATGGAACTGCCTTAGGAACCAGTGATTTTATTTCTGGGAATTTATCTGAAGAAACTTGAAATAGTAATTCAAAAGAATAGATGCATCCTTATGTTTATTGCAGCATTATTTACAATAGCCAAGGTTTAGAAGTGACCCAAATGCCTATCACTAGATGAGTGGGTAAAAAAAAAAAAATACAGTGACACATTGACATTGCTGTGCTGTAAAAAAAGAAGGATATCTTACTTTTTGTGCCAGCATGGATGGAACTGGAGATTATTGTGCTAAATTGAAAAAAGTCAGTCAGTGTAAGTCAAATACCATATAATTTCACCTATATGAAGAATCTAAAGAATAAAATAAATACACCGACAATATAGAAACAGACTTCGAGAGAATAGACTGACAGCTGTCAGAGGGGAGTGTGCTTGGGGACTGGGTGAAAAAAAGTAAAGGGATTAGACAAACAAAGAAAAAAAACCCTGACAAATATTTATAAATTTTTAATAACAGTAACATAAATATTATGTTTTCTAGTGAATTGTATTTTATTGGTTTCTTTTTTTTTCTCTACAGGAAGAGAGAAAGCTACAAACATCGATGTGAGAGAACATCGACTGGCCACCTCCTGCATGCCCCCACTGAGGATCGGGCCCACAACCTGGGAATGTACCCTGACCAGTAATCCAACCGGTGACCTCTTGGTGCATGGGGGATGCTCAACTACTGAGCCACACTGCTCAAGTTGTATTTTATTGTTTTCCCTCCCTTCTACTCTCTATAAAAATCAATGGAAAAAAAATATCCTCAGGTTCCCTGGCTGGTGTGGCTCAGTGGTTGAGCACTGACCCATGCAACAAGAGGTTTCTGGTTCAATTCCCAGTCAAGACACATGCCCAGGTTGTGGGGCCAGGCCTGGGGAAGGGGCATGCAGGAGGCGATCAGTCGATGTTCTCTCTCACTGATGTTTCTAGTTCTCTCTCCCTTTCCCTTCCTTTCTCTTAAAGAAATGAAGAAAAAAACATTTTCTTTTTAATATTCTCCAGTGAGGATTAACAACAACAAAAAGAAATGAAGAAAAAAAACATTTTCTCTTTAATATTCTCCAGTGAGGATTAACAACAACAAAAAATTGACAAATAAAATTTATGAATGCCTTAATTAAATATAATATAAAATAGAAGTTTGAAACTATAGACATGTCCTAAGATGATAATAAATGTACTTATTAAGATTGTTGTACAGGTGATAAAAGGTTTGTAAGACTCATTATCTTCTATGACCTTAAATATTTTTAGCTCTTTTAAAAAAAAAATTATGCTGAGTAGTGCTTGCTTTTAGTTCAATCTTTTTTTATAACTGTATAAGATATGGAGGTCAAATCAAGTTAAAAGACAACTCAAAATAATATATTTTTGCTTAAATATCTGTGTTCCACTATGCTATTTTTATTTTAAGATATCTTAAATATTTAACTTTCTTGCACTTCAAAATACTATATTTTTGAGCAAATTTTAAGAGCTCTTTACAATTTTTGTTGTATTGTTTTTAAATTCATAGACTTCAAAATATTATGATCTAGAGCAAAAATGTAGAGCTCTTCAGGCCAAGCACCTTATAATTCATATTTAGGAAATTGTTCATCCTCCCAGCATTCATAATTCTTAGAAACTTGTTTTTCTTCCTCTTATCTGTTTCTTAATATCAAAAACTTGAAAGCAAGTGTTTGCTTATTTTTATAAATTATGGTTTTTCTCTTTACTCTCCTCAGCACCTGTTTAACTTCTCACAGTTCTCAGTCTGTTAAGAATGTGAGCATTTTGGATTGCGCAGGTGGTATCTTCTTTAATGTGGAAATGAAAAATGAAGACTTTGTTACTTTTATTTATATTTTTCTTGTCATGTGTTCAAATGTCCTTTTTTCTCTAACTATCCATAGCCATGAAATGGAGATTTTAAATGTTTTAAGTTATGTGCTTGAATACCCATATAAATTAAGGCACAGGTGCCACCAATTGGTCTGTCTGGTAGATGATGCATAGAATTGGGCCTTCAACATTGCTTTAACATGATAGACCTATAACTTTTGTGTTTCTCTTAACAGAATCAAAGCAATGGATTCATAACAAAGATTGTGCATATGGCATCTACACAGATGGTAAAGTGATAAACTTGAGTGTTTTGCAATGTTCTTTTGTAACATATCAGAGACAGTGTGTATATGAAAATATGAAATATAATCTGCTTGGTACCTAACTATATGGCCAACATTCTTCCCATGGGAGTGTCTAGTTTAGGAAATCCTTTTTTTTTTTTTTAATTCTCACCTGAGGATATCTTTTTATTGATTTTAGAGAGAGGAAGGGAGAGAGAGGGAAAAACATCCATATGAAAAAGAAATATCAAGGGGCTGCCTCCCTGGCTGGAAATTGAACTTGCAATCTAGTAAGTCCCCTGACTGGAAGCCAAACCCTCAGCTTTTTAGTGCAGAGAATGATGCTCCAACCGATTGATCCACCCAGCCATGGCCAAGCTAATCATTTCTTTCAAGCAGCCTAGTGCATATAATTTCTCTTAACTGCTGAGCTCTTAGGTGCCAAGAGTATTACTCTACTGAAATGCCTGCTAAGGCTAAATACATCAGAGACTAAAAGGGAAAACACTTCTCTATTTACCAGCTCACTTTCCTAACTTCCCTTCTATTCGGTATACAGTGATGTAGCTACAGAGGGTTTACAATTTTTCAAGATGGTATTTCTTAATTTGATTTACCTTGAGGGTTAAAACAGTCCTCTTTTGCTCCCTCTAAAATATTTACTACATATGTATGTATATTTATTTATTTATCCAAGAAGTTAATTCAATTACTGCTCTACTCGAAGAAAGATCATGATTTGTTGGTTCCATTTATTCATACACATATTCAGGTATTTAGCAATTTATTTTTTATGCAGCCATTCCACTGGATTCAAGGGCTCTACATTTATCTCAGGATACTGAAAAAAAGGAATGTTCATATTGCAAAAGTAGGGTAGGGGCTATTTAAGTTTCCTATAGATACTGTAATAAATTGTCACAAATTCAATAGCTTGAAACAATAGAAACATATTCTCTCACACATTCAAATCAAGGTATCCGTAGGACAACACTCCTTTGAGAGCTCTACAAGAGAACCCATATCTAGTTGTTTCCATCTCGTGGGGCAGCATTTCTGGGCTTGTGGTCACATCACTCTGTCTTCACATTGCCATCTCCTCTGTGATCTGTCCATCTCCCTCTGCCTTTTTTTTGGTAAATATACTTGTAAGTATCTTTGCAAACATTCAGGGCCAACAGGAACACCCAGAATCATCTAAAGATCTGTAACATGGTCAAGTTGCCAAACACTTGTTTCTAAAATTAGGTAACAAAAGATCAAGGGATTAGTTTGGGAACATATTTTTGGAAACATTATTCAGCCTACTTTAGACACCTAATTAAATCTAAGGCTATAAATAACCATTATTCTATCTAAGCAATAAACTTGGCTTTTTTCAAAGGGGGTTCTAATGAAGCCATGTAGACAAAACAGTAAGGTTCTTTGACATACACATTATGTGGCCCACTCAGGTGAGGTCTGAATGGCTTATAGATTCTAACTGAAGTCTTAGGCAGAACCTACGCACTGGTGATTGATACAGCCCACAGGAGTTGAGAATGTGTAAATACTAACTACTGTCCATTTAGAAAACTAATCTGTGTCAAACATCAACTTCTTTCTCACCTTATCTCCATTTTTACCTTCTGACTATTTGTTTGGAAACCTGTAACTTTTCTTGAAAGTGAGGGTTGAGGAAAAATTTGCTCCTGCTTATCACATGTTCTCCACATTTTTTTTTTCTTTTTAAATTATTTTTTTCTTTATTGATTTTAGAGGGAGAGGAAGGGAGAGAGATAGAAACATCGATGTGAGAGAACATCGATTGGCTGCCTCCTGCATGTCCCCCACTGGGCATCGGGCCCACAACCGAGGCATATGCCCTGACTGGAAATCAAACCCTTTAGTGCATGGGTTGACGCTCAACCACTGAGCCACACCAGCCAGGCTGTCTCCACATTTTTTATGCACCTGACTCCAGTGTGTAAGAACCAAATCCTGGAAAACTCTGGTTAATGTTTAATATTTTATAAATATTATTAAACACATTCATCCCACTATATAAACAATTGAATGAAGGTTGTTAATAACACATTTCATTCTTAAAGAGAAAGTAAATGTAAATATTTTGTGTGATGATGAACATGATTACTGTATATAATAACCCTTCCAAAGAAGATTATATAATTTCTTATAATTTTAATAAATGGTTTTGGCAAATATGTCTAACGAACATAGTTAAAATTGTCTGTGAACATTGAGAATTTCACAATGTTCCAGGCATACTGTTTAGAATTAAAACATTAATGGCGATTGAAAACATAGGAGGGTGTGAAATATACTGACTCAGGAAAGCAGTGGAACTCCTTTCGTGACAAAAACCTTTATATCAATTCAGGTCCAGTTCTCTCATAAATAACTTAATTAACAGGACTAGTTATTATGGTTAGGCATGATTATAAAACAGAAAAAATGAACATGTTATGTCACACTTTGCAACAACTTTCTAGGTTCATCATGAGCTAATTTCCCTATAACCTTCAGTTTATATTGAACATACTACATCCTATTTATAATTTTTGAATGTGACAGTTGTGTCTTTATTTTTCACGTATAATCCATATAGACATTATTTATTTTAAGTGACTTAATTTAGTAGGACTATCTCTTCAATGTAATCAGAAATGTTCAATACACACTATGCCTGTTCAAAATAATTTTACAGACCATGTGGAGTAGGGGTATAATTAAAACATAAATGAACATAAGGGAACACAACCATATCTTTATATTAGGAGAGAGATTGAAAGTACCCAAAGAACCCACCCATGATTCTATGTGAGAACTTTTATATTCAGGTTTCCTTTTTCATTGCGGAAGACCTACTCTCATGGTTGGTAACAAGGAGAAATTGAACTTTATTTTGTGTAGGGGAAATTTATTATAAAAATACAGATGCATCTTGAAGAAAAAATGACGTAACTTGCTTATAGATGGATTTCTCTGGTGCCTTCTCTGCTGGGCTACCATGCCACCCAAGTCGCACCTGCTGTCTTTGCCTTCTCTGCCTTCTCTCCTTTGTCACAGCCTGTTTGGAATGCCATGGGTTCTTATAATCAGCCACAGTGTCTCTACTGGTCTTACGAATCCACATCCTTCATTTCAAATAGACATGTGGTGAAAAACTGGTTTCATCTTTTAGTATAGACACCCAAAGAGGAAAAATAGCCCTATGCCCAGATTATAATCATCAGGGATTTCTAGCCGACACTTGTTTGAGCTTCCTATCCTTGAACATATCCGTCTCATCATTTAGAGATAGTAGCTCTATGATGATCATGTGGGTCAAGTGAGACAGGGGTTATTCTGGAACGAAGGTCGCTAGACAGACATTCTCATGCGTTCCCACCATTCTCCTGATCAGCTCTACTCTGTTTAGTCTCTCGGTCTTGGCTCATGAACAGCCCAGCCATCACACACACGCTTATTTCTCCTAAGGAGTTGTGACATTGTTTGAGGACTGTGTAAAGAAGGAGCATAATGACTCTATTACACATGTATTATTTAAATCTACTCCAATTCTTCTCTCTCCCTGCTATATGCTTTACTCGTTTACTCTTTTACTTCTGCTACACTCCTGCAACAAGCTCTGAACTGGGATTACCCCTTCTGATTGAAATCTTTCTCAATACAGATGCCAGCGTCATCTCACGTACATCAAATGTGGGTATTTCAAGTTCTTGCTCTTAAACCTTCTGTAGCTCTCCATGCCCTAGTAAATGCTGAACAATTTTCAGTTAACACGGATGGATAGAATTCTTCATACAACTACATAAAAGCTTAATAAATTGAATAGTTCAGTAAACAGGGATTCAGAATTTGTGATTTAAAAGGTTGGAAGAAGGTGGTTTGATGTGGGAAATTCTTTATCTGTAATTTTTTCATGGCATTTATCACTCATGATGTGTATTATATTTAATTTATGTGTATGCCATCTGTCTTACCAGACAGTAAGTACCTCAAGGGCAGAATCCATATAAATTGACATTGGAACATCTCAAAGTTTGATAGCAGTATTTTCACTAAATAGTTTCCAAATATATAGTGGTAAAAAGTCAGAAAGAATGAGGGTGAGAGAGGCGAGTGACCAACAAACAGAAAAAACACAAAACAAAAGAGTGGAGGTAAGATCTTTGAAAGCATAAGGAAGAGAAGAGCTGAATGAGAGGGTTCCCATTTTTTTTTTTTTTTTCACAGCACTGGTTTGTAACAATTTTGAGAGAGGACACATATTAGATGGAAGATGGAAACTGTAAGCATAATGAAAAAAGAGGATTAAACAAACACAAAGTTGGCCAGAAGCCAGCTGGAACTTGGATGTTACCCATGAAATTGATCATTCAGATGTCTTACTCTAATGCAAATCATAACGTTAGAGGCCCACCCTTCTTTTTATTTTTGTTCTCTGGAAAAATATCTAGCAGGATGTATAGAAAGTAGAAGAGAATGCCTTTCCCTTTACACTCCTCCCTTTGCAGGTGGAAAAGCACGTTGTCTTTAAGGGTAATAATGAGAAGTTAGCCACAGTATGTTAAGGTTTTTTTATGTGGTGACAGCATAGATGTCTACAGTTGTGCCAGAGGATTTTTTTTTTTTTTATCTGTACTTTGTGATTATGTGTGAAATTTTGGATATCATTGCCAATTGCAAATTCTTAGCATACTACTAACACCACTGGTTGAAATATGAAATAATGAATTTGAAATAATGTACATAGAACTATCTCTTCAATGTAATCACTCTTGTTCTGACAATCAGAAAATTATTCAAGGATTTTTTTTTTATTATTATATGAGAAGACAGAAAAGACATATGTGGTATATCCTATCTTCCTAAAAGCTCAGTGTATGTTGGGTAATGACATGGCAACTAATGAGGCTGCATATAAACAAAGGCAGTACCCTGTAATTAGTAGGGAAGTTGAAAGACTAATCTGTGATACATAATGGCTAGAAAAGGTCCTGCAGAGAAGAGAAATCCATCCAAAAGTAGATTATAAGCCAGGTCTTGAAATAATATTTATGACTTGGATAGGTCATTTGAATTTTGAAAGAAATGTAATAATTTTACAGCAATTGAAACAACAAAGTAAAAGCATAAAGTAGAATAAGAACACTCTGTTTGTCTAACTATTAGACATTTGACCTTAGTACAATGTAGTTTTAAGTCAAAGAGTACTAAATTAAACTAAGAAAAAATAACTAATGCAAAGATTTTTGAAGACTTTGAAAGGCAAATAAAAGAATTATCCTTCTAAAATTGAGGACTTGCCAGGGCTGGTCATAATTCATGATTTAATCACAATGAACATTTAGGATTTGTGTACATGTTTGTATGTATCTGTGTATGTGTGTATGTGAGTGTGTGTGTGTGTGTGTGTGTGTATGTGGTGGGAGATGGCATGTAGTCATTATATGTATTTTGAATTGGTCCTGTCAAGTAACCAGAATAATAAACGGTAACTAAGTAACTATGATTAGTGTTTAATAATAAAAGCGATGCTTTCTTTTCTGTCTCATGTAACAACACCATTCTCTGCAACATAGAGGTCATCACACCTCTTACCCTATTTACTTCTTTAACTCATCCAATTTAAAAATAAAAGCAGCAGAACTCATCATATTTTAGTGGGTCAAATGAAATCAGCCTACTCAAAATCAATCCATCATTTGAAGATACCATTGAAAATAAATTCTTGGGAAGTAAACTATTAACAGCTTTACTTAAGACATTTCAACCTGCTAATCAGGATCTACACTTCAATTCAATATATAGTATGAAGGTTAGTACCACCTTTTCCTGTAGTTTCAATTTATTTTACATTCCTGGGTCAATCAATGTAATCAGTTCCAGAAATTATTTCTGTGTTCCAGGATGCATTATATAATAAATCTAAAAGATAATTTTTTAACCATTTAGTCTATTTATTGATTGATTTTAAAATCTCATAACGTCATCTATTCAACATTTTTTTTGGATGGACCTCACTTTTATTTTAAAGGTAGACAATAGGAAAATAATTACTCCTTGTTTTAAAATGTCACAATATCCTAAATAGATATTAGCTTAACTAGGTTTAATGTTTTTCCCCCTCGGTGTTGTATTTATACTTTATTTAAGACATTTTATGCTCAGTACCTAATTTTAATTAAGTGGAGCTTCTATTTATCAGGTTTCTTGGTGCTTTCTCTGGTGGAACTATATAATTAATGACAAGAGTTTTTAAATCACATATCTTTCCATAAGTTAACAGCATTTTAGATATTGAATGTCAAAGACAGATTCAGCAGCACCTGTGAGTAGTTGAGGCACCAATGCGCGAGACCTGTTGGCTATAGGTCTTTATAGGTCAGAAACACAGAGGCCAAGCACACAAAAATGAGCCCAGGCATTGATCAAGGATTGAGATTATCAGTGGCAGTTAACTTCAAAACTTTGAATATTTGATAAACCTATGGAAAACAACTCTAATCACTGAATAAAAAGAGAAAATAATATTAAACAAAATTGCACTTATTCTTTTATTTTTTTCCAACTTTAGTTTTAACCCCCCCTTTTTATGTTTTGTATTGATTTTTTAGAGAGATAGAAACATCAGTGTAAGAGGAAACATCCTTTGGCTTGTACACTCCCTACTGGGGATCAAGCCCTTAACCCAAGCATGTGCCCTGACCCAAAATTGAACCGGAACTCTTCAGTCCATGGGACATTGCTCAATCTATTGAGCCACTCAGGCTGGGATGAACTTATTCTTTTAAAATCAAGCACCGAAAATTTAATGATTAATCCAATGGTTCCTAATCATACTGGTAATAGAGAACTGTAAGTTTATTAATATATGGGAAGCAGAAGGAAATTGTTCCTAAGAACCAGGAGAAGTCATACATATCAAAACGGGAAATAGAAACAAACAAACAAAGAAATAAGAAAACCCCTCTTATTTATTGGAAATATTCAAATGCATTGGTTATAGGGATGATGGCTTCATTTTACAAACCCAAAGATTAGGGGAAAAGGGCCAAGTATGTATGCAAACTACTTGAAAACATACATTTGAATATGAATGTGTATATTTTCTACTAAGTTATAGTGTGGATTTTCATTAACATCTCTATAAAACAATAATTCTAGCATTATTCTTGGAAATCCTATAGTTGCCTGCTCGTAGTTTCATATCATTTGATTCATACGTGTATGGTTAATGCGAACATGGGCCCCTTCCCATGCTCCAGTTCACCCCTCCACCCTGTGGGAAATAATGAAGGCCATCTGTAAGCAGACTGTGAGACCTTGGGAATCCAGCCAGCAACTCATTCTAAGAAAGGTCTGGATGGTATTTTGATCTTATGCACATCCCCTCCCCCTGTGTGTCTCATTTTTCTGTTTTCTGTACTCTATAAAACCTTGTGTTGGGAAAGTCTGGGGGGCGGCAAAACAATAGCACTGGCCAGCAGCCCTCATGTCCACTGGCCATAGGCCGGATGGGACTTAGAGGGACAACTTCCCAGTGGCAGCCAGTACAGTGGTAAAATTGGTCGGCCACCACCAGTGTGCACGTAAATCCTAATAAACCCATGTCTTTCACAGGCAGTACTCAAGGTTATTTCTTTGCAATCCATAAACAATACACGGAGGTTTGTAGGCCCAGCATCTTGCATAACATTAAGTGATCTCTCTCTCGCCAAAATTCTTGAAAACACCAAAAATGACCATTTCCAGTGAAATGAGAAATGGAGCTGAAACTGGATTCACTGGTGTGGAAACACCCACATCTCTTAAAGAACTAAAAAATATTCAGCTGTGAACCACACAGATTACAACAAAAGTGTTTGAGCAGGGTGATGACAGTCACACAGTGTGTGGAAACAAGTCATTTGTTTTCCATGGGAGCTGACAGACGAGGCTCAGACAGGCCTCGACAGAAGCAGCCACCACTGTCACATGCTTTATAAATGCCAGAATGAACAGTTGGAGTCAGCCAACTTCCCAAGTTAGTCACAATTGCAGCCCTTTTTAGTATAGTCTGAGAGAAACAGAAGGGATTAGTCTACCCTGAAGCTCCAGGCCATCCCTTCAAGGGCTGGGAACAGGAGGATAGTGATCAGTTTATGTACTACTAATTTCCATGTCAAATACATGACTGGACACAATCAAGCGTAGGCAGAAGGTTAAAGCTGGTTCTTAAACTCAGTGCTGCCCATCAAAATGTGCACTGTTAAATGCTTTCTAACACACCACAACCTTGCCTTGTGAGGATAATCGTGCACACTCAGGCAATAGTGTGGTGAAGACTGGGATGGGGGGCAGGGAGGAAGGGCTCAGTGGGGGAAAAAGAGGGGACATCTGCAATACTTTCAGCAGTAAAGATAAATTTTTAAAAATTGAGCTTTAAATATAACAAAAGTCCTGGTTTATACAAACTTGATAAATGTTTGTTTGTTTCTTTTTTTAATTTTTATTTATTTATTTATTTTAATTTATTTTTGTTACAGATGTTTCTCCTTTTTTACCCCATTGACACCCTCCTCCCTATCTCCCGCCCCCGCCTCGTCCCTGGCTTTGTTGTCCATATCCATTGGTCATGCATACATGCACATAAGTTCTATGGTTTATCTCTTCCCTCCCCCCACCACCCCTTCTTCTGAGGGTTGTCAGTCTATACCCTACTTTTGTGTTTCTGGGTATACCATATTCCTCCGTCTGTTATATTCATTATATTCTATATATATGTGAGATCATGTGGTATTTGTCATTTTCTGCTTGGCTTGTTTCACTTAGGATAATACTTTCCAGGTCCCTCCATGTGGTCTCAAAGGATAAGAGGTCTTTCTTTCTTACCGCTGCATAGTACTCCATTGTGTATATGTACCACTGCCTTTTTATTCATTCGTCTACTGATGCACAATCGGGCTGTTTCCAGATCTTAGCTATTGTAAATAGTGCTGCTATGAACATGGGGGTACATATATTCTTTCTGATTGGTGTTTCAGGCTTCTTAGGGTATATTTCTAGAAGAGGGTCACTTCGTCAAATGGCAGTTCAATTTTTAATTTTTGAGGTAACACCATATTGTTCTCCATAGTGGCTGCACCAGTCTGCATTCACACCAGTGCACTAGAGTGCCCTATTCTCCACACCCTCGCCAACACTTGCTTAATGATTTGTTGATGGCAGCTATTCTGACAGGTGTTAGGTGATACCTCATTTTTGTTTTAATTTGCATCTCTCTAATGATTAGTGCTGTTGAGCATTTCTTCATATGTCTCTTGGCCATTTGTATGTCCTGTTTGGAGAGGTGTCTATTCAGTTCCTCTGCCCATTTTTTTAATTGGGTTCTTTGTCTTCCTTTTGTTGAGTTGTATGAGTACTCTATATATTTGGGAAATTAACCCTTATCTGATGTATCATTGGCAATGATGTTCTCCCATACAGTGGGTTGCCTTTCCATTTTGGTGGTTGTTTCTTTTGCTGTGCAGAAGCTTTTTAGTTTGATGTAGTCTCATGTGCTCATTTTCTCCTTTGTTTCTGTTGCCTTAGGTGATGTATCAGTGAAAATTCTGCTGCGTAAGATGTCCAAAATTTTGTTGCCTACATTTTCTTCTAGAATTTTTATGAATTCACAGGTCACATTTAAGTCTTTTATCCATTTTGAGTTTATTTTTGTGTAGGGTGTAAGTTGATGGTCTAATTTCATTTTTTTGCATGTAGCTGTCCAGTTTTCCCAACACCATTTATTAAAGAGGCTGTCTTTACTCCACTGTATGCTCTTGCCACCTTTGTCAAATATTAATTGAGCATATGCCTTGGGTCCATTGCTGGGTCCTCTATTCTGTTCCTCTGGTCTATATGCCTGTTCTTCTGCCAGTACCAGGCTGTTTTGATTACAGTCGCTTTGTAGTATAATTTGATATCTGGTACTGTGATCCCACCTATTTTTGTCCTTCTTTTTCAAAATTGCTGTGGCTATTCAGGGTCTTTTTTGGTTCCATATGATCTTTTGATTTATTTGTTCTAGCTCTGTGAAATATGTCATTGGTATTTTGATGGGGATTGCATTGAATCTATAGATTGCTTTGGGTAATATGGACATTTTAATGATGTTAATTCTTCCAATTCTTGAACAAGGTATGTGCTTCCACTTTTTTATATCTTCCTCTATTTCTTTTTTTCAATGTCCTGTAGTTTTCTGCAAACAGCTCCTTTACTTTTTTGGTTAAGTTTATTCCTAGGTATCTTAATTTTTTTTACCACGATGGTAAATGGGATTGTTTTTTTCAGTTTCTCTTTCTGTGAGTTCATTGTTGGTGTATAAGAATGCTGTTGATTTCTTGACATTAATTTTGTATCCTGCTACTTTGCCAAATTCATTTATTAAGTCTCGTAGATTTTTGATGGACTCTTTAAGGTTTTCTATGTATAATATCATGTCATCTGCAAATAATGACAGTTTCACTTCCTCCTTTCCAATTTGGATCCCCTTTATTTTTTCTTCATGTCTGATTGCTGTGGCTAAGACTTCCAGTAAAATGTTAAATAAGAATGGCCAAAGTGGCCCTGGCCGGTTTGGCTCAGCGGTAAGAGCGTCGGCCTGCGGTCCTGAGAGACCCGGGTTCAATTCCCGCTAAGGGCATGTACCTCGGTTGCAGTTTGTCCCTGGCCCTGGTTGGTTGTGCGGGTGGCAGCCACTCGATGTGTCCCTTTCACATCGATGTTTCTCTCTCTCTCAAAAAAAAAAAAAAAAGAGTGGCAAAAGTGACCATCCCTGTCTTGTTCTTGTTCTTAAGGGAAATGTTTTTGGTTTCTGCCCGTTGAGCATAATGTTGGCTGTAGGACTTTCATATATGGACTTTATTATGTCGAGATATGATACCTCTATTCCCACATTGTTGAGCATTTTTATCAGAAATGGATGCTGGATTTTGTCAAAGGCTTTTTCAGCATCTATTGATATGATCATGTGGTTTTTATTCTTCATTTTGTTTATATGGTGTATCACATTTAATGATTTGCAAATTTTGTACCAGCTTTGCATCCCTGGAATGAATCCCACTTGATCATGGTGAATAATTTTTTTGATGTATTTCTGGATCCGATTTGCTAGTGTTTTGTTCAGGGTTTTTGCGTCTATGTTCATTAGTAATATCGGCCTGTAGTTTTCTTTCTTTGTAGTGTCTTCTTCTGGTTTTGGAATTGAAATTATGCTGGCCTCATAAAACGAGTTTGGAAGTCTTCCTTCTTCTTGAATTTTTTGAAATAGTTTGAGGAGAATGGGTGTTAGTTCTTTTTTGAATGTTTGGTAAAACTCCCCCGAGAAGCCATCTGGGCCTGGGCTTTTGTTTGCTGGGAGAATCTTGATTACCTCTTCAATTTCCTTAGTTGTTATTGGTATGTTCAAGTTTTGTATCTCTTCCCGGTCCAGTTTTGGGCGATTGTGTGTTTCTAGAAATTTGTCCATTTTACTTAGATTGTTGAATTTATTGCCATATAATTGTTCATAGTAGCTGTTAACAATCTTTTGTATTTCTGTGGTGTCAGTTGTTACTTCTCTTTCATTTCTGATTTTGTGCATTTGGGTTCTCTTTGTTTCTTGGTGAGTCTAGCTATGGGTCCATCAATCTTGTTTATCTGTTCGAAAAATAAGCTCTTTGTTTCATTGATCCTTTGAATTATTTTTGTTTTTTTGGTCTCTATGTCATTTATTTCTGCACTGATCTTTACTATTTTCTTCCTTCTACTTGCTCTGTGGTTTTCTTTTTGTTTGCTTTCTAATTCTTTAAGTTGTGAAGTTAGACAGTCAATTAGAAATTTTTCTCGTTTCTTGAGGTAGGCCTGTAATGCTATGAACTTCCCTCTCAGAACTGCTTTTGCTGCATCCCATAGATTTTGTGTTGTTGTGTGTTCATTTTCATTGGTTTCCAGGAAGTTTTTAATATCTTCCTTGATCTCCGCAGTAACCCATTCATTGTTCAGTAACATGCTATTTAGCCTCCGTGTGTTCAAATGTCTTTGCATGTTCTTGTTGCAATTGATTTCTAGTTTCATGCCATTGTGATCGGTGTAGATGCTTGATATGATTTCAGTCTTCTTGACCTTGTAGAGATTTAGTTTTTATCCTATCATGTGGTCTATCTTTGAGAATGTCCCATGTGCACTTGAGAAAAATGTGAATTCTGTAGTTTTGCAGTGTAATTCTCTGTAGATATCTATTCAATCCATTTGGTCTAGTGCTTCATTTAAAGTCTCTGTTTCCTTGCTAATTTTTTGTCTAGATGATCTATCCAGTGATGTCAACGGGGTGTTGAAGTCCCCTGCTATAATTGTATTGCTGTTGATTTCTCCTTTGAGGTCCTCCAGATTTTTAATATATTTTGGTGCTCCTATATTGGGTGCATATATGTTTATCAAGGTTATATCTTCCTGTTGGATATATCGTTTCACTATTATGTAGTGGCCTTCTTTGTCTCTAGTTATGGCCTTCATTTTGAAATCTATTTTATCAGATATGTGTATTGCTACCCCAGCCTTTTTTTTCCTTTCCGTTTGTTTGGAAGTTTTTTTCTCCATCCCTTCACTTTCAACCTATGTGAGTCTTTTGTTGTGAGGTGGGTCTCTTGTAAATAACATATAGATGAGTCATGTTTTCTTATCCAATCAGCTACTCTGTGTCTTTTTATGGGAGCATTCAATACATCAACATTTAAGGTGATTATTGATATGTACTTATTTATTGTCATTTTTATTTAGTTTGGTTATATTTTTCTTCCTGTTTCTTCTACTAATTACAGCAGTCCTTTTAACATTTCTTGTAGTGCTGGTTTGGTGCTAATATATTCCCTTAGCCTTTTTTTGTCTGGGAAGCTCTTTATTTGATTTTCTATTTTTAATGAAAGCCTTGCTGGGTAGAGTACTCTTGGATTCAGATCCTTGTTTTTCATGACCTTGATTACTTCATGCCATTCCTTACTGGCCTGTAGTGATTCTGTTGAGAAGTCAGCTGAGAGCCTTATGGGGTTTCCTTTGTAGGTAACCTGTTGCTTATGTCTTGCTGCTTTTAGGATTCTCTCTTTGTCTTTAATTTTTGGTAGTTTGATTACTATGTCTCTTGGTGTGGGCCTGTTTGGATTCTTCTTACTTGGGGCTCTCTGTGCTTCTTGAACTTGAATGCCTTCTTCCTTTACCAAATTAGGGAAGTTTTCTGTCACTATTTCTTTGAATATATTCTCTGACCCTTGCTCATTTTCTTCTTCTTTGGGGACTCCTATGATGCAAATATTATTACGTTTTCAGTTGTACCACAGTTCTCTTAAGCTGTCTTCCTGTTTTTTAATTGTTTTTTTTTTTCCTTTTGCTTTTCTGATTGGTTGATTTTTTTCTACCCTGTCTTCTAATACACTGAAATGGTCCTCAGCCTCTTGTACTCTGTTCTTTAGACCTTTCTATGTGTTTTTTTATTTCTGAATTGTCACTCTTGTTCTTTTCTTGGTGGTTTTTAATTTCCAGTTGGCTTATTTTCAGCATCTCTATGTCTTTACACATGCTGTTGAGCTTCCTCTAGATCATGTCTCTGTATTCTAGCTCTGTTAACTTGCCTAACTGCTCCACATTGATATAATCTTCAGTGAAAGTTCTTGTTCCTTCATTTGGCTTTTGTTTTTGTGTTTCGCCATTTTGCCTATCACAGTGGGCTTTAAGGCCTGCAAAGTTTTCCCTGTGGGTATTGGTGTTCTGCTGTTAGTGGCTTCCTCTCCTGGGTTTAGATGAGCGAGGGAGGACCCAAGTTAAACACCACTGTCAAGTTTTATTTTCCTGGTTACAGTTGCTAGCCCAGGGATGGTAGTTATCCTCTAGCTTTTTGCCTGGAGGCTAGCAGTTCAGGTTACTTGAAGAGTTTTGAGTTGTTTGTTGAAAAACTCCCTCAGGTGCTCAGCATAAGGGGATTTCCCAAGGGTGTGGCAGATGCTGGTCGTCAGTGAGCCTCAATTAGCATTTCAATGGCCCACAGGGTTGGGTTGGATCTCTGGGGGAGGGGCTGCTGCCTCTCCCCAGAGCCCTGGGAAGGAGCAATAGGGCCCCCATCTTGCATGGCTGCAACTCAGCAAAAGCTCTGAGTGCTCTCCAAATCCCGAGTGTCCCCACACAGTTCCAGTCCAGTCTGCCCTCCCTCTGCTGGAGCCCAAGGTGAGTGGCTGTGGCTATTTTAGCCTCTGTCTCGACTCTGCACTGTGGAGCCGCTTGGGATTTTAACCTGAGGGTACTGCTCACAGCTGAGGCAACTGCCGAGCTGCCGACAGTTTGCCACGTCGTTCACCTTCGCAATCCTACCAGGATCGAGTTAGTGTCCCTCGTTATATGGTCCTCGCAAGCTGCTTTTCTGTTGCTTTTTCTCGTCGCTTTGTCTGTGTTATAGTTGTAATTCCAGTTTGGTCCTGGGGGATAGTCTGTGTAGCTTCCATTCACTCCACCACCATTTGGGAATCTCTCTGTTTGTTTGTTTCTTTATTGATTTGAGAGAGAGAGAGGAAGGGTTAGGGAGAGAGACAGAAACATTGATTGGCCACCTCCTGCATGCCCCCCACTGGGGATTTGGCCCACAACCTGTGCCTGGGCCCTGCCTGGGAATCGAACCGGTGGCCTCTTTGTGAGCCACACTTCTCAGCCATTGAGCCACAGCAGCCAGCAATAAATGTTTGTTTTAACAGGGGGAAAAAAAAAAGGAATACTTGTGTCATTAAATTACTAAGTTTTAAATTTTGTCTTCTAATAATCTCCAATATATAAGGCTTGATTGAGCACCTGTGTATTATTCTTTATGTGACAACAGAAAAAGGTTGTTGTACCCATTCTTTATAATACAGTGTTCCTCACTGAGTTACTGTGACCTTTTCCCTTTCCCTGGGCTTCTCTTTTATAAATAGAAATAATGTGAATTTTCTCCTTGAATATTGGTGTGATTTTTAACTTTATATAGGGAATTAAATTATTTTGAACAAATGCAAGAGGCTAATGTTGCTAAATGATTTGTTGTTGATTTCTGTTGTTGCTTATATTTAATCATGAGGCAACAGTGCATAGAAACATAGGGTTTTCCTAAACTCTAAAGTGCACTTTTGAGCCAGATTATAGAAATAGAGTTTTCAGTTCTTAATAAAATTTATTATTTTAAGAACAAAAATAAAGCAAAAGCTGTAACATAATGAAGATATTTGTTTCTGGAAGTGACTCAAAATATTTACTTTGAGTATAAAAATAAATACCATAAAGGTTATGCCTCCAAATGGCTAAATAACAAATAAGTGAGATTCCTGAGAAAGAATACCAATCGACATCTACAAATCTGCAAACTACACAGGCGATCTAGCTATTTGGTCTATTTTGATCATTTATACTTATCTAGCAACCACGTAATTGGTATAGAAATCTGTCCAAATTTTCAACTGACACCATTGATTAAATATGATTTACTTAAGTCTGGTGATTTAACATATTGATTCTTAGCCCTAGGATATTGAAGCACTGGTGTTTTATTTATTTATTTTTTTTTTAATAAGATTGAAGATTTTTATATGAATTGCTACATTTTCCATGAACTTAAAGAGTTGAAAAAATAAGAGATTAATTTTTCTCTTCTAGCTACTTTTTAGTAATGACAGAAATACATTTTCTATTGATGCCTGGAATTTCTTGAAATGCTTTGTTACTTCTTGTAACCTGAAAGATGTTTTATTGATTATAACTCTGCTAATGATTGTGGTGTTGAAGAATTGACCCACGTTTGCAAGGCACCTGCAAGAGGGTCAGCACGCACAGCATTCGTATAGCATGAGGCAACACGTGAAAGTATTCTGTAAACAGAGTGTTATTTACTTTTTTACCAAACAATAATTTATGTCCCCCTTCTTTATATAGATCTTTTATGCTTTGGGAATTGATCAAAGCTCAAGAGGTGAGATGCAATTAGACCTAGACAGTCATGGTCAGGCCTGTCCTTTGCTGATGATCTGGCAAAACTCAGACTTAAACTTACTGGATGAGTTCATAAATGGGTATATGCCCCAGCAATGTGCTCCCCTCTTACCTGTCAGTCTGTTCCATGTACTCCATTACCTCCAAAATATTTTCCCCATATGAGACTTTAACTTATCTAGCATTGAATCCCATCACTGAGTTATGATTATGTATATATGTATTTTTATGTGCCAAGCTAGTCAAAATCAATATTTAATTTGATGTTAACCAGCAACAGATTATATTTCAATTACCATTTCCTCAACTGAACATATAGCTAATCCTCACCCCAAATGTCTCTGCCTATTGGTTATAGAGGTAGAGTCAAACACAAAAGATATGTTTTAATATCTTTCTGTTAGTAACAGTCACGTGTGCCATAACTGTGCTGTGGATGTAAATTGAAGGAACTGGTCTTTGTCTTCAAATGCTTTTACTAGAGATATTTGTGGTTAAATTGAGAAAAAAGGAAGGAGTGAACAGTTTTGTCTGAGGGGGAGATTAGTAAAAGTGAGTCTCACAATTTCATTAGAAGTTTTCTGAGCTGACTGGATTAAAAAAGGAATTTTAAGTAAAGGAAGAAATGTGACAGTATAGATAGTCAGAATCTAATTATCCAATTAATCATGTCTTGTAAGCACCCACTCATTGTTCAGGAGTGTTTACCCTTTGGGGAATATAAAACATATATACAGCATTGTCACAATATTGATGCTCTCCAAATATCCATACAAATAAAGGTTTTTATTTTTCTGCTGAAATTTTCTTAGAATGATGACAAACACCAGTAGTCATAGAAAAGGACAGGTAGTTTCTATGCTTTCAATTTCCCAAGAATATACCTATCAGTACAACGAAGGTATAAATATTGCTAATTACTTAGTTAAATTCCAATCATTACCATCATCTAACTCTGCCCTCTTGTTTTCATTTTTACCCAAATAAATAAAATGATATTAAAAAAAAAGTCTTGGCTAGAATGTTCTGAATAGTCTGTGCATACCACCCACATTTCACCAGTCACCAGCTTCCATGCACTGTGTAGACATGGCAACTAGGTTATTTTGGGTAATTTATTTATTTCATTTGCAATGCATGAGCCATCTTTTTCATGTGAGAAAGAAAACGCAAATAATTTTACTAAAGTGCTCTACAGAGAATCTGGGAATCAATTTTAGAGACAATTATTTCCATTTAATACCTTTGAACTTTCAAAACTATGTTTACTTGTTAAGCATACTTCTGAAATTGTATATTCTACTCAAAATACATTTATTTCTTTACATTCAGAAATAATAGAATTTCTACATAAGTATTACAATATAAGAAATGTTTGCAGGTGGCATAATAAGAAGGCTTCTTTTCAGATGTGGAACAAGAAAGCAAATTCAGATTTAAAATACCAAATGAAACTTTACTAAGAAAAAAAAAAATGTTAGTTTAAGCCATGCAAAGATAAACATTCATTGAAATGTCCTGTAAAAATTTTGAAACCAGACGACTTCTTTGGAATTTTTTTTCTATTACAAATTGTGCCCATAATTAGAAAACACAAATTTTCTCTATTATCTGCTTATAAAATTTCTAAGATTTAAGTTATTTTGTAATAGTCAATACCTTTATTTTTCTGTCTCATACCAGAGCTTTCTCAAGCAGAATATGGATCTTCTTTCCCGTTACTCGAGAATTATGAAGACACAGCCTGGCCAGGGTGGCTCTGTGGATTGAATGTCATTCCATGAACTAAAAGGGCCATGTTCAATTCCTGGTCAGGGCACATGTCCCGGTTACAGGCTCGATCCCCAATAAGGGGCATGCAGGAGGAAGCTCATTGATATTTCTCTCACATTGATGTTTCTCTCTCTCTTTCCCTACCTCTCCCTCTCTAAAAAAAAAATCAATAAAAACACTTTTAAAAAGAATTATGAAGACATTAATTGCCAAATAATATTTTATTTAGTGCCACAACAGGCTCAATACTGTTTTGAATGTCACTGGATATAAGTTGATTTGATAGCACATACATCCACCTAGGAAAGCTCAGAATTCCCTCATTCTCACTTCTGTGAAGCAAGAGATATATACTCTTTTATTTATTTATTTATTACTTAAATTATTTTTATTATAGATGGTTCTCCTTTTACTCCCATTGACACCCTCCTCCCATTCCCACCCCCACCCCTGCATCATAGTTGTCCATGTCCATTGGTTACACATACATGCATATAAGTTCTGAAGTCTATCTCAGTCCCCTCTTCTGAGGTTTGTCAGTATCTACCTCACATCCATGTCTCTGGGTCCATTCTGTTCATCAGTTTGTTTTGTTCATTATATTCCACAAATAAGTGAGATCACTGTGATATTTGTCTTTCTCTGATTGGCTTATTTCACTTAGCATAATGCTCTCTAGGTCCCCCCATGTCGTCTGAAAGGATAAGAGATCTTTATTTCTTACAGCTGCATAGTACTCCATTGTGTATATGTACCACTGCTTTTTTATCCATTTGTCTACTAATGGACACTTGGGCTGTTTCCAGATCTTAGCTATTGTAAATAGTGCTGCTGCAAACATGGGGGTACATATATTCTTTCTGATTGGTGTTTTAGGCTTCTTAGGGTATATTCCTAGAAGTGGGATCACTGGGTCAAATGGCAGCTCAATTTTTAATTTTTTGAAGTAACACCACAGTGTTTTCCATAGTGGCTGCACCAGTCTTCATTCCCACCAGCAGTGTACTAGAGTACCCTTTTGTCCACACCTTCACCAGCACTTGTTGTTTGATGATTTGTTGATGGCAGCCATTCTGGCTGGTGTGAGGTGATTTCTCAGAATTGTTTTAATTTGCATCTCTCTGGTGATTAATGATGTTGAGCATTTTTTCATATGTTTCTTGGCCAGTTGTATGTCCTGTTTGGAGAGGTGTCTGTTTAGGTCCTCTGCTCATTTTTAATTTGGATTTTTGTCTGCCTTATGTTGAGTTGTATGAGTACTCTGTATATTTTGGAAATTAACACCTTATCTGTTATATCATTGGCATTATACTCTTCCATATAGTTGGTCTCATTTCGATTCTGATGCTTGTTTTTTTTTGCTATGCAAAAACTTTTTTTTTTTTTTTTTGATGTAGTACCATATGTTCATTTTTTCCTTTGTTTTTCTTCCTTAGGGATGCATCATTGAAAATTCTGCTGCATGTGATGTCTGAAATTTTATTGCCTATATTTTCTTCTAAGATTTTTATGGATTCATGAGTCATATTTAAGTCTTTTATCCATTTTGAGTTTATTCTTGTGTATGGTGTAAGTTGATGATCTAGTTTTATTCTTTTGCATGTAGCTGTCCAATTTTTCCAATACCATTTATTATAGAGGCTGTCTTTACTCCACGGTATGCTCTTGCCACCTTTGTCAAATATTAATTGGGCATAATGTCTTGGGTCAATTTCTGGGTTCTCTGTTTTGGTCCATTGATCTATATGCCTCTTCTTGTGCCAGTACCAGGCTGTTTTTATTACAATGGATTTGTAGTATGACCTGATATCCAGAATTATGATCCCTCTTACGTTGTTCTTCTTTTTCAAGATTGCTGTGTCTATTCAGGGTCTTTTTGTTTCTATATAAACTTTTGGAGTGTTTGCTTTAGTTCTATGAAATATGTCATTGGTATTTAATGGGGATTACATTGAATGTATAGATTACTTTGGGTAGAATAGACATTTTAATGATGTTAATTCTTCCAATGTATGAGCAAGGTATATGCTTTCACTTTTGTATACCTTCCTCTACATCTTTTTTCAATGTCCTGTAGTTTTCTGAGAATAGTTTCTTTACTTTTTTATTTAAGATTATTCCTAGTTATCTTAGTTTTTTGGCTGCAATGGTAAATGGGATTGTTTTTTTAGTTTCTCTTTCTGTGAGTGCATTGTTTTTGTATAAGAATGCCATCGATTTCTTGATGTTAATTTTGTATTCTGCTACTTTGCCAAATTTATTTATTAGTCCTAATAGATTTTGGATGGAGTCATTAGAGTTTTCTATGTACAATATCATGTCATCTGCAAATAATGACAATTTCACTTGCTCCTTTCCAATTTGGATCTCTTTTATTTTTCCTTCTTGTCTAATTGCTGTGGTTAAGACTTCCAGTACTCTATTAAATAAGAGTGGTGAGAGTGGGCTTCCCTGTTTTGTTTCTGTTCTTAAAGGAAATGCTTTTAGTGTTTGCCCATTGAGTATTATTTTGGCTGTTGGTTTTTCACATATGACCTTTAATATGTAGAGATATGATCCCTCTATTCCCATATTGCTGAGCTTTTTTTTTTTTTTTTAACTGAAATGGGTGCTGTATTTTGTCGCATGCTTTTTAGCATCTATTGATATGATTATATGGTTTTTATCTTTCATTCTGCTTATGTGGTGTATCACATTTATTGATTTGCAAATATTGTACTAGCCTTGCATCCCTGGGATAAATCCCACTTGGTCATAGTGAATACTTTTTTTGGTGTATTGCTTGATCTGATTTGCGACTATTTTGTTAAGTATTTTGGCATCTATACTCATCTGGGATATTAGCTTGTAGTTTTCTTTCTTTGTAGTGTTTTTATCTGGTTTTGGACTTAGAATTATGCTGGACTCATAAAACGAGTTTAGAAGTCTTTCTTCTTGAAATTTTTGGAATAGTTTGGAAAAATCGGTGTTAGATCTTTGAATATTCGGTAAAACTCCCCCATGCAGCCTTCTGGGCCTGGGCTTTTGTTTGCTGGGAGTTTCTAGATTACATCTTCAATTTCCTTAATTGTTATTGGTCTGTTCAAGTTTTCTATATCTTCCCGGTTCAGTTTGGGAGACTGTGTGTTTCTAAAAATGTGTCCATTTCACCTGAATTGTCCAATTTGTTAGCATATAATTGTTCATAATATTTTTTAATGATCCTTTGTATTTCTGTGATGTCAGTTGTTACTTTTCCTCTTTCGTTTCTAATTTTGTTTATTTGGGTCCTCTATTTGTTTCTTGGTGAGTCTGGCTAAGGGTCCATCAAACGTGTTTATCTTTAAAAAACAAACAAACAAACAAACAAAAAAAACAGCTCTTTGTTTCATTGATCTTTTGAATTGAATTTTTTGTTTCTATGTTTTTATTTCTGCTCTGACCTTAACTATTTATTTCCTTCTACATGCTGGGGGGTTTCTTTTTGTTTACTTTCTAGTATATTAATTGTGAGGTTAGATAGTCAATTAGAAATTTTTGTTGTTACTTGAGGTAGGCCTGCAGTGCTATGAACTTCCCTCTCAGGACTGCTATCACTGAATCCAATAGATTTTGTGTTGTTGTGTGTTCATTTTTATTGGTTTCCAGGAATTTTTTAATTTCTTCATTAATCTCCTTGATAATATATTCAGCTTTTAATAACATGTTATTTAGCCTACATGTGTTTGAATGTTTTGTGTGTGTGTGTGTGTGTGTGTGTGTGTGTGTTTGTAATCGATTCTAGTTCTATGCCATTTTGATCTGAGAAGATTTTTGATATGATTTCAGTCTTATTGAACTTGTAGAGACTTAGTTTGTATCCTAACATGTGGTCTATCTTTGAGAATGTCCCATGTGCACTTGAGAAGGATGTGAGCAGATTGGGGAAGTAATTATCTGTAGATGTCTATTAAATCCACGTGACCTAGTGCATCATTTACAGACTCTGTCCTTGATAATTTTTTTTCTAGAGGATCTATCCAGTGAAGTCCGTGGATTGTTGAAGTCTCCTGCTATGATTCTATTGCTGTCGATTACTTCTTTGAAGTCCTCCAGAAGTTTTTAAATGTATTTTAGTGCTCCTATAATGGGTGCATATATGTTAACCAAGGTTATATCCTCCTGTTGGATAGATTCTTTCAATATTATGTAGTGGTCTCTTTGTCTTTAATTATGACCTTCACTTTGAAGTCCATTTTATTGGATATGAGTATTGGTACCCCAGCTTTTATTTCCTTTCCATTTGCTTGGAAACATATTTTCCATCTTTTCACTTTCAACCTATATGAGTCTTTTGTTGTTAGATGGGTCTCTTGTAAACAATATATGTATGAGTCATGCTTTCTTATCCATTCAGGTACTCTGTGTCTTTACATCTGAGCATTTAATCCATTTACATTTAAGGTGATAATTGATATGTACTTATTTATTGCCATTTTTTAATTGTGGGTGTATTTTTCTTCCTATTTCTTCTAATTACAGCAGTCATTTTAAATTTCTTGCAGTTCTGGTTTGGTGCTAATATATTCCCTTAGCCTTTTTTTTGTCTGGGAAGCCCTTTATTTCACCTTCTATTTTGAATGATAGCCTTGCTGCATAGAGTAGTCTTGCATTCAGATCCTTGTTTTTCATTACTTTGATTACTTCATGCCATTCCCTTCTGGCCTGTAGTGTTTCTGTTGAGAAGTTAGCCGATGGCCTTATGGGGCTTTCTTTGTAGGTATCCTGTTGCTTATCTCTTGCTGCTTTTAGGATTCTCACTTTGTCTTTAATTTTTGGCATTTTAATCACTATGTCATGGTGTGGACCTGTTTAGGTTCTTCTTACTTGAGGCTCTCTGTGTTTCTTGAACTTGAATGCCTTCTTCCTTCACCAAGTTAGGGAATTTTTCTGTCACTATTTCTTCAAATATATTCTCTAACCTTTGCTCATTTTCTTTTTCTTCTGACACAACCTATAATGCATATGGTATTACACTTCATATTGTCCCACAGTTTTCTTAGGCTCTCTTCCTGTTTTTTAATTGTTGGTTTTCTGAATGGGTGATTTTTTTCTACCCTGTCTTCTAATTCACTCATCGGGTCCTTGGCTTCATATGCCCTGCTGGTTAGTCCTTCCAATGTGTTCTTTATTTCTCCTATGTCATTCTTCATTCTCAATTAGTTAGTTTTGAATGTTTCTATATTTTTACTCATGCTATTGAGCTCTTTACTCATGCTGTTGATCTTTCCCATGATTTTTGCTCTGTACTCTCCCTCTGATACCTTTCTTAATTCTATGCCATTTATTTCTCCCCCTGCATAATTATCTTCTTCTTTTATTTGGGATTTGTTTTCTTGCTTCACCATTTTGGCTGTCTCAGTGGGTTTTGGAGTCTGCTAAATTTTCCCTTGGGTGTTGGTGTTCTACTCATTGTGGCTCCCTCTTCTGGGTTTGGATGAGTATGGGAGGACCCATGTTAAACACCACTGTCAAGTCTTACTTTCCTGGGTAGATTTGCAAGCCAAGGAAAGATCCAGTTATCCTCTAGCTATTTGCCTAGAGGCTATTATTCTCAGGTACTTGATTAGCCTCATGTGGGGCTCCTGCTATCTCATTTAATTGAGATGTTAATGAGTCTCAATTTACATTTCTATGGCCTGGCCTGGTGGTGGTGAATTCCTGCAAGACAGGTTGTTGCTTCCCCCCAGGGCTCTGGGAAGGGGCTCTTTGAGTATTATGGCTACTGTCTTGTGAGGGAGTGATTCAGTACAGAGCTCCTGGGGTCCACCTCTCCTGAGCTGGGAGTTCTGGACTTTCTTCACTCAGTTCTAGCCAAGTTCACCATCTCTCTGCTGGAAACCAAAATGAGTGGCTATAGTTGATTTGCCAATGAGGCCCTTGCTATCTCATTAAATTGAGATGTTAATGAGCCTCAATTTACATTTCTCTGGCCTGGTCTGGTGGTATTCAATTTTTGTTTGAGGGGTTATTGCTTCTCCCCAGGGCTCTGGGAAGGGGCTCTTTGAGTAAGATGGATACTGTCCTATGAGGAAGTGATTCAGTACAGAATTCCCTGTGTCTACCCCTCTGGAGCCATGAGCCCTCTTTTCACTCAATTCCTGTTCAACCCACCCTCCCTCTGCCAGAGCCCAAGGTGAATGGCTGTAGCTGGTTCGGTGCTTTTGAAAAAAACAAAACAAAACAAACAAAAAAAAAACCCTCTTTCTCAGCAGGAGGCACACACCACTAATACAGCTCTCCACTGCTGTCCATGTACTCCCAACCCACTCCCGCGTGCCTCTGTAATTCCTACCAGGCTCAGATTGGAGTCCTTGTTTGTAATGGTTCTGTCCAGTTGCTCTGCAGTTGGCTTTTCCTAATGACTTGTCTTTAAAACCCCCACTTTCTCAGTGGCAAGCATTCACTGCTAATTCCACTCTCCATTGCTGTGATGGGCTCCCAGGATGCCCCCATGTGCCTCTGCAATTCCTACCAGGGTTGATTTAGAGTCCCTGGTTGTACTGGTTCTGTCCAGCTATTCTTAAGGTGGGTTTTCTGCATGATTTGTCTTTATTTTAGTTGTAATTCCAGTTTTGTCCTGGGAGATGGACTGTTTAGCTTCCATTTACTCCACCGCCAATTTTTCCCCTCCTGAGATACATAATCTTTTAATAAATAATATAAAAAGCAACCATTCAAAGCCAATCTGAGTGTCTATTTTTGTGATTAAAATCATAGTAAACCATAATAATCACAATAATAGTAGTAGTTGTAGTAGAAGTCAAAGTCCCTATAGCCTGGCTTTAAAGGAAGCATTAGATCTTAGCAGCAAGATTTGTTTGAATTTTGATGCCTTTATCTGAATCAGAAATTCTTCATTACATGTGAAGGAATGACAATCAACAATTATCTGATATAGAAATTTTAAATTTTTATGTACTGAGACTTAGAGCCCAGCTCAAGAAATTCATGCTCTGATGTACATATTATGCTACAAATATATACTAATTATAGATAAATTTAAAAATACTTAATATCAAAAAGAGATAGTTGAGCTATAAAATAGTATCAACAATAAATAAACTTAAAACAAATATAAAAGTAAAACAGAGGTGAATTTATTGGTATGCAGGGCTTCTTGTGCAGAATAGGCAATGTTGGCCAGGATACACACTTTATAAAGGTAACAGGAACTAAAGGTGTTCTATAGGTTAGAGCAGAATTAAGCTTAGTGCTTTAAATCTGTCCCATTCCTCTTTGTCCCTCCCCACTACTCTGCTTAAGAATAAATGTCAAATAATACTTTCAGCTCAATTGCATGATGTGTTTATTGCTTAAAGAAAGCTGATATCTACACCTTACTTGAAAAGACATCCAAAACTGAAAGGGGTGGTTGGGTGGATAGAGGGATAGGCAATTGGATAGATATGTGATAGTCACAGGTTCAATTCCATGTCAGGGCACATACTTAGGTAGTGGGTTCAATCCCCAGTCAGGCTGAAGTTAGGCTGTGTACAGAGGGCAACCAATGGATATTTCTCTCTCACACTGATGTTTCTCTCTCTTTCTCTCTCCCTCTCCCCTTCCTCTTTCTCTAGAATCAATGTAAACCATGTCCTCAAATGAAGTTTAAAGGGAACTCTATGTTTAGGGAGGTAGGAACATATAGACACAGCCTTGCCTCAAGGATATAAACCAAGTAGTCTATTAAATAGATTACTATATATGTAATAAAAGAGGACAAGAGCCCAGCCGATGTGGCTCAGTGGCTGAGAGTCAGACCCGCACCAGGAGGTCACTGGTTTGATTCCTAGTCAGGGCACATGCCCAGGTTGTGGGCTCGATTCCCAGTGGGGGACATGCTGTAGGCAGCCAATCAGTGTTCTCTTTCATTGATGTTTCTATCTCTCTCTCCTTCTCCCTGCCTCTCTCTCTCACATCAATATTTTTAAAAAAAGAGGACAAGAAAGCAGAGCAAACATTATAAGAAAAGTGTTGTAAATTGGAAGCCCTCAATAATATAGTCCAGAAAAATATGCATAGGAAAGAATGAGGATTAAAGAAAGGTAAGAAAGAGTTTAAAATATTTTTAAAGCCCTAAAAATTCTAGTGCTAAGAAAGAGAACAATAAAAATGAAAACTTGGAACAATTTATGTCAATGTTACAGACTGCCTGAAAATAATTTTATCACATTTATTATAAACAACTTTTAAGAAAATGTGTTTCATAAAAATTTTACAAATAAGAAAAAAACAAGAAGTGTAACAAGAAATGCTAGATATAAAAAATAAACAATTAGAAAATTTGAATGAAAATATCATAATTCAATAACACGTACAATAGATATGATAATTCTATCCCTATTGAGTTAAAGCCAAAAGTAGTGATTTAGAAAATATTACAGAAGAATTTATTCAGAACACAGCACTTTTATAAGTAGAAAGCATATATCATTTTCTTTATGAACAGATACTGGATAGGTTAAAGAGATTATATTACTTCAACTCACATGTAATAGTCATCACAGAATGCAATAAATTATATTGAAAAATAGTCTTTGAAGATATAATTAAGATTATATCACATAGAAACCATGCTCTTACAGATTAAAAAACATTATGGAAACAAAGTGATATAAATAACAATAAACCTGTAGATGCACTATATTGTAACTGCAGTATTTTTAACTATACATTTTTTTTCTTTTTTATTCAACTTTATTTTATATTGACTTTGGGTGTAGAGCTTAGTGGTTAGATAATCATATACTTTACATAGTGTTCCCTTCGATATTTCCAGTTCCATAACTGGGACCATGCATAGGTATCACAATATTATTTACTATATTCCCTCTTTACTTGATTTCCTGTGACTATTTTATAACTTCCAATTTAACTTCCCTCTGGCAGCAACCAGTTTTCTCTCTGTATATATGTCTGTATATTTTAAAAAGCTACTATGTATATACAATCATCAATACAATGATGCTTTTGAATAATCAGAACATTTTTCCTCTAGAAAAATAGATGCCAGAAGAAGAAAAAAAAAAACTCTTCTAAATACATATTTCTAACTCATGAATTAAACAATACAATATAAGAAAATTAGAAAATATGAACCAAAAGAAACAAAAATATAAATCTGTGGAATAAAGCTAAATGCTTTATATGAAAAGTTATAACATTGAATATGTATATTAGGAAAAAATATAACTCTCAAATCAATTATTTTAAACTTCCATCTTAAGAAAATAGAAAGAGGAAAGCAAATTAAACCCAAATAAGCAAAAGAAAGTAATTACTAAAAATAAGAACAGAGATAAACCAAAGACAAAAGATATAGATGGCATCAGTAAAAGTTAAAGCAGGTTGTAAGAACTCTTCCAACAAAATAGATAAATCTTACCCAAATTGAACAGAACAATACAGAGAGAGAGGGCAATTACCAATATCAGAAATTGAAGAGGAGGCATTACTAAAAACATTACAGATATTTAAAAGATAATAAGGAAATATTATGGGCAACTATTTGCCAGTAAATATGACAGTTTAGTTAAAATTGAAAGAGTCCTTGCAAGACACAAAGTACCAAACTACCCTCAAGAACAAACAGATAACTTGAATAGCCTTATGCTTAATAAGGCAATTTAATTCATATTTAAAACATTCTCACAGTACAAAATACAGGGTCAGATGCCTTCCTTGTTATATTCAAATACTTGAGCAAGAAATAATATCAACTATATACCAACTCTTCCAGAAAAAAAAAAAAAGGGATCACTCCCAAATAATCTTATGTGTTTAGTATTACTGTGATACCAAAATCAGAATATACATGACAAAGACAAATAACCAGAGTCCAGTAATTCTCATGAATATAAATGAAATCCCTTAATAAAATATCAGCAAATCAAATCCAGCAACATATGCTTGACAAATTTATGGTTAGGTTGTTGAGAAATATGGATGAAAGGTGGAAGAAACTATTTTCTTTTTCTGAACTTTTAAAAAATCTAATATCAGTTAAAAAAAAATGTTCTTTATAAAATGAAATGCACCGGCCCTGGCCAGTTTGGTTCAGCGGTTGAAGCGTTGGTCTGTGGTCTGGAGAGACCCGGGTTCGGTTCTCGCTGAGGGCACGTACCTCGGTTGCAGTTTGTCCCCGGCCCTGATTGGGTCGTGTGGGTGGCGACCACTCGATGTGTCCCTTTTGCATCGATGTTTCTCGCTCTCTCTCTCCCTCCCACTCTATCTGAGCAAAATATCAAAACACCCAAATAGAGCAGCAAATGGGAAAAAATAAAAAATAAAAAAACAGGAGGAGAATTTAAGGGAGCATTGGGACAATACAAAACATAACAGCATTCACATCATAGGGGTACCAGAAAGAGAAGAATGGGAGAAAAAAATAAATAATCCATTTGAAGGAATAATGACAGAAAAGTCCTTAATTTGGTCAAGCAAAAAGTCACACAAGTCCATGAAACACAGAGAGTCCCAAGCAAGATGAATCCAAAAAGACCCACAGCTAAACATATCATAATTAAAATGGCAAACATTAAAGACAAATAAAGAATCTTAGAGGAAGCAAGAGAGTGACAGAGAGTTACTTACAAGGGAGCTCCCATTAGACAGTCTGCTGATTTCTCAAAAGCCACACTGCAGGCCAGAATAGAGTGGCATGAAGTATATAAGTTAATGAAAGGCAAGAATTTGAATCCAAGACTTCTCTATCCAGTAAGACTATCATTCAAAATTGAAGGAGAAATAAAGAGCTTCACAGAAGGAAAAAAAAAAAAAAAATCTAAAGAAATTTGCCACCACCAAACCAGCATTGCAAGAAATGCTAAAGGGACTATTGTAAGAAGAAGAAGAAATATATATAGAGAGGAACATAGGCATAAAATAAAAATGGCAACTAGTAAGTATCTATAAATAATAAACTTAAATGTAAATGGCTTAAATGCTCCAATAAAAAAATATAGGGTAGCTGATTGGGTAAGAAAACATGACCCATATATATATATACTATCTACAAGAGACCTACCTCACAACAAAAACTCACATAGGATGAAAAGAAAGGGATTAAAAAAAATTTACAGGCAAATGGAAATGAAAAAAAAAAAAAGCTGGTGGAACAATACTCATATCTGATAAGATAAGCTTCAAAACGAGGGCCATAATAAGAGACAAAAAAAGCTCACTATACAATATTAAAGGGTTCAATCCAACAAGAGTATATAACCATGATAAACATATATGCACCAAATACAGGAGCATCAAAATATATTTAAAAACTTTTGGAGGACTTCAAGGAAGGGATCAATAGTAATACAATCATAGTGGGTGACTTTAACACCTCACTGACACCACTGGATAGATCTTCTAGACAAAAAATTAACAAGGACACAGAGTCCTTAAATGAAGAACTAGATCAGTTGGACTTAATTGATATTTATAGTTCATTTTACCCCAAGGCTGCAGAATATGCATTCTTCTCAAGTGCACATGGGGCATTCTCAAAGATAGACCACATGTTAGGACACAAAGTAGGTCTCTACAAATTCAAGAAGATTGAAATCATATCAAGTATCTTCTCAGATCACAATGACATGAAACTAGAAGTCAAATACAACAAAAACATGCAAAACCATTAAAACACATGCAGACTCAATAGCATGTTATTAAACAATGAATTGGTTACCAAGGAGATCAAGGAAGACATTAAAAACTTCCTGGAAAAGAATAAAAACGAACACACAACAACACAAAACCTATGGGACATAGCAAAAGCATTCTTGAGAGGGAAGTTTCTTGCACTACAGGCCTACCTCAAGAAGCAAGAAAAATTTCTAATTGAGTTTCTAACCTTACAACTTAAGGAACTAGAAAGTAAACAAAAAGAAAGACCAAGAGCAAGAAGAAGGAAAAAAATAGTAAAGGTCAGAGCAGAAGTAAATGACATAGAAACCAAAAAACAATTTAAAAAATCAATGAAACAAAGAGATGGTTCTTTGAAAAGATAAACAAGATTGATGGACCCTTAGCCAGACTCACCAAGAAACAAAGAGAGGACCCAAATAAACAAAATCAGAAATGAGAGAGGAGAAGTAATAACTGACACCATAGAAATACAAAGGATCATTAAAAGGTACTGCGAACAATTATATGCCAATAAATTGGACAATATAGGTGAAATGGACAAATTGCTAAAACACAGTTTCCAAAAACTGCATAGAGAAGAGATAGAAAACTTGAAAATACCAAAAACAACTAAGGAAATTGAATATGTAATCAAGAAACTCCCAGCAAACAAAAGACCAGGCCCGGATGGCTTCACGAGGGAGTTTTACTGAACATTCAAAGAAGATCTAGCACCAATTCTCCTCAAACTATTCCAAAAAATCCAAGAAGATGGAAGACTTCCAAACTCATTTTACGAGGTCAGCATAATTCTAAATCCAGAAACCAGATAAAAACACTACAAAGAAAGAAAACTACCGGCCAATATTCCTGATGAACACAGATATCAAAATTGTTTAAAAAATATTAGCAAATTATATCCAACAATACATCAAAGAAATACTCATCATGACCAAATGGGACTCATTTCAGTGATGCAAGGTTGGTACAATATTTGCAAATCAATAAATGTGATAGACCACATAAACAAAATGAAAGATAAAAACCATACGATCATATCAATAGATGATGAAAAAGCATTTGACAAAGTTCACCCATTTATGATAACAATGCTCAACAATGTGGGAATAGAGAGATCGTATCTCCACATTATAAAGGCCATGTGTGAAAAACCTACATCGAACATCATACTTAATAGGCAAAAAGTAAAAGCATGTCCCTAAAGAACGGGAACAAGGCAGAGATGTGCACTTTTGCCCCTCTCATTTAACATAGCACTGGAAGTCTTAACCACAGCAATTAGACATGAAGAAAAATAATTGAAAAGAAGAAAGTGAAACTGTCATTATTGGCAGATGACATGATAGTGTACATAGAAAACCCTAAAGACTTTATCTAAAATCTACTAGATTTAATAAACGAATTTTGCAAGGTAGGAGGATACAAAATTAACATCAAGAAATTGATGGCATTCTTATACACCAACAATGAACTCACAGAAAGAGAAAGTAAAAAAACAATCCCATTTATAATTTTGGCAAAAAAATTTAAGATACCTAGGACTAAACTTAACCAAAGAAGTAAAGGAGCTGTTTGCAAAAAACTACAGGACATTGAAAAAATAAATAGAGGAAGATATAATAAAGTGGAAGCACATACCTTGTTCATGGATTGGAAGAATAAATATTATTAAAATGTCCATACTGCCCAGAGCAATTTATAGATTCAATGCAATCCCCATCAAAACACCAATGACATATTTCACAGAACTAGACCAAATACTTCAAAAGTTCATATGGAACCAAAAAAAGATCCTGAATAGACACAGAAATCTTGAAAAAGAAGGACAAAGTAGGAGGGATCACAATAGTGGATAGCAGGTTATACTACAAAGCTACTGTAATCAAAACAGCTTGATAGTGGCAAAAGAACAGGCAGATAAGTCAATGGAACAGAATAGAGAACCCAGAAATAGACCCAAGTCATTATGCTCAACTAATATTTGACAAAGTTGGCAAAAGCATACAGTGGAGTAAAGAACGCCTCTTCAATAAATGGTGTTGGAAAAATTGGACAGCTATGTGCCAGCTTACACCATACACAAGAATTAACTTGCCCTGGACAGTTTGACTCAGCAGTTAGAGCATCGGCCTGTGGTCTAGAGAGACACGGATTTTGTTCCCGCTAAGGATGCGTACCTCGGTTGCAGTTTGTCCTGGGCCCTGGTTAGTCGTGCAGGTGGCAGCCACTAGATGTGTCCCTTTCACGTCAATATTTCTCTCTCTCTCTCTTCCTCTCTCTCTCCCTCCCACGCTATATGAACAAAAAATGGAAAAATGTCCTCAGGTGAGAATAAAAAAATAAATAAATAAACTCAAAAACATACCTAAATATGATTCATGAATCCATAAAAATCTTAGAAGAAAATGTAGGCAACAAAATTTTAGACATCACATGCAGCAGAATTTTCACTGATGCAATCCCTAAGGAAAGAGAAACAAAGTAAAAACTAAACACATGGGACTACAGCAAACTAAAAAGCTTCTGCACAGCAAAAGAAACAACCATCAAAATGGAAAGGGAACCCGCTATATGGGAGAGCATGATTGCCAATGATACATCAGATAAGGGGTTAATTTCCAAAATTATATATGGAGTACTCATACAACTCAACAAAAGGAAGACAAAGAACCCAGTTAATAAATGGGCAGAGGACCTAAATAGACACCTCTCCAATCAGGACAGACAAATGGCCGAAAGACATATGAAAAAATTCTCAATTTCACTAATCATCAGAGAAATGCAAATTGAAACAACTCTGAGAAGTACCTCACACCTCTCTGAATGGCCGCCATCAACAAATCATCAAACAACATGTGTTTGAGAGGGTGTGGAGAAAAGAGGACTCTAGTATAGTGCTGGAAGGAATGCAGACTGGTGCAGCCACTATGGAAAACAATATGATGTTACATTAAAAAATTAAAAATTGACCTACCATTTGAGCCAGTGATCCCACTATTAAGAATATACCCTAAGAAGTTTGAAATACCAATCAGAAAGAATATATGTACCCCTATGTTCATAGCATCACTATTTACAATGGCTAAGATCTGGAAATAACCCCAGTGTCCATCAATAGATGTGCAGGAAAAAAGCTGTTATACATGCACACAATGGAATAACTATGCAGCTGTAAGAATAAAAAACCTCTTATCCTTTGAGATGACATGGAGGGGACCTGGAGAGCATTATGCCAAGCGAAATAAGCCAGTCAGAGAAAGACAAATATCACATGGTCTCACTTATTTGTGGAATATAATGAGTAAAACAAGCTGATGAACAAAATAGAACCAGAGACATACCTCAAAAGAGGGGGACTCGGGAGGAGGGGAGAGGTAAACCACAGTACTTACATGCATGTATGCGTAACCATGGACATAGACAACAATCCTGGGAATGTGGGGCGTAATCGGGAGGAGGGTGTCAATGGGTGAAAAGGAGAAACATCTGTAACAAAAATAAATTAATTTTAAAAATGCAAAAAAGAAATTCTGACACCAATTTTTTCTAAAGTTGTAAAGAATGTTATATACAGTTTAAGGCTAGATAATTTATCTTATATGTATACAGTGCTAATATAAGAACTTGCAAAGTCGCTTTATAAAATGATTTATCAAAAACCATTAAAGTTAACATATTTTGGAGATTATTTTTAAATATTGTAGAAGCTTTTACCATCCATCGAATGATATTATGGATTTTTATATTGTCTTATGTGTTTCTCAACATAGTCTTATGATTTATACATTATCATCTCTAATTCATTGGTGAAAAAAATGAGTTTCAAAATAGGTAAGTTGCCAGAAAACACACAAAAAGGAAGGATCCCAGTTGAAATTTCTGTGACACTAATGTTTTCCTTTTAACTCTACTGTGCCTTCCAGTGAAGAGGTTCATACCCGTGTTAGCTACACAGACATGTATGTTTCTCCTGTGGCATCCTAGAGAGAAGGCATCCAGGTTTTGCTGTTCTATTAGGTGACCACAAGAGACTTTTAAGGAAGGTTAAGAAGTTTTACTCCAGAGATAGAATATATTTGAGTCTTTCATATTTCTATTTTATTGATTCCCTTCAAGTCACTGCATCATTGAGCACCCTGGAGGAGCATTTCGGTATCATTGGTCTGCCGCCGATTTTTTGATGCTCTGGAAGATAGCAGTTAAGGGAAGAATTTCTGTCAATGTATTTTGATATCTTTTTGTTATCACATATACATTGGGAGACCATGCTCACAAAAAACCTCAACTGACCTAGTTTCTGAATTCTTAAGTCACATTCTATTTTTACACAACCTTGAAAGTAAAATGTTAAAAAGAATACATTATTTACTCCAGTTTAAAGTGCTTTTTAGAATTTTGTATTTGTTCCATATTTTATATGCACCAAATCTTTTTTCTTAAATATAAAAAGGCAAAAAAAAAAAAAATGCACAGCACTTAACTTACTTTTAAAGTACATTTTTATGAAGGAAAAAATTCTGTTTGGAAAAGCTAAAAGGTAAAAACCACAGCATTTGGCTCCTTTTCAACATGAGTAAATATATAAACAGCCTGTTGAAATGCAGATCCCCTAGCAGGTGGACGATTTTTCTTTTCTTAGGAGCTTAGCTGGAATCCTCATTGATCTCCTTTATAAGACAAGATCCCAATGGAGTTGAACTGTCTTGTTCATTTTTATTTTATTGATATTTAGGGTTTTGAAAACATGAAAATGTGCTTCTAAAATATGTGCTTTAAAATTTAATAAGAAAAAGCTGAGGATATTTAGATGTGGGTATTTTAGTCCATGAGCATAGGTTTTCAAAAAAAAAAATGATTCTGAAAACAAATTGTTTAAAAGCTAAAAGGTGCAGTTTGCTGCTAGTCTTCTTAGGAAAATTAGTACCAAAATATGTATGTCTAGAATCTTTCATCCAAAGGGTCTTGTCTGTTGTGTGCAATGCAGTTAGTCATTTATATGAAGCTGGGTCACAACTGAAAAATAAAATTTGTTTACAAAATTAGAATGATGGTGATAATAAAGAATTCATAAGAAGATTTATTACACATTTTTTTAAGTGACATTCAGAGGTGGCACAAATGAATACCCTCATTGCTCTAGAAATGGCATATTTTATAATAAGCCAAAAAGGTATATTATTAGAAATTAGTTATTTATATGGCAAGCCTTGATAAATATTTTATTTAGATGAAAGTCTCTTATGTCACTGAAAAGATAGTTGGTCATTAGTTATAGTTAGACTACTCCTGTTATTATGTTGTTTTAATATTAAATTAGGTATACATTAAAAAGGCCACAAAGTAATCACAGGCCAACACATTTTTAAAAACATCAGTAATAAATAAGATGGAGAAATACTTCTAAATATCTATTTACCACTTAGAAATATTGCAGAAACAAGCTAAGAAAAAAATGTAGCTTTGGCAAAGGAGATTAAATAAATGTAGAGATTTAGGAGTAGTGAAAATTAAGTTTTCTTTGCAAGTAAGATAATTTATTTCATTATTTACCAAATATCTATTGAACACCCAAAATGTTCTACCCTTTTTATTTTGTGCCTTTAGAAAACCAATGCTTCTAGTTACTTTGAAAACATTTTTAATGAAATATTTTTTATTGAAACCTATACTATTCTAATAATGGTGTACAAAATGTATCTTAAACATTAGGGCTATTGTATCCTTTGAGAATTCAAAGTCACTTATCAGGGCCTATGGGAATTAGTATAACCTAAGAAGATATTTGTTAACTGAAAAAATATATATGTGTATATACATAATTATAACTTACAAAATATGAAATTAAAAAGAAAATATATACTTTAATAAGTACTTATATGACTACACAATATGCTATTTTTTCAGATTTTAAAATTGATTTTAGAGAGAGAAGAAGGGAGAGAGAAAGAAAGAGAAACATAATGTAAGAGTGATATGTCCATTGGCTGCCTCCTACAGTCAAAGCCCACTACCCGGGACCATGCTGGAAACCTGGGTATGTGCCCTGTCCAAAATGGAACCAGCAACCTTTGGATGCATGGGCACGTTGCTGGTAGGAAAAGAGATAGTACTTAAATACACTTTAAACTAACCCTAAGTTCATTATTTAGTCACTACAGTGAAACACTTCCAAAGTGTGACACTTGGGACGTTATTGGGGTCAAATAAATCAGTAAAAGAAGTGGGATGATATAAGGAAGATCTGATAGTGTCTTTAGCATGGCTGTGCACTTAGATCAAATAATCAGCCACAAGTATTTATTGAAGCTCTCCCCTATGCTCAACATACACAAAAAATGCCATGTTTCACCGGTCATAGTTTTAACTTCTCCTGCTGTGGAAAAGAGAATCAGCGTGAGATTGAAAGAGCTTAGTAGGAGGGAGAGCTATACCACCAGCATATCTATATAGCTGGGAGATACTAGCTTCAGTGGTTCTGGGTTTGCTCTGTGGAGCTATTAAGTACAATTAGGCAAAAGGAAGAGTCTTTACCTGCTAGCAGTATCCCCATCAATGGCAGCTAATCACGGAGGTATCTTTTACAGCTACTGTGTGTCGGTTACAGTTTATGAGCAGAACTCCAGAGAAAACACAAACTGAAATCTCCATGACATTTTTGTATTTTCAAGTAATTGACAAATTGGTAAAGGGGCTGAGACAAGCCAAAATATATTGACAATAGTAACTGAAATATCCCTCCCTTTTTATGACATAATATCAGATAGTGTTCAAGAATTTATGGCAAGTGGAGAATAATAAGAAAAATAGAAATGAGATGCAAGAATTTTATTTATGTATTTTTTAAGACCAGGAGTTAATAAAAATTAGCATAGCTTATTTTTATTGCAGTGCTTTAACTCTATTCCTTATTAAGGAAGGTGATAAATATGTTTCTGAAATGTAATGTATAATATGGAAATAGTTTCCCTAGAAAACTGCAAGAAAGGCAAAGTTAGAGCAGAAGACATATATTTCTTTCATCTTTACACAATAGTAACCTGAACATTCTTTTGGGATAAGTAAGAAAAGATAAAGTCCACACTCTACACATAAGTGTCAGAACGTTGGACTCTCTTTAAAGAGTGTTCTAATACATCATCTAATGTTCAAGTCATCATAAATCTTGGGCCTGATACAAGATGTCTGAAAATTATTATATTAGAAATGTGTTATGTAACTTTAGAAGAGAGTGAGTACTGGAGGAAAAACTAAATATAATCAACAAAATAATATAACAAAACCTTGTTTGGCTGCTCGTTTCTTATGATTTTTGTGTGTTTTTTTTTTTATTTTTTTATTCTCACCTGAGGATATGTTTATTGATTTGAGAAATAAAGAAAGATCAATGAACTACTTATAACTTTCAGTGTATAATTAATTAGTTAATTAATTAAACTACTTGGGTATGACTTTTATGTAAAAAATATACATACTTAATGTATAACTTAATGAATACACACTTGTGAAGTCATCACTACTATGAAGGACATAAACATAGTCATAACCTACCTACATTTTCTCCCAGCTCTTTTATTATTTGTGTATGTGTGTGGTAGAACATTCAGTATAAGACCAGCTATTAGGAGAATTTACTGGGAATGAAATCTGTGTGTGTGTGTGTGTGTGTGTGTGTGTGTGTGTGTGTGCATGTTGTGTTTTAGTGGTTTTGAGTATTATAAATATTTTAATTATCTGCAAAGTATTTTTATGCATGAATGTTTATTGACAGCTAGGTTTTCTTTTTCATATGAGAATGGTCCTCCTGTTGAGATCAGAGTGATTTCAAGTGTCATGAATTGGGCCAATTACCTAAGACGCCTCTTGTCTTCAGAGATCATAAGGTGAAAGGCCATTTTCATGGTGACTTAATAGTTAGTCAAATGATTCATACATTAGTTAATTAAAAATATTTATTGAGTATCTAGTGTTGTGTTGAGCATTCAGCTGAGTGATGGATGCAGCAATGATTAAGCAAGACATCCCTGCCCTTACAAAAGTTATGGTTAGCAATAAAAGAGATATTCAGATAGTTACAAGTGTACAGAGTTTATAAAAGAAAAATAGCAAACACTCATAATAGTAGAGAATTTAGAATGTTAAAACACATTGAGGATAATTTGTGTATGAAAAACACAAATGCTTATTATCAAGGTAAGAAACTCATTTTATTTCTTAGGTCCCTATTGTTATTCATTTCAATTTTATACCTTTAAGTTTGCACTTAAGAAATATTTGGCTTAATATCATATAGATATGCTATTCATCATTCAAAAATATTTATTGAGCATATACCATTGCCAGACACTGTGATAAATGTTCAATTTAAAAAAAATGATGTTTTGCTTTTGCCTTCATAGTGCTTCAAATCTAGTTTAGAACATATGAAATGAGGCTAGGTACATAGTGAAAGAGGAGTCAAGAACACTTTGTCTAAGCTCATACACAAAGGAGAATTAAGTTTTAGCCAGGCCCACAAATATATATATATATATATATATATATATATATATATATATATATATATGAAGAATGTATTCCAGTGGGGGAAAAAAAAGAAAAATAAAATTTTCAATAGTCCAGGAATAAAAGAGAACATATCATGTTAAAGAAATTTAGAATGATTAATTATGTCTAAGCTTTTGGTGTAAGAAGGGAATAATGTAAGGGTAGTAACATATTTAGGGGTAGAGAAATGATTATAGATATCTATTGTTTTCTCTGCCTACATACATTCATTCATCTTTTATTAACATGCTCTTTATTTTCTTTGCATAAATACCCATTCAGAAATCTCACTTCATATGGTTCTATTGGACTTGACTCTGTCCACCACAACTCCAAAAGTGAACATGTGACCTAAACCTGGCAAATGAAGCCCAATGAAATGCTATTCTGGGTTGTTCATTTTTTATGTATGGTGAGTGAGTGTGTGTGTGTGTGTGTGTGTGTGTGTGTGTATGCATTATTAGAGAATATTTATTATGGGTATTTCTGGAATACCTGTGACTTCTAAGAAATATGTTTTCCCAGGAAAGGAAACTTACCTAAAAATAGAGGAAACATAAACACATGGTCAAAATATGGAAGGAGAAAGAATAAGTCATGATGTCACTGTTTGAGCTCCTATACCTAGTCATGTCAAATATCATATTTAATTTAAAATTTAGGTTATTTGAGTCAAAATTACTTTGTCTATATATTTATTTATGTTTCTAAATTAAGCCATTTTGAATTTATTTTATCACTTATATCTGAATCCTGACTACTAAATATCTAAACCAATATTATTTATAAAATTTTTAACCTTTGATTTAATTGGGATATAGATGTAAGATTTGTATGCATAAATACCATATATTGTTTTCTTTATGTTCAAAATAAGAAAAAAACATTTTGGGTGGAACTTTGTGAGCCAGATCACTTGTATAAGAAATCACAACTAAATATCTGCTACCTGTTGTACATTTCTAGAGTTCTATCTGACTGACTTCAGTTTGGGTCTACTCTCAGAGCACTGTTATCATAAGTGTTACCAGGACATATAAATACAGAGTGAGGCAATTTCCCTCCACTCCCTAACTTTATATTCTATATAACAGTAATATATAAATGTGTGAGGCCAGGGCTAATAAAGAGTCTTGTGTTCAGATAGGATTTGACTGCCACTGTAATTGCAGTGAACATAATTGGTGTTTTCATTTTCCTGTAAATCAAGACATTGGTCAGTTCTCTGTCCCTTTAATTGTGCTTTAGCAGAGAAACAGTATGAACCTGAAAATTAGGAAATTAGAAAGTATTGAAAGGTTTTTTTTCTTTATTGATATTAGAGAGAGAGAGGAAGGGAGAGGTTGAGAGAGACAGAAATGTCAATGAGAGAGAATATTGATTGGATGCCTTCTGGTGCCCCCCACCGGGGATCAGACCCACAACCTGGGCCTGTGTCCTGACTGCAAATGGAACCGGCAACCTCCTGGTGCTTGGATTGATGCTCAACCACTGAGCCACACCAGCCGGGCTTGAAAGGTTTTAATGAGCATGTTGAGGTGTTGGAACTTACTTTGAATACATGTTTGAGGTAATCATAGACTGGGATATGCAAATAGCAATGAAGATGAGCAAGTGTTTGGTGAAAGTGAAAAACACCTCGAAGGAAATGGTATGATTGATACTGTCTGTGAATTAAATGAAATCCATGTAAAGTTCCGCTGCAACTGGATGCCCTGAAATTTACTATCATGGTCTTTGAGAAAAAGAAGGCTAAGGTAGAGTTACTGAAACTCATAACAGAAGCTCAGTTCTACCTGGATCCTTTGTAAGATATTAACTACTCTATTAGAAGTCTTTAAAACATATTAAGTTATGAGGATGAGAAATGCAGAGCTGGAATGTGGCTGCTTAGGTATTTTTTTGTTTTGTTTTGTTTTGTTTTTTATCCTCACCCGAGGATATTTTTCCATTTTTTGTACAGATAGAGTGGGAGGGAAAGAGAGGAAGAGAGAGAGAGAGAGAGAGAGAGAGACATCAACGTGAAGGGACACATTGAGTGGCTGCCACCCGCACGACCAACCAGGGCCGGGGACAAACTACAACTGAAGTACGTGCCCTTAGCGGGAACCGAACCCGGGTCTCTCCAGACCGCAGGCCGACGCTCTAACCGCTGAGCCAAACCGGCCAGGGCTGCTTAGGTATTTTTAATCATCTATTATTTCCTGTTCTATTTTGCTCTGTGGTCAGAATTTAAATACAACAAATATAGAGCAAATGACATCTATGAGAGGAAATATAAAATAGTCTAGCATTAGACAGATAATAACAATGACAACAGATAAAATTTAGGGCAACATTGTTAAGTAATATCTTACATAAGTAAAAAACATCTCTTGTTTGGTGTAGAACAATGCCATACATTTAAAAAAGAAGAGAAAAGAAAATATTGTAATGAGAATACAAACAACAGCAAATCCCCTTATATTCGTCTGTTTTACAAAATTTTTTTAGAATAAGTATTGGGCTACAAGATATTTGAAATCCCCAAAATTGTAAGCAATCTTTCTTTTTGAGATAAAGCCCCATAACTTTTGTACATTCTCAAAGGGGTCTGTGACCCAAAAATCACTGAAAACAAGTTCTATAGAAATTATATTTTAGGTGTGAATGTTTTATGATTGTATCCAAATCTGTTATGTGCCTTGGGATAATGTGAGATTGAATTGGGATATGCAAAACAAAACAGCTCCCCAGGTAGGCTGTGTAGCACAGGTCAAACTAGGGTTTTATTGTTTGCTTCATTCATTTTTGAAGACACTCTAGAGGACAAAAGGGATTTACCTGTTTCTTGTTAAGCTGCATTTTACTTGGTGTTTTTATGGGATGAATGTTTTGTTTATCTTCGGGTTTTTCCTTTTATTTTTGATTTTTTGAGGTCAAGTGAGTTTTGACATGAAGCATAAGAAATACAAAAATGAACACTGAGAGGATGCCACTTCTTAAGTGTTCTATTTCCACCCTGCATGACCAAGCTGAACCCCCGCCGGGCGGTGCCTGCTATGGGGCTTTGAAGTTGGCAGAGGCCCCTGGATATCACTTTTACTTCTGGAGTTCCTTATTTGTTATTACTGCTCTTTTGTTGTGGTTTTATCCTTTATAAAAGTGGCCGTTTCTTCTTGCCCTCTCTCTTTCTCTCCAAGAAAATTCTGGATGGGAACAGGGGGAAGAGGCTAGGTGAAAAATGTGAAGGGCTTAAGAAGCACAAATTGATACATACAAAATTGTAACAGGGAAGTAAAGTAGAGCGTAAATTGGTAATATTATAATAGCTGTGTATGGTGCCATGTGGGTACTTGAATTATCAGGGACATTACTCAGTAAATTATGTAATTGCAGAGCTACTGTGCTATACACCTGAAACTAATATACAATAATATTGAATGTCAACGGTAATTAAAACATACAATTTTAAATGCAATATACAGATAATGAATTATAGAATTGTACACTTGAAACCTGTATCATTGTATTAACCAATGTCACCCCAGTAAATTTAATTTAAAATAAATTCATTAAACTAAACAACAACTTAAATTAAAAAAAAAAATTCTGCTGACTCCTGGGAAGATGATAATCTAAGGATGTGTTATGCTCCTGCTTACTCCAATATTCTTATTAAAATTATCAACCTATATTTAAATTGGATTAAAAGTACAGCATTAGGAACTAGAAAATGGTAACATCTATAACCAATTTGTTCCCTTACTACTTAAATATGAAGGAATTGTGCCTGGGAAAGTAGGTAGAAGAGGAGTCTTACTTGACATATGTCAGGAGAAGGATAGGCTTTGGGCCCTAGGCAACAAAAATATATCAGTTTCTGCATTCATCATTAGGATCAAAACGTCAACTTACTCCCAGCTTGGATTTGGTCATGTTAGAGCAGAAAAGGGCTCTTCTGTGACTCCTAATCAGAGCCTAGAAAAGAGTGAATACTGTCTTACACAAATCCCGGAAAATAGCCTCTTGGTAAAAACTTAAAGGTGCCTGGCATGACTGTTTCTAACTTTGATTCCATACTTCACTTATTACTTGATATCTAATATACAAATGACAAAATAAATCTGAATTATATTCTTATACTACTGCCTTAGATTCATAGATGCAGAGAGAAATTTTATAACGTCTAGAAGAAGCCACCTTGTTTTCTATATTGGAACCAGTCTCTCTGTAAGGATAATTTACAGAGAAATGTTAACAGCTATATAGACATTGTATTTCAAAGAAAAACATCTAAAACATGGGTTGTCATACTTTTTCTGTAAATATTTTACTTTGTTTGTCAGAAGTTTTCTGTTGTAATTACTCAACTTTGCCTTTGTGACATGGAAAAAACTATAAATAATATGTAAATAATGGGTATGGCTGTGTTCCAATGAAACTTTATTTACAAAAATAGGTCATAGGCCAGATGGTAGACTATAATGAAGATGAAAACATAAAAGACAAATTGAAAATTACAGTGCAGTTGGTGAACAGCCTTTTGTATATTGCAGAATATCGAATAGATATAATTTTTGAATAGATTAAATGACAGCACCAAATGAGGGTAGGAATGAGGAGAAGTTTGACTACTCATACTTTTTTTTTGATAAGAATATAAAATGGTATCACCACTCTGGAAACGTCTTAATAAAGTATCATAACACTTAGCATTAGAACTCCTGAGCATTTATCTCAAAGAATGTTAAAATCTTCATGATAAAACCTATACACAGATGTTCATAGTGGCATTATTCGTAATAGCCAAAACTCTGGAACAAACTAAGAAACATTTTTAAATAGTCAAACTGTAGTATGTCTGTACTATGGAATACTATTCAGGGCATAAAATAAAAGAAATGGCTATTAATACAGACAACAACCTGGAATAAACTCCAGAACATTTTGGTAAGGGAAAAGACCAATCTCAAAGAAGTTTTCAAAACATAACATACTGACTGATTCCATTTATGCCTGAAATGACAAAAATATAGAACTAGATAACAGATTAGTGTTTGAAAGGCATTAAGGAGGAAGGTGGAGGTGAGTATGTATATTAGGACAAGTGAGAGAACTTTATGGTGAAAAATTATTCTATATCTTACCTGTATCAATGTCAGCATCTAATTTTGATATTGAACTATAGTTTTGCAAGATGCAGTCATGGGGAAAACTAGATAAAGAGAACACATAAATGTTCTGCATAATTTCTTACAACTACATATGAATCAGCAGTTCTCTCAAAATAAAATGTTTAATTAAAAAAAAATGGAGCCCTGGCCGGTTTGGCTCAGCGGTTAGACGTCTGCCTGCGGTCTGGAGAGACCCGGGTTCGGTTCCTGCTAAGTGCATGTACCTTGGTTGCAGTTTGTCCCTGGCCCTGGTCGGTCGTGCGGGTGGCAGCCACTCGATGTGTTACTTTCACATCGATGTTTCTCTCTCTCTCTGTTCCTCTCTCTCCCTCCCACTCTACCTGAACAAAAAAATGGAAAAATGTCCTCGGGTGAGGATAAAAAAAAAAAAAAAAAAAAGGAGATGAAATACAAACATCCAGGATTTAGAGAGAGAGAGAGATTGTTTCTATCAAAACTGCTTTAAAAAATGTATTAAAGGCACTACTTTAGGCTGAAAGCAATTCCAGACAGTAATTCAAACCCACATGAAAAAATAAAAGCACTGGTAAAGGTAATTAGAAGGTTATTTAAAAAGACATTATAATTGCATATTTCTCAACTGATTAAAAAGTAATTGTATAAAACAATGTGTATAAAATTATATAATAGCACAAAGGAGATGGGTGAAACAAAGCCGTATTAGAGTAAGGAAATGACGCCAGATAAAACTTGAATCCACAGGAACACATGAAGAAAACCAGAAATGTTAAAAAGTAAAGTTAGCATCACCAAATCTGCAAATTTTTAACTCTTTTAGTTTCTTTACAAGATATAACATTATGCAAAGTGATGATTATAGCAGTATATTCTTGGGTTTGTATCATATATAGATGTAATATATGCAACAAAATTAGCACAAAAAGGGAAACGGGGAATAGATCTATACAAAAATAACATCTATATAGCCCACTGGAATTAATTTAGTATACATTTGATAAGTTAAGATAAATATTGTATGGTCTTGAGCAATCACTAGGAAATTAATGCAACAATATTGGGAGAAATCATGAAATGAATTAAAATGTTACACTAGGAAATAGTGTCTTAATGCAAAAAAAAAAAAAAAAAAGGCAATAAAGGAGGAACTGGAGCACAAAAGAGACACAAGACATAAGAAAACAAAAAGTCTGATAGCAGAGATAAATGCAGTGATATCAATAATAACATGAAATGTGAATGAATTAAACAATGTCATCAAAGTCAGAGATTGACAGACTAGATTGAAAAGCAATTCCCATGCCCAGCTGGTGTGGCTCAGTGGTTGACCATCGACCTATGCACCAAGAAGTCACCAGTTCAATTCCTGGTCAGGGCACATGCCCGGTTCGTGGACCAGACCCACACTGGGGGGCATGCAGAAAGTGGCCAATTGATGTTCTCTCTCATTGATGTTTCTATCTCTCTTTTCCCCTTCCTTCCTCTCTCTCTAAAATCAATAAAGAAAAAAAACAAAAAACAAAAAAGAAAAAGGAAAGCAATACCCAACTATATTTTGTTTGCTTGTGATACTTTCGATATAAAACAGAAATAGGTTGATAACAAAAAAATGGGAAAAAATTTTTATTCAGACAGGAACCATATCAATGTTGGAGCAGCTATGCTAATATCTTACTGAATAGACATCAAAACCCCTGCCAAAGTATTACTAGAGATAAAGAGGGAGATTATAATGGTCAATCCACTAGATATATATAAGAAGAAGAAGCATACATGCAACTAAAAACAGAGCTCCCCCTCCACAAATACATGAAGCAAAACTGACAGACTGAAGGAAGAAATATGCAATTAAATAATAAAATTATTTTTAAAATTTATTTTATTAATTCTAACTTTATTGTTGGGAGTAGTAAAGATGTCCCCTCCCCTTAACAACAGAGGTCTTTATTAAACCACTTTCAACAGTGCATATAAAAACTAGACAGAGCAATAGTAAGTTATAGAAAAACTGGCCGCATTAAGAGACATGTATAGAACACTTCACCCAAAACCAAGATAAGACACAGTATACTCAAGAGTAGGAGCATCTGGAACATTTCCCAGGAGAGAACATATTCTAAGTATTCTTGATACATTGCAAATGATTAAAATCAGAAAAGTATGTAATGCAAACACAAGTAAATTAATTAGGAACCAAGAACAGAAGAAACAGTGGTAAACTCATAGAAGAGTTAAAATTTAACAACCAATAACAGAAAAAGAAAAAAGAATTTAGAAAATACTCTGAGATGATTGAACGCAACATGTGACAAACCAAAACTTTGAGATACATAAGTAATTAGAAAGAAATTTACATCATTAAACATCAATATTTGAAAAGATGAGTAATTTCAAGTCAGTAATCTGATATCTTTTATTTTAAGAAACTAAAGATGAGAAGTGAAACTAAAACCAGAGCAAGGAGAAAAAAGAAAACATTTTTTTTAAGTAAGACAGAAAAAAATAAAATAGAGATTAGAAGAACAATTGAATGAATGAACAGAGCCAAAATAAAAGGTATCAATATTTGGAAGAAAATAGTCAAATCTTTATTTGTAGATGACATGATCTTGTACATAAATAATCCTAGGAAATCCAATAAAAACTAATATAACTAATAAGCAAGTTCAGAAAGCTTTTAGCATATGAAATAGTTATGAAAAACCAGTTGTATTTCTATACACTACCAATGAATAATCCAAAAATGAAATAGGAAATCAACTGCTTTCACAATAGTATAACAAATAAAATATTTTCAAATAACTTAAGTCAAACAGAACAAAATATGTACACTGAAAACAGCAAAACATTACCGAAGTTGTTAAAGAATATCTAATATAATAAAATACATCACATGTTCATTGTTCAGAAGACAATGTTAAGATGGCAGTACTGCCGAAATTCAACTATAGATTTGAGTCAAAGCCTATCAAATTTAACTTGGCTTATTTTGTAGAAATTGACAACATGATCCTAAATTTTATATGGAAATTCAAAGGACAAAGAATAGTGAAACAATCTTGAAAACAAAGAACAATTCTGAAGGACTCACATTTCCTGATTTTAAAACTTACTATAAAAAGAACAAGTGACTGACAAACATCAGAGAAGGGGTTGGAGGTGGGGTGGATGAGATAAAGCAAAGAATTTATATGCATGTATGTGTAACCAATGGACATAGCAACGATGCTGGAGGGGGGTGGGATTGGGAGGAGGGTGTCTGGGGGGGGGGGAGGAAAGGAGAAACATCTGTAACAAATATCTGAAAAATATAAAACAACAAGTGACTAAAAAGAAGACAAATTTGACTTCATCATAATTATAGACATGTTGCTTCAAATGACACAATGAAGGAGATGAAAACACAGCCTAGTAAAGGTAGAAACATGTGCAAATAATATATATGACAAGAAACTTGTAGCCAAAATAAATAACTTTTACAACTCAACAATAGCAATACAAAGAACCCAACTGAAAAATGGGCAAACATATAGACATTTCCCCAAAGTAGATAAATAAATGGCAAGTAAGTACATATACACATAATGTAACATCATTAGTGAATAGTGTAATGTAACCAACACCACATGAGATAATACTTCGCCCCAATATAGATGGCTGTCATAAAAAATGCACATAGTAATAACTGTTGACAAGCATATGGAGAAATTGAAACTTCGTTCATTGTTGGTGGTCATGTGAAATGGAGCAGTCACTTTTAAACTGATTTGGAGTTATCATATGACCTAGAAATTCTACTCCTTTCTATGTCCAAGATTAATGAAAACACACATGCATGCAAAAACTTATTCACAAATATTTATAGCAGCATTATTTATAATTATTAAAATTTGAAACAACCCAAAAATCCATCCAGTGGTAAATTCATAAATATAATAAGGTATATTCATACAATGGAATGCTTTTCATCAATAAAAGGAAGTGACCTATGCTACAACAATGAATAAAATATGAAAATATTATTCTAAACAAAAGAAACAAGTCACAAAAAGCCACATATTGTATGATTCCATTTATATGAAACATCCAGAATAAATAAATGTAAAGAGACAGTGATTGTCTATAGTTGGGTGGTGGAGAGGGGAGGATTGGGGACACAACTGGGAGTGACTGATGATAGGTAGTTTCTGTTTGGAGTAACACAAATGTTCTAAATTGACCGTAGGGATGGTTACACATCTTTGTGGATATACTAAAAAATGTAATTGTACATTTAAAACGAGTGAATTTTATACTGTGTGAATTATATCTCACTAAAACTATTTAAAAACTGAGATAACACTTTACATTCCTTAGAATGATAAAAAATTTTAAAAGTCTGATAAGACCAAGTATTAGCATGTGAAGCAATTAGAGCTCCCATGTATTTTGTTGGAATTGTAAAATGCTACAGCAATTTTGTGCATTGTTTAGAAGTTTCATATAGAGTTACACCCTCAAGTACCATAGAACTGGGAGATTGCTGTTTCTACAAATTATATATATGTTAATATAAGAGTGGTATACTCATGCTTATAGCAACTTTAATATACACAGATTTAGGAGAAACACAAATGTCTATCATAAAAATCAATACATAACCTAATGTATTATTCACAGATGACAACAAATTTTCATGCTATAGCAAAATAACACAAACCTAAGGTGCCTTTAGAAATATCTGTCGTAGAGGCCACATGTTTGGACCAAAACCTGGCACTGTTGGCACCACAGAGTGAACACAACACGGAAGTGATAGGCCATGTTCTCTTCCCTGGGTGCCTTGGCCTTACCAGCACTGGTCATGTCTGAAATTCATCGTATTAAAAAGTTCCTGAACTTCCTTTGCTGCTGGAGATAAAGTGGAAAGCCACAAGAAGACCAAGGGGGCTATTTTGCTACTTAAAAACGTTAAGGCCTGATATGATATAGAAAAGGTCCGTGCCTGTCAGTGAATGAAAGCTGGCCAGGGCAAAATGAAAGAACGCCTTTGCCTCCAGCACTGGGACCTTCATCATCTATAATGAGAACAGCAGTATCGGCAGAGTTCAGAAACACACCTGGAATGACTCTGCTTAATATAAGCAAACTGAACATTGAAAAACTTGCTCCTGGGGGGCATGTTGGCCATTTCTGCATTGGGACTGAAAGTGCTTTCTGCAAGTTAGATGATCTGTGTGGCACTTGGTGTTAAGCTGCGTCCCCAGAGTAACTCCAACCTTCCCATGCAGAGATGCTCAATATAGACCTCAGCTGAAGCTTGGAAAGCCCAGAGATCCGAAGAGCCCTTCCTCTGTTCTCAAAACCAGGACTGTTTCAGTGCTGCCTCTCTCCAACTATTCTTCCATAGTCACACACTTCTGTGTTGTTTGGGTTTTGCAATGAAAACTACTAATTAAAAACAAATTAGAATGGACTTACTCTGTAACTCAGAAAGTCCATTTCTAAGAAAATATTTTCTTATAGTTGGAATCAGAGATCCATGCAACATTTATATGCAAGAAGATTCATTTTATAATGTTGAATAGAGAAACCAGAAGCAGCCAACTATCCAAGAGTAGAGGTAGCATTAGATTGTTTGGATGTAACAATGAGTTACTATCAGTCATTGAAATGCTTTTATGCTAACAGTAGTTTATGGCACAGGAAAGATGTAATATAAATAAAACTAAGATACCATTTTTAAACATATATATATATATATATATATATATATATATATATATATGCCAGAAAATACTCAAAATTGAGTAGTATTTCTGCAATTACCAATAACATTTATTATTTATTTATTTCTGTACTTTATAAGTCTAATATAAATGTGTGTTACTCTTATGCAATGAAACAAAAAGTATGTGCCTGCAGCATAACAGATGCTAAATAAATACTAGTTGACTAAAAATAAAATTAAGCAAAATGTACAAAGTAGTGCAATATGACTGGATAAGTTTAGATATTTCTATTGTGTGATAGGAAATAGAGAAAGGACTTTTATTAATGAATGGAGACTTAGGTTGCTTCATATTTGTGCATCAAATTATACTATATGAAATTGCTAGTTCTGGAGGTACAAATAGTCAAATATTAGCAATTTTCTATTTCAGTTTAATACATTGAGAAGATATGTCAATATATATGTTATGGAGATAAAACATCCACAAGCAACTCTTATGGGAAGAAAATATCCATTTCTGCCCCAAAGCAGTCATAGTTATATTTTCAGGTTTGAAGAATCAAAAGGACTTTACTAGGCTATATTTTCCATGTTGATCAATTTTTTTTTTCAATTTTTAGCTTAGATTCAGATTTCATTTTTTTATAGTAGCAACAGTATATGAGGTGATAATATCCGCAGTGCAACTCACAAAAGCCTATTTAACCCACAATGTAACTGAAATATAGTAGTAATTTTCCCACATAAAACCATGTTCATAATAATGTTGCTATAGGGAGTTGAATGTAGAGTTTATTTCTAATGGAAACATTAGAAAACATGGCTCCCTTGGGAGGAGAACCCACGTTCCCTTTGTTGTTCATTTCAGTGTGGAAAAAACTGCCCTAAAAGGCTTGTGGCCCCACAAGAGCATGTTTTGCTTTAAGCATTCATGGGTTGAGCCTGGTAATGCATAACGTTACTGCTTCAGCCTGTTGCCCCTAGAAGGTGAGAAGCAGGCCAGGCATCTGCCAGTTTGGGCTGGGTCTGTTTTGGTCCCAAATTGGCTCAGTGCCTTTAGTCAGGTCACTTAAGTGTTGTGTGACCAAATTCCCATCTCTGAGCAAAATATACTTCCTAACAATGTATTCATTGTGGTTGCTAGTAAATATGATGGAATCGATTAAATATTGTTTACATAAGTTTTTCTGCAGTTTTATAATAAAGACTCACATTAGCCAACTAATTTAACTCTGTGGATCCAAAGTACAATTGAATACTATCATAAAAGCACCAAAATATGTTCTCTGCATGTGTTGTTTTATTGGGTTATGTGTGTGCTTGTTTATTTTGTATTAGTACTTAGAAGAAGGTATCAAGGACAAAGAAGGGCAGAATAACCAGGGGGAGATACATGCACACATACATAAACACACCCTGCAGTGAAGGAGATAATGTGACATTTTATAAATAAGGGATAGATACACTGTTCCTCTAGTGGCATATCAGAATAATGAGTGTGGTTGTCAGGCCCTGTGCAATGTAATAGATTATTAAATTCCTATTGGAAAGGGAATTTTTCAGATATTATATTTATCATGTATTATACATACATTATATGTAACAAATATTATTTACTGTATATATTTGCTTTGTTTTACAATAAAGCAAAATAAAACAAAGTTTCATTGCAGTTAGAGAATACAACCCATATATGAAAATGCTATACAGCTAACTATGCAGATTATTTAGTCATGAATTAGTCACAGCCTCATTCATGTAGCACTTGTACCTTTGATACAAAAAAATTTTAGTATTTAATTTCAAATTTCTTTTTCTTTTTTATATGTGAAAGCCATGAGCCAAATGTGGCTAAGGAAAATATATCTGTTTTTTGTTTTTGTTTCAATTCCTTTTCCATCGGCCCTGTATGGCATTTTAATCCCATTGGGTCTATTTGGATGGTTATTTTTGCTATCAAGAGACAGCATAGGGTATTGGTTAAGAGCCTATCTCTAATACTAGACTCTTTGTGTTTAAATGCCAGCCCTGTCATTCCTACCTGTGTGACCTTGAGAAAGACACTTTATCTCTCAAAGGTTTGGGTTCTTCATTTGTATTATTGGAAATGGAATAGGGTTAATGAGAGGATTAAATGAGTTAGTGCACTTTGTACAGTTCTTAGAACATTTTCTTCATTGAATAGATGTCAACTCTTTTTTTCTCTTTTGGAATTTTGCTAAGTGTTCTCTGACTGTTCTTTCTTTGATTCCCCTAGTTTTGGGCATAATAATACTTTTAATAATGAAATAACAGAAAACAATGTTTATTGAGCACTTACAATGTGTCATGCATTGTACTAAATGCTTTAAATAAAATGTCCACTGATATTCACAACAGCTGTGCAAAGCAGTTTAAGGAACTTGTAAAGATCAGGTTACTAAAAAAGGTGCTAAAATTCTATTAGATCCATGCATAATACTTATTTTAACAGATGTCTAAGTAATGTCCTTTGGGTCCCCACTCTCATATATGCTGTATTCCAAATAAGCCTGACCACACGCCAGAGAACCCATTGCTATCTCTCCTTCTTATCCTGTGTCTGAACCATAAGGTCCTATGATGTACTTTTTATTTCACTGTGTAATATTTGGGCTATAAAATTTTTGTGTACAAAACGTTACAGCTCCAGATTTTGCTCAAATGCATAAACACTCCTTAAAACATTCTGACATGTAGCAAGGAGTGTATATTTTACTATTTAATAGATAGAATGGAAAATTAACAGAAAATTAAAAATGACTGAGTTGCTATAATTTAAGGGCATAATATCAAATTAAAACTGTGTAAGTACATTGCTTTAGGAAGAGAACACTACACAAAGTTGAAGTTAAAACCTGGTTATAACAAAGTATTATTTAGCCCACATAAGATGTACATGTGTATGTGTCTGTGCATGCACTTGTGCATGAATGAGCATTTTATTTTATTTTAGTGACATTGGGCAAGATATGGACTGTCTAGTTTACAGAGTTTACTTCTCCCTTCTCTGTTTGCCATGAACCAATACACAGCTAGACTAATCGACACCTGTATTTCCCCTTTGTGGGATTATTAAGCCTTTGAGTTCTAATTCCTTCATATAATAAAAAAAAGTCAGTATAAATAAGGAACTGAATATTTTCTGTGGGAGACTTCTAGTTTAGGACCACTTGATTACTTGCTTATACATTCCTCTCCCTTCCAATTCCAAGTAGGACATGAGAAGACTATTTGGGATATTTAATTTTTTCAGCCTCCAAGTTTTCTTACTTGATTCAGTTATATATAAATAGAAAATCTGAGATACACAAATAAGGCAGAGAATCTGAAAAGCCATCCCATTTCCTATCTGGATCAGCACTTTCAAGAAATTTGATTGTGTGCATCGTAATCAGAGATATAAATATATGTGAGTGTGTGTGGGGGTGTGTGTGTAATAAAGTGTGAGCATATGAGTGTTGACAAGATGCTTTTGGAACAAACATCTGCCAATTAGATATAGATTTTATTTGAGTTTCTGAGACTAAAATATTCATATATGTTTCCCTATTTGCTTTTGTGATGACTTAAAACAAAATGAATATATGCATATTAAAATCAAGATCAGGAAAAAAACACACAGATAAAATGGGTTAATATTTAATCAGAAGGGTATTCACTGGGAACCATAATTTGTGTTGTAACATGAAGCTTTCCATTAAATCCTGTTGTAATTTCCTCTCAAGAGTAATTCTGGAGAAAATATCTCTAAAGAGATTTTCTAAAGGGGATGGTGACGGGAAGAGGTGCCAGTACTGAACAGGAAATCCTGCGGTGCCCACTAAGATGAAGGCAAATAAACATAGTAGAAAATATTCTTTAATTTTTAATCCTCTGAGTTTTGTGGCTATCAGGATTTAGCATTTCGCCTTAATCACTCATCTCATTTTATTTTAACATAATGTAAATCATTTATTTACTAGCTGTGCCTTTCCTGTTTCACTCATTTATTGCTTATTTATATGAAAATATTTATTCCCTACTCTATTCCAGGCACTAAGGAGAGAGGCAGGTATACAATAGACAGACCCAACCTGTGGTGGACACTGTCAGTGTGTGGTCTGTGATGATCGGACATTATTACTGGGTGCTCTGTGTGATTTCTGCCTGCCATTCTGCATCTGAAGATCACTTGTGCTGGAACTGCAGGACTTCAGCTACCCTCCCCAAGCAGGCTGGAAGTGGGAGAAATCAAGGGCCCTTGGGAGCAGTCTTTACCAATGACTCTCTGGAGTTAGTATATAACTCCTTTCCTTGTTAGTAGGATAATATTGAAGAATTTATGCTGTCGAATTTCTCAGTTTCCCTATGGGATTAGGCTTCAGCTGGCCACTGTCTATTAGGACACCCTTTATAAGCTCCATCTCTTCCCCATATTGCATTTCTACTCCTCTTCTCTTCTCTAGTGGTTTAATCTGGATTTCCCAAATAAACTGCTCTCATTTGAATCCTAGTCTCAGGCTACCTCTTGGGAGGACCAAATTATGACAATAGTACCTGTCGTCATGTAATTTATACTCTACTACAGTGCATCTCATAATTAAGCCAGACACTACCTGCATCAAAAGCAATCTGTATGCTTGGGAAAGCGCAGTACTCCAGACACACTGAACCAAAATCTCTGTGGGAGGAGTTTAGTAATGTGGACTTTTAACCTCCCTCTGGTTGGTTCCTATGCTCTCTCAACTTTGAGAACCATTGGCTTAATGAACAGCTCTGTGTTTGCAAGTCTTCTGGCCTTTACTTGTAAAAATATTGAGTCATAATTATTTAATTTATTTTTGGTCAAATATTTAATATTAAAGGAATGAAAATATGTACAATTAGAGTAAAAATTTTAAGAAAAATAGTTACTTTTATTATTGTATTTAAAACATCAAAACCTATTTGAAAATCATGGGTATCTTTAAATTTAAAATTCTAAAATTCTTTAGAATGAAGGTTTAGGCAAACTTTGCATATGCTAAGAGTAGAGCCATAGACAGTAAATACCATTGTCATATTTTTGCTATGATAAGTGTATTTTGTGTTTTTAACTAAGCATTTTTTAGCATTTATTTATTTGTTTATTCACCCTTTAATCATTCAAAAAATATGTACTTAATACAATTAGATACTAAATTAAAATACAGAGATACGTAAGTGAAAAAGCAAGACATAGCCCCCATGGCTAAACATAGAACATTTCTATCAGATCTAGGACATTCCTACTGAAATATAAACTTGAAAGAAATTCCAAAAATAAGTATTCATCATAAATATCACATGGAAAAGATAAGATATTGTTAGTGATTAATATTTTTGGTTTCCTATTTTTTAAAAAAAGCCCTTCACAACTTTCTGTACACCTTTGTCATTTCCTAGGAACTGTAGTTAGTGAGAGGGATATTTACTTCGTGATCAGAAGAGATGACATGGTGTGTAGGAAGATGTGAGTTTTTCTACCTTGTATGTACCTAAAAATTCTCTAAGTGGAAATTCTATTGTTGTTGTTGTTTTTATCATATGCATAGCACAGAGAACTTGGCAAATTCTACTGTTTCTAGTGACTTCAAAATACATGCTTCTAATCAATAAGATTAGAAAGATTATTTATCTCTTAGGTGGCTGTCTAACTTTTCAAAAGGTTAGGCCTAGATATATGGAAGACAAATAGTCTGTCAAAATACAAAAACCACATTTGCATTCTAGGTTTAACCTACTATTATACTTACATCTCATAATATTGAAATTTTGGAATTTTAGTTCTGGACATTGTAAAGAAATCTGTTGATATTTAATAGCATTGTCTGAAACAAAACAAATAAGAATAACAATAATGTTTTGTACAATATGGTTATACATTTAACAGCCCATTTTAATAAACTTAAATGCTCATTTGAAATACTGTCTTCATCTGTATACTGTCCTGTGTGTTCACCAACTCAAGTTAGGTCTCATTCCATCACCATTTATTCCCCCTTTACCTTCTTCTTCTTCCCCCGCCCCTCTTTTCCTCTCATAATTTGTCTGTCTCTATGACTTGTTTTTTTCTTAATCCCTTCACCTTTTTCACCCACCCTCTAAAACCCCCTCTCCTCTGACAGCTATCACTCTGTTCTCTGTATCTATGAGTCTGTTTCTATTTTGTTTGTTAATTTATTTTGTTCATTAGATTCCACCTATAAGTGAAATAATATCGTAACTAGTCTTTCTGACTGGCTTATTTAATTTAGCATAATTCTCTCCAGGTCCATCCATACTGTTGCAAAGGTAAGATACCCTTCTTTATTGCAGCTGAGTAGTATTCCATTGTGTAAATATACCACAGCTTTTTCATCCACTCATCTGTCAAACCAATACATTTGATAATAAATAAATACATAAATAAATAAATAAATAAATAAATCCTTTAGTACCATCAAAGTGATATTCCAGCCAAAAGCGCCCACAAGAACCACTAAGCAAATGTGATGACAAACTGTTTTGTAGAAGAAAATTCTTATGTAGCCTCACAATTCTTGACTGTCCAGTTTCTGTTGTGTTCCTTGATTAGCCTGATGGAACAGTGCTACATAAAATATAATAAAATATGTATATAATGAAAACTATTATTTGACTAAAAACAATACTCTTGTGTCCATTTCTTTCTGTATAACTACTTTTTTTTCTCTGCTAAATCATGTGCCCATTTGAGTTTTGCATTCACAAGTCATCTTCCCTCCCCACCTCAAATGTATGTCTTGACTGCATTTCCGTGTCCTAAAACTTCCTTCTGCCACTTTGATGGTTATTTTTGTGCCTATTCTGCTCTCACGTTTTTTTTCTGCTACCTCTGGTTTATATTGTCCTTTTTCTGAAAATAATATGCAGGTTTTCAGAATTGTTCTCTGTTTTCTGATTAATTTACATAAACAACAACATTTATCAATATTCAAAATGATAGCATATTCTACTGGGTATCAAGGAAAGGACAATATCAAAATAAATACCTGCCACTGAAGTTGAAGATGAGGAAAAATGTTGGTCATCTTAACATTTTCTGCATTACTAGATTTTCATCTCACCATTTCGTAGACAAAATGTGGAAAATGATTTTATTGATTAAGTTTATCCTTCACCTCTGTGGTATGCAATGTACATTATGCATGCTATAGAGAATCTTCCATTGAAGGGAGTAGGAATTGTTTACACCTTAAAATTTTACAGAGGTTAGAATTACACAGGTATCAGAAGCTAATAGGTAAATTCAGAAAGAAAGGGAATCCACATTATGATTAGGAAAAAGCAAACAATGCAATTTTATGAAGAAATGAAAAAAAATAAATAAATAAACTGTGTAAGAGCAAAGAGAGACAGAAAGATTTTTAAAGGATTTAAAGTGAACTATCCCATATAAATAAATAATGCATGGACATACACATGTATTCTAAAAATGACCTTTGTGGATGACAGTGTTCTCAAAACTGTAGTACATGTGTGGACTGGAGAAGGATGTGCATAAAATAAGAGGTCCGTAATTTCTTCATTTTTTTTTTCTTTTATCTTGTGCTCACGTGGTTGAGATAGAACTAGCAAGTCTTTATATACATACTGCCTTTAGTGTTTAAATTATTTTCCCTAGCTTCAGCCTAATCAAAATATTTATGGAATGAACAAGTTGTTTTGTATGTTGGTAAAGGAGGAAAAGGAGGAAGGAAGCTTCCCACTTTTGATAACTGTTGATACGGCAGTTGAGGGTGGGACAGGTCAGAATGGTGCCGGCAGTGTCATTTCAAGTACAGGAGAGACACAAATTTCAGGGGAAGACTATTAGGCCCACATGGTCCATGTGCCTCTCTTCATGAGGACATTCTCTTTCCAGTGGTAACTTAGAAGTTTTAGGTTGTATTTTATGAATGGAGACCAACCTCAGGTAATTCTGATAAATCAAATATATATTACTTCTGCTTGCTCCCCAAATCACACTAAAATGTCAGAAAAATGATAAAAGTTTATGTATTCATCCATAAGATCAAAACATGTGAAAGGACAAACAGTAATACTTTGTGGAAAATGGAGAACAGGTGAAACATAACCGTTAGCACCAGAACAGAGGACTCTCCATGCAGCAAGGGAGAGTTCAGCGAACAGCAGATTTGACTCACAGAACCACTAACATTGGAGGCACTTCTGAGGGTAGGGTGCTTATCAGGCTAATGAAAAGGAGGATTGTTTGGAAAGCTGTATAAAGAACAATCACCTGCATTTAATTGAAGGCTAACGATCTGAAGAGGTTGAGCCATGGTTGAGACGTGGGCAGCAGGCAGAGAAGAGGATGCAGGTACGAAGAGGAAACCAGAGATGTGTAACAGCCCATATAGAGGTTAGTAAAACTGCTTCTCGCACTCGGCTCTGAGAACACTGGCTGCTGGGCTTGGGCCTACAGGCAGGATATGAAATAATCTACCTCCAGGGAAATTGAGAGATGAAGAGACTTTGACAGGTGTAATTCCCCCAAGAAACACTTTAAACCTGATCACCATACCTTGGAAGTACAGGAGAGACATGAATTTCAGGGGAAGACTATTAAACCCACATGGAAGTGGGCCTGGAAGTCAACATATATAAAAATGAGAATAGGTAGTATGTTTATAAATTAAGAAAAAGGGCTGAAAACAATAGAGAAAATTTTTTTGAAAATTAAGATATATTAAGAAAAATGAAATTTGCATTCAAAGTGTTGAAAAACAAAGTTAGCAAAACCTCCCAGAACATGGAAAATACCTGAGAAAAAAATGACATTGGATGACTTACATAAGGTATCCAACATCCAAACAATAGAAAGGGATAAACAGTGAAAAATATAAAAGGATAATAGAGAAAAAGAAGAAAAGAAATATATGTGTCACTAGAAACTAGAATTCTGTATCAAGTTAAATTATTAATCACATGTGGTGGTAGAATCATACAATTGCGTGGTTGTATGGTGTAGGGGTTAAGACATGGACTCTAAAGCCTGATTTTTATGCTGATGTAGTAACCCTCTCCATGACTTAGGATTTAAATTTAAATTTCTTAAATTTATCTTTGTCCCAAGAAATATGGGTCAACTATCTTACAGGGTTGTTTTGAGGACTAAATAAGTAAATAAGTATAAAATGCGAAGAGCAGTCTCTGGCGTCTAGGAAGTTTTTAGTAAGTGTTAGCTGCCATTGTTATTTTATTTAAAGGCATCCAAGTCATCAAAAATTTACTTTTTTTAATCCATTTTCAATAACCAACTATTCTATATGATCCATTATAATTAAAGCCATAAATCAAGAATAAGGAAAATTAGGAAATCCAATTCTGTAAGAAGTTGATGAGAACCCCTATGATGAGATTGAATGGAGATCTGAGGACAAAACAACAGTTATCTTGCAAGATTAAAACACCGACTTTAGAACAATAAAGAAAAGGAGAGAGCTTCATGAAGTATTTATCAAGAAAAAAATTAAACCAATAAAATATGTGATGTGTGAACATAATGAAATTATAGTTAATCTTTTGGAGGAGGGTTATGGGTTGAGTTAATAACAAGTAATGCTTAACCACATATAGATGAATAAAATAATTATTAAATGCAGTTAAAAGAAAAAGTTTCATGGAAAAATAATAGATTAGAAATGTTAAATATATATTTAATAAGTAATGCAATGTATGTAATTATAACATGTGGACTTTAAATATTGACGTAGTAAAACTATTTGCGTAATTTTATTGCGATCATCGTGTTTGTATATGTATCTTCATTTGGCGTGGTGGAAGTGGTGTGATAGGCAGTAGGAAAAGAAAATTCCCATTATTCATAGTAAAAATTCAGTGGATAACATCTGAAATATTAATAAATGGAGAATAAATATTTTATTGATAAATATAAATTTAAATTCCAGAAGAAATAGCCAAAGAAAATAACCAACTATTTTGGATAATGAAGATGTTGGAATTGGTATCAGAAATTCGAGGTGGGAAGATTGAGGCAGGGATACTGTACATTTGCTTATAAGCCTCATTTAGTTATTTGATATTTTAAACTATGCACTGGTAAAACTATTCATGTAAAAGTGCAGGACCATTGCTACCTATAGATAATTTGTGTTAATTATCTAATTGGCAGGTACAAGTGGTAACAGAGGTGGGTGAGTGCTGTGTGGGCCAGATTTCAGCATTATCTGTACCCTCAGTCAAAGACCCTTGATCAATGGAAAACCTGCACCACCATGCACCAAACCACCGAATACTGTGCAGCTATTGAAAAAGACTACCTGTGGCTTAATGATGTGGAAAGGTGTTTACTATTTTAAATACAGAGGATAATGGATTATACAGATTATATAAATAATATAATTTTGGTTACAATGAACTTTTAATAATTTCTTTCAAATTGCATTAATATGTAATTATTCTCTCTCAAAAGATACATTTCATATTTTTCGTTATCTCTAAGTAATAAAAATGTGATTAATTTTAAATATCTTTATTTTGTCATTTTATATAATGAAAATAATGGGGGGAAAATAATCTTAAATACCCCAATACCAAAAATAAAAGTATCTTAAGTTTTGTCCTTTGTTAGGATCCATGAAACAAAATGTGATATGTTTTGGAAAGGCAAAATTAGAGAAACCTTTAAAGAAAAACGATCCATTGTTGCTGGGAAGACATTATTCATAAAGAAAAATGTGTCTAGGGTGCCCAGGGTGTCAAGGCAATCGCTACATTTAGGGCAACACAGATAGCGGAGAGTTAGAGGATATTGCCAATCATACTCATTCCTGGAGGACTGGTAGTCTTTCAGACCAGAGTCATAGACCTGTCCCGGTGAGGGCATACTCATCTCTATGACATTTTTAAGTGTAGACCAGGTGGCTGAGAACACAAGAACTAGGAAGTGATCAATGATGAGGTGAATTAAGGTCTGCCCTTTCAAAATGCAGCCTATGGAATTTCATGAAAAGAAGCAGGTCTCCATAACTTATAGGACAGTTTATCAAAGGAAATCATGTCCAACATAAAGTGATGTATTATGCCAAGACTAAAGTGCAGAAGATAAGTGGAGTCTTTCTACCCCTAACCGCAGAGATAAGCAAATAGTTAATATGCACTTGATGATTTTTTTTTTTTTTTTTACCAAAGAAAGTATTATTATGAGCAGAGCTATGCTAGGAGAAGGAATTAATTCCTCTGCAAGAATGTAGGAGGTAATTTAATAGAGGAGAATTCCGTTGTGGGGAAAAAAAGGAAATTTAAGAAGATATTGCAAATGTCTAGCTATTAATTAATAGCTTTTATGTATTGGTGATTATGAGAATCTCATAACATATTAACTCAAACATTATTCAATGATTTAAATTTGATTACTGCAGAAAGTGACTAAGATATTTGTACAAAATGTATTTACAATTAAATTATAATCAAACAGTAGTTAAGAAGAATTGGAATAATTAATGAGAACCAGAACCAGATATGAAGTGACCAGGAGAGAATTTGCTTTGTTACTATATCTATACCCACATCAAAAGACAGATTTAATCATTCTTGAACATTAAGGAACCATAGGCAATTTTAAGCTGCCAGATGAAAATACTTTTCTCAGTAACATCTTCCCATTTAATAATTCTCCCTTGCAAAGACAAGTTTAGTTACAGTGTACCTAATATCAGTATGCTGCAGAGAAATATCATCTACCCCTTTCTTAATCCCCAATGGAGAAATTGGCAGATGCTCCTTTTCTTTAAAATGTAACTATTTTTATATTTTGTAACTATTCTCCAATATCCCCTCAGTCACCTTTGATTCAGTTTTAGTAATCCAAGTTACTCTAATCTATCCTTAGAGGCCAATTTTTCCAGTAGTTAATTATCTCTGTATCTCTCAACTGAGCACACTTTAATATTACCACATCTCTATTTTGCTCCTGAGCTCAGAATTGAAGATGTTATTCTAATGAGGGTTTGACCAGTGTTGAGTATAATATGATCATCTTTCAGCTATAGTATTTCCCAGTACATGTGTAGTTTTACTGTATAATTTTTTCATTCACATTTTAGTGTTTCTAATTCATAATTGACTTGTGATAATCTATTATCTCTAGATCATTTCCTATTGTAATTATAAATAACTTGAATGTATTGATAACTGAAATTTTACAGTCTCTTAGGAGTATTACTTTTACATGTTTATTTTGTTCTTGATCTAATTTTGTTACTTAAGATTTATAATACATATTTTACCCTTTAAAATGTATAATTTTTAACTTGGTATTAGTAATACATAAGCCATATAATCACTAGAAAAATAACAAATACAATCCTAATTTCAATGCCAAGTTTTGACTTTAATTAAGTCTCATTTGGAAAATACCATTTAACATGTTTTGTCAGTATTCTCCCCATAAAATAAGAATGTTGGAAGAGGAACATCTAAGATTTCTGTATCTCTAAAACTCTATAATTTACAAAAAAAAATTCTTTCCATATCTAGGATAAATATCAAATGAATATTTATTGAGCATTTGCTTTCTATGTGTCACGCACTATACGATACCTAGAATAAAGCAATAAACAAAAAATGCAAAAATACATTGTTGACATTCTATATAGGGATATGGGTGATAAACAATAATAGCACTTATTAGTCCTAAGGAAAAAAATATAAAGAAGAGAATTTGGAGTAGTGAAGGGGTGGATTTTTAAATAGAGTGAGCAGGGGAGGTTACACTTAGATAATGATCTGGGAGAAACTACCTAAAGAAAGCCAGCAAAACTATTATCAAGGGAAGAATGAAGAGCAAATATGAAAGTCTTGGGGTAGGAATGTGACTGGTATATTAGAACAGAAGCAAAGAGGTAGGTGTACCTGGAGCACAGTGATAGAAAGAAAGGATATTAAGAAAGGAAATTGGGGTAGTGTCTGATAGTGCATCAAGAAGACCTAGGTTTCATTTTGAGTCAGATAGGAGCCAAGGGAATGTTTAGAGGTCAAATGTGACAAGACCTAGTGGTATCACTGTGGATGCTCTATTAAACCAATCTGGTGCAAAAGCAGTGATCAGTAGGAGGTTGTGGCAGTAACTCAAGTGAGAGATCATGGTAAGGGGCTGTTGCACGGCAATTTGGACCAGAGTAATAGTATTAGAGGAGTGAGAAGTGATTTAAGTCTGAATATATTTCAAAGTTGCAGCAGACAAAATGTCCTGATCGGTCAGATGCAAGGTGGAGTAAAAATAAAATGTACACAGTAGTTATACAGTGATATAAATGTATATCTGTGTGAACATTCTTTTGTAAAAGGCATCAGATACATATAGGATTTGTATTTCCTAATCATTTTTAAGGCTTTCATCTTTTATATGTTATTAAAGGAGGCAACATTTTTAACATTAATATGTGAAAATATTTTTATGTAATTAAAATATATTATTTATTTGGAATAATTTGATTCAAATAAACCCACCTTTATACCATTTCCAGATGGTGTATCTCTATGTGTCTGTCTCTATCTCTACATCTAAATAAATATCTATGTCTATCTAGGTAGAGATACAGTTACATTTATTCTAATCTCAAAACAGTCTTGCATAACTAATAGAGTTAGAATTTGATTATTTTCACTCTATTTTTTAATCATCACTGTAAAATCTTCTGCCATTTGGAGTTTCTGCCCCCAAAAAATATTTTGTCTTTTTTTGGCCCATAAGTATGCAAAATTGCACAATGGGTACAAGTTCCCTAGAAGAAAGTTGTTTAAAACCTTAGAGATTTTGCTTGTTGGTTATCAGATTGCTTGAGGGAATCTTCTCAGTATCTTCAGATAACTGCATGCATTCATAGATTTTTTTTTTAGGATAAATATGGATATTTAATGCTTCTAAATGAAACCTAAGAGGGAAGAAAGCCTATTCTCTGAATAAATGGTGATAAACATGCTTTCATTCTTCATTACGATGTGTTAAAATGAAGAAGAAAAAAGAAAAGAAAGTGGGAAAAGAAATAACAGAGAAGAAAATCCAAAATCTTTGCCAAAGCAGGCTTTTAAAAATATCTTGACTTTAAAAATTGATAGATAGCTACATCCAGAACTTTTAGGAAAATGACATTTGGACTGGAAGCAAAGACATTCTTGAATTATTTTCTCTCATATTAATGATAATCTTAACTTCAACAGCCCGTTCTCTCTGGGTAAGTCCTTTCAAGTATTACTTGCTTTTAAAATTTTTTTGTATGGAGTTTTCATCACTATGATAGAAACTATGAGGCTAATATTGCTATCTTTATTATTAGATGCAGGGAATTTGAGAAGTAGACTCTCAAAAGGGATAAAAAAAAAACTGACCTACAGTCATAATCATAGCACTTAAGGTCTGTTCAATTTTTTATTACTGCTTTTACTTCACACCCACTGTGTTCATACTGAGCAGCCCTGAGAATGCATTAACTGCAAGCACTGGTACTCCCTACAGCTCGGTTAACAACATATCCCAGTCACCAGGATTCATCGGGGCTCAGCAGACAGTGTTAACAAAACACAGTTATTGAGCAAGGCTAGAGGACGCACAGAAAATCTCAACTCAATGACTCTGATATTCTTTCAGAATTCCCAGATTTTTTTTTTTTTTTTTTTTATCTATTCTCATTAGAATGTTGCCCTTCTATTTGAGAGCTCGGCCAGAGTACAAAGTATTTCTTTTTATTGTAATAGTAAAAATCTGCTTTTATAATAAATGAATTTAATTTTAAACTTGAAAAGACACAGGATGCTGTGTTTTGGTTGGGTAGACCAACAGAATATTAACACATGTGCGTGTGTGCGTCACACACACACACACACACACACACACACACACTGCTATCATCTCCCTGATCATCTATTGAATCTTCACTATAGTTTTCCCTAAGGAATCACTTTGAGGTGATATATAAAGTTTAACTTTTTTTTTTTTTTTTTTTAGTTTTATAAGACCCATCAACAATAATACAGTAGCAAATTGCTTTATATTTCATTTGTGTGTGTTTGGGTTTTTCTTTGAAGCTCTTTGTAGGCCTAAATATTTGACAACCACAAGTGAATGCAGTGTGTTATATACGTGCCTAAAATTAAAATGCACCCCCCTCCGCCCCGAACTTTTCAAATGAATGTGATTCTCAGGTTACACATTCTTTGGTTATATGCAATAAAGGGGACACTTGGAAGGTATAAGATACCTGGGCAACAGATAACATATGAAAATGTATCAAGTAGTAACAATTCAACTGGAAATGTTTTAGTTACCAGATTTCTAGAAATAAAACATAGAACAAGTTCACTTACCTTTTCTTTTTAATCATTCATTTTGTTTTTCCTTGTGCCTTATTTTATTTATTTAATTTTACTCAACATCTCCTAAAAATTTTAACATGGAACACTATTTTGTTATTGCTGTTACTATTTTAAGGAACTAGTGTTTTTTTTAGTTCACACTTTGAGTTAACACTGTGCTGTAGTGTATATTTTGATGGATGATCTCTGAACTGAAGTCACTGAGTTACTGGCAAACTATTCTTTGACCTCTGTGTTTAACTATTGCACTGGTTGGTACCATATGCTTTTTTTGATTATCTGTGTTTTCTTCTAAAAAATGTATTATTTCCTTTTATATTTATGTTCTGTTAGATTCTAGGAATATAATAGAGAGCAAATGCAGACTTTACCCTTGTGTTCATAAAAAATAAAGTTTAATTTAGGATGCAAAAATATATATATATATTTTTTTAATGGCTATCTTTGTTTTTTAATGGCTGTCTTTTTTCTTTTCTTTATGTTTATTATTGTAAACTGTTCCATCACTCAACAAGGAAACCCTGCATCAAAAGTACTCACTCCCCACTCCTCCTGCCCTGGCAACCCCCGATCTGCTTCCTGTCTCTGCGCCTTCACCTGTTCTGGATGTGTCCTATGAACGGAATCTTACATAGGTGCCGTTTTGTGTCTGCTCACATGCTTTTGTTTGGTTTTCTCTGAAAGAGCATTTTTGTTCAAGTCTGAGGAATAGGGTAGGCCCAGAGACGTGGAAGTAGGGTACAGACTGACAACCCTCAGAAGAGGGGGTGGTGAGGGGAGGGAAGAGGGAAACCACAGAACTTACATGCATGTCCGCATAACCGATGGACACGGACAACAAAGCTGGGGTCAGGGTGGGGGCGATGGGGAGGAGGCTGTCAATGGGGAATTAAAGGAGAAACATCTGTAACAAAAATTAAATAAATAGATAGATAGATGGATAGATGGATAAATAAAAAAATACTAATAAAATTAAATAGTATTTTTGTTATTTGAAAGGGAAATCCCAGATGGATTAGAGATCAGATGTAATAAAAGAAGCCCTTTTCGTAAGTGTGTGTATCATCTCGGGGTAGGGACCACTGTGCTAAGTGCAACCCCAGGGCCAGAAGCAAGTCAAGACTATTCCAAAAAATTCAAGAGGATAGAAGACACCCCAGCTTATTTTATGAGGCCAGCATTATCTTATTCTAAAACCAAATAAAGACATTACAAAGAATAAAAAAATACCCCTGATGAACATAGAAGCTAGATTAGTAAACCGGATCCAGCAATGCATTAAAAAGATCATACACCATGATCAAGTGGGATTTATTTCGGGGATGCAAGGTTGATATAATATCCACAAGTCAATAAATGCAATACACCACACACGAAAAATTCTTGACTCTAAAATGTTGTTTCAAGAGACACCACCTTAGGGACATGGTATGAATAGTCAGTAGAAAGCCGGAAGCTCTTACTCTTTAAAAGGAACCTACTACAAGGGAGATGAAAATAAGGACAAAGGCAGTGATATATAAAGTCATCCACATTGATGACTGAGTTTTGGAACATCAATCAGCAGCAATTAGCATCTTCAGTGATCCTCAGTTGTGACTTGTTAATATTTAAGACGAACAATTCTGATTGATTGAATTACACAAACCAGTTCAGCTGCTTAAAAGAGATTCATAAGCATCCCAGCACATTCCTTCTTACAACAAAGTGCTTGTGCTCACTTTATTTGAGGCTTTTGCATCTGAGATAAAGGCGCTTTCATAGTATCTTCCTTATCTCTTTCCTTCTTATTGTAATATAAGCCCAGCTGACTTTACCTCTCCTTCCCAGTGACAGCCCTCTGGGGAATGAGGCCAGATTCAAGTGCATTTGCTAGGAGTGTGGCAGGTCTAACCTAAATGGGCATATAAACTTGTAGGACAGTCATGGGCTCATGTAAGAGCTGAACTGACCTTGTGTTCTGTTGTCTCTGTGCCATTGTAGGCATCACACAATTTACAGAACTTGGGCCATTGATTTAGTTGTGTTCTGTCCAATATATATCTTTTAAAACTTCAAATGTCACTCTGAAAATTTCTATTTTTATTATACTTCTAATTTTCAGAAGATACTTATTTGTCCAAAATTGTCTTGCAGTTTATAAGGAATTGAAATAATTTGAAGGCCATAAATGAATTTGAGCCCTGGTGGGTTTGGCTCAGTGGTTGGAGCGTCGGCCTGCAGTCCAAAGAGACCCGGGTTCGGTTTCCGCTAAGGGCACGTACCTCACTTGCAGTTGGTCCCTGGCCCTGGTCATGCGGGTGGCAGCCACTTGATGTGTCCCTTTCACGTCGATGTTTCTCTCTCTCTCTCTGTTCCTCTCTCTCCCTCCCACTCTACCTGAACAAAAAATGGAAAAATGTCCTCAGGTGAGGATGAAAAAAAAGAACTTGAATGCATTTCTTAGCATCTGCTTTTGCCCAACATCTGCCCATTTTTCTCTGATAAGTGCATGCTAGTTTTGCTTGGGGAAACCAACAAATAGCTACCCCCTTGAACTTACTCCACGAGACTATTAACAGTTGCTCATCCTCCTCTATATCAGAAATTGAGGCACATAATCCCCAAAGCATTTTTTTTTTAATTGACAAGCAAAATGTTAGAAGTTGAGCAATGATAGCATTGGGATATGACTAAAATTTTAAATAAAATAATGAATAAAGCTCTCACTGAGAAGTAGATATTTAAAGAGAGACCCGAGGGAGGTAACAGGAGAAGATGGGAGAACATATGGGAAATTGCAGCTCACTGAGATAGGATGGGTCTGCTGTGCTCCAAACCCAGCAAGGGGGCCTTTCTGCAAAGAGAACAATGGTAAAAAAATAGAAGAAAGACAAGACATTGTAATGACTTATTATATTTTACTTGCAGTAATTAGGTGAGATGCCACTGGGAAATTTTAAGCTGAAGAGTGATATAATCTGATTTCTGCTTTAATAGGATTATTGGGTACTATTTGAAGGGGGATTCAAATATAACCAGGGTAAATGCAGATATATATATCTATATATATTTTTTTTTGAAGAAATAATGTATTATTTATTCATATGTATTTGATAACTACCTGCTTTTATCATTTCTTCCTATAACTAAAACATATATTTTCTCATTGCATTGACTGTGGGCTTGGCAATAGACCTGTTTTGGTCGATGAAAGATGCGATGTGACTTTTGCCACCTTTAAATAGAAGTTTTAAATGTACCTGTGTGTAGTAGACTTTTTTCAACCAACCCCCCTACTCTGTCCTCAGACAACTATCATCTTTCATGAGATCAGCATGCCACAGATAGTAGCAGTTTCTTCTTCCTTGATACAAGAATAAAAGAATATCAAACTCATGCCTGGCTATACCACAACAAGCCAAGCTAGGCCCAGAAAGTTCAGCAGAGCCCAAGAGAGCTACAGGCATCTCTAACCACCCATGGAGAATAAGCTAGAAGAAATGTTTGTACCTGAAAATCACTGAGATCTGTAAAGTTGTTTGTTGTTACATCAAACCTGAATAATACCAGTTGAAATATTGAAAGAACTCAACCAAAAGAGGCTCGGGCCAGGATTGTAGCAATGAATATGGTAAGACTTTAGGTATATTTTGAAGGTAATATCAGTAAGATATGTGGGATATTTATTGAGTAAGAGAAGAATAAAATATCATTACAAATATTTGAACTTCCAGCTGCTCTATGAATTTATAATCACAGAAATATTCAAGTATATTTTAATTTATGCAAATTATTATTCATTATTAACAAAAGACTTTCAGGCACAAAATATATACTTAATTAGATTACAATTTTGTGGGTGACCTATTTAGAATTATTTCTACTTTCTGAATGTAGACAGTTCATGATTGAAGTCTGTGAGCATTACATTTTATGGTATTTAGATCCCACTGACTATATTTTAAAGAATAAATGTAGCAGTTACATTTTATAAAGTATGTGTTTATAATACTTAAAATTACATTCTTTACAGTTAAATTTTCCAATATTTGGCATGTATGAGCAATATAAGCAGTTGTACGCTTTCTCTATATTTTAAAAAATCTTTGTAAAATCCTCTTCTTTTTAACATCACTAGCTAGAAATGAAGGAAAGTTTAATTCATTTTTTTAGCCATGAGGCAATATTTTCATGCCATATACACTTGATATTCCATGAGAGTAAATGAGAAAATTATGCTATTGTCTTTCTTCCACTTTTTTACTCTGAAAGTTTGTAAGTAATACTTAAGTAAATGTGGTTTCTTGGGTATATTGTCTTAAGTTTAATAATAAACATAGAAATAATTCAGAACCTTAGCTTGTCTCTGCATTCTTACTTTAAGATAAAACTCATTCTTAGAAATCATTACTTCCATTGTGATTTTAATAATGCTTTCCATTTTCATATTCTACACTGGTCTCTTTATTTTAGGCAAAGGAAAGTGGCTGAATATATAATCATATCTTTAGATTTCAGTAAAAAACATTTATTCTTCTAGAAGCATCTAACGGCAGAGTGAGCCAACTTATTAAACAACCCTAATTTGTTTACATTGAATTAAATAGTTCAGTGTGTTAAGTTTCTAGAGACTGTTTACCTCCTGGTCACACTGATCTTTGCTATAGATTTCCTAGGCTGAACGTCATCAACTTTGTCTTGACTGGTCAGGAGTGTGATTGTATGGGTAGCAGAATGTTTCCAAAGATCCTGGAGAATGATCTGAGAGAAAACATACCCCTTTTCTCCTGCCTGTGATATCCACATTGCTAACACTTCTAACCACTTCTAACACTGCTGAGGATAAAATTAACAAGTTCATATTGCCTGCTTTGATGTGTGAATATATTTGTGTGCGTGTTCTGTGCATATGTGTATATGTGTGTGTTTGTACATTTGACTAACTTTTTATTGAATATCTTTAGAATAATTGCAGATATAGACTAGTTGACTTATGAGGATCAGAATAAATAACTTCCACAAAAAAGAGATATTGTATTGATAATGATTTTTTAAAAAGAAGAGAATGGAAATTTATTTTTAACCAGTTTCTATGTCTCAGTTCCATGGTATATACTGTACTTACACTTACATGTATACTACTTAAAGAAATACTATGTAATAGCTATCATGAGCTTGATTTTTCAAATGAGACAGACAACTGCATTTTAGAGATATTTAATAATCCTCTAACATGCATAGCTTGTAAAGAGTAGTACTCAGGTGTGAACAAAACCTGACACCAGAGCCTCTGTTCTTTTTAATAAGTTGTATTCTAAACAGATAGCAAGGCAACACTCATCTCAAATTCCACAGAAATCAGAACGATATAATTGACTATTACATTTCCTTTTTTTTCAGGCAAAAATCTATGCAGCAAGCAAAAACATCTTCCCTGGGGATGATTTCTTGTCTATAGCTAATGTATATTTTCTAAAGGTCTAAACACGAGAAGACCTTTTGTTTGTATTAAGTGGTTTAGTTTTGGAGACATGGATAAGGAGCTAGGGAAAGATTGTCACTGCTGATTTTTCAGAAAGGACTGTTGATAGTGCCTTGCCAGCACTTTGTCTATAGCTAGCAGCAGAAAGCAGATAGAGTCTCTCTCATAAGGTCAAATGGCGAAAGCAGTGTGAAAGCAAAAGTGGCAAAAGTCTGACGGACAGTGTTAGAAGAGCTCCTTTTTGCATTCTCTATGCGATTTGGGGATAGATTTATACTCCAGGTTGGCTGCATTAAAGAGCATCTTCACAAATAAAAATCACCTTTGCATTTTGCTTTTTTCAGTTAGCAAGGCGAATTCAAATATTGTAGTAAGTTTTCTAATTCTCTATCAGCAAAGTGTGAATTTCAGTAAAATTACTCTGTAACTGTTCAGCAATACTAATACAGACCTCCTTTTCTTTTAGTATATTTTTTATGATGTCAAATTCAGTCCAATGCTATTTTCAAGGACATTTAATTTTCCCTAATATGGGGTATCACACTTATTCTAATTTACTTTTACTCTTTGTATGTTGACTATTCCAACTAAGCAACTTAGAGTTATGATAAAATTTTGAATCGGGAAAAAAAAAAAAAAAAAGACTTGTTTTCTCTCTAATTACTACTAAATGTAAATAATGATAAATAATTTCTAATACTATCATCAATATTTTTCTGTAAGTGTGGGCTAGATGTGAAGTTTCATAGTTTTGTGATTTTTAGTTTTGACATTTTTTTCTATGGTTGGCTTGTTGGCATTTTGCATTGTTAAAAATTTGTGGATATTGGAATGAAATGATATTCAGGATCATATTTTTAATTATGCTGTCTCTGTAGTTCAAATGAAATTTTATTATCTAGTCCATGATTTCCCTAAATGGTTTAATGATTTCTATGAAAGATTTATATTCTGGGTGAATTAAAATATAGTAGGTATCCTAAAAGTTAATGTCCATGGATGCTAAATTAAGTGAATTAAATTTCTTTACTGAAGAATTATCAGAAGTTTTTAATGAACTGTATATGTATTTCTCTAGAACACCTCTTACTATGATCTGGAACACAATTTGAGAAACACTTTTATTTTTAGATTGATCTGGATCAGCCATCTCATTCTCTTTCCCTCCTCCTTCCTCTCTCTCTCAAAATCAATTAAAAAAAAAAAAAAAAAGTCTTTAAAAAATGCTATTCTCAAAGTGAGAATATGTAGAGGTTAAGAACAAATTGTGACTAAAACACCAAATTATTATCCCAGTGACACATAAAACAGTCATCTGAAGCCAAGATATGGAAATGTTTGTGGATATACAGGGCCTGATTCTCACTTGGTTGCATAAACGTGCTTAATTTTTCAGTAATGATATTGAACTGTGCTTTTAGTTCTGGATCTAAGAGGTGATCGTTACTGAATCATGTAAACGTTCCTAATGGCTGAAACATGGTTGTGTAGAAAAGGCAATCACACATGGGTACTTGAGTGGTTGTTTACCTTGAATAGTGTAAGCATCTAAACCTACACAGTTTTGCCCTGGCCAGTTTGGCTCAGCGGTTAGAGCGTCGGCCTGCGGTCCGGAGAGACCCGGGTTCGGTTCCCGCTAAGGGCACGTACTTCGGTTGCAGCTTGTCCCCGGCCCTGGTTGGTCATGCGGGTGGCAGCCACTCGATGTGTCCCTTCACGTCGATGTTTCTCTCTCTCTCTCTCCCTTCCACTCTATCTGTACAAAAAATGGAAAAATATCCTCGGGTGAGGATAAAAAAAAAAATTAAAAAAAAAAATAAACCTACACAGTTTAGCTACAATCCTCTACCCTTTCTCAAATAGGACACACTTGTGTACAGCCTCCAAGTAAAATGCCTTCTCAGGGAGACTAGAAAGCTCCATTCTGGAATATATACTTCCACTTCCTTTTTGTTTCTGTGAGACAAATATTATGGTTAGTTCTTATGAATGGAGAATTTAAAAACATTCTGCATGTGTGTGTATGTGCATTAAATACTAAGGCAATGTTTTCTTATGAGGGAGGCATATCTCTTCAAAGCGGACAGTCTCTGAATGATATTTCCATTATTGGTAACTGCTTCTCTTTCCTGGCTGCTCTGAGTGTAAAATTTAAAGCCAAAGGGTAACATATTTTCTGCAAGTAGTTTTCTGTATTTCCTAGTATAAATATCATACTTGCATACATACATACATACACAGAACCTTAGGTGTGTTTGCTTTCAAGTTCTGATTGATACAACATTCATTTTTAATATACTACTACTACATAATTGCTACAGTTTTTCATGGTTGATTTTTTTACATACGACTGTTTTTTTTTGACTTGCAGTCTGTCCAAAGACAGAATTCTAAAGCATACTGAGAAGCCATCAGGAATAGGGAAATGTGTCTAGTTTGAATAGGGTTATACTTTGGCAATTGATGTTTTAAAAGAGCAAAGTTCAGCCAGTCAGTGTCGTTCAGTGGTTGAGCATGGACCCATGCACCAAGAGATCACCGGTTCGATTTCTGGTCAGGGCACATGCCCGTGTTGTGGGCCAAAACCCCAGTGTGGGGCATGCAGGAAATGGCCAATCGATGTTCTCTCTCATCGATGTTTCTGTCTCTCTGTCCTTCTCCCTTCCTCTCTCTCTCTAAAATAAATAAAGAAAAAAAAATTAAAAATAAATAAAAATAAAAGAGCAAAGTTCATGAAGGTCAATGGGATGTTACCTATTAGATAAAAAAACATTTTCAGTATGCTATGTTTTAGTATCAAAGTAGAGAAAAGAGTATTATGTGAGCATCTCTCAAACTGTTTATTTCAAAACTAGTATTCTGAAATTATTTCATGTAACTAAATTTTAAGTAGATTCTGTATTAAATGAGAAAAGTGTTTGAACTCAAGACCCGTTTCTTTCTAAATTACATAGTTTTTTATGATTATTTAACTTTTAATTAAAGGTTTAAGCAATTTTTTTCTCAAAAAGTGTTATAACTATAAAGATTAATCAAAACTTGTAATAGCTTTTAAATTAATAGGGCCTTTGGTTTAACAAATCTTTGTGCAGTAGGCAAGAAATAATTACATTTTATTTCTCTTAAATGTGTTAGTAATTAACGTTTCTAATTTTGTAAGTAAAGTAAGTGCTTTGATTTCAGTGTGAAAGGACATTGACAAAGACTGCACATGCTGTAATTTAAACTTAAGTCATGTGATCTACCTATTCATTTATTAACATTAAACTTTTCTTTAAACCTTTGACAATATTTGTAATTTTCTGAAGATGTAAGAATTTTTCTGACAAAAATATTCTTCAGATTCTGTTCTAGAAACTGTTGCATACACCTCTGAAATAAAATAATCTAAGGTTGAAAGTGTTAACAATGACAACAAAATATATATAGATGTGAACAGGTTCAGAGTATGTTTCAAATGCAAAGACCTGGCAGCACCTTTATACACTTTGGAAGATAGTTTATTGATCAAAGTGCCTAGACATACTTTAGATAGTAAAACTACAACACAAATTATAGGCCAGCACCATATCTTATCACTTGAAAAGGTACTGAAGTATTACTAAGTGTCATCTTGGGATCATCGAGCATAGCTCACTATGGATTGCTAACCAGAAGTTTAGTGTGTCAGACCAATATGTACCAAATTTTACTCATATGACAACTGATTAAATTTGCTAAATGAATGAAGACATATAATTATTTTCCTAAAAAACTAAAAGCAATTATTATAAATAAAAGCATAAAGTTAAAGTTGTAGGTATCAATTAATTCTTATAATTATAGTTTTAGTATATATATATATATATATATATATATATATATATATATATATATATTTTTTAATCTTCACCCCGGAATATGTTTCCATTGATTTTTTTAGATAGAGTAGAAGGGAAGAAGGGAAGGAGAAAGAGAGAGAGAGACACACACACATTGATATGAGACACATCAATTGTCTGCCTCCTGCATGACCCCAACCATGGCTGGGGATCAATCTGCAACCAATGTACATGCCCTTGACCAGGAATAGAACCCACAACCCTTCAGTTCATGGGCAACTCTCTAACCGCTGAGACAAATAGCCATGGCAGTAATATATAAAGTTTTTAGTTTATCTAATGTTAAGTTTGGTCAATAATTATTAATTGACCACTTTAGATGGCATTTCTGATTAAAATATTCAAAGTGATCATATTCATTTTCTGGATTCTTTTTTTCATTCTTAGTCAAATTGGAATATATGTTCAGGTAACAAGCCAATTTTTTATATATTACACTTAAAAATTCAATTTTCTTTTTTACTTTTAAATCTGTACAAAACAGCAAAGTTGTTTTCATTTCTGCAGATTTAGAATCAGTCATAAATATGTACCACAATGCTTTTTTATGACTTTTTAGAGAAACCTTTTGAGTAATAAAATAAAATCAGACTGAAAATGTCATTCTTGTCAACATTTGACTAAAGGGCTCACACTCTGTCTTCTCAACATTTCTCTTGTATTGACAATAAAAATAAAAAAAAGAGAGAGTTTAAATATAAGAGTATGGAGTACTATAGATAGTCTTATTCTGGAAGATTCTAATATAAATGCTTCAAATGATTAAAAATTAAACATTTCTCTTAACATTTCATTCCAAGAAAAACATTCTATAATACCAACCTATTTAGATAATTTATTAAATCCAGGGGTTATATAATCATTTAGATTAGGATTAGCCACAAAGTGAATGAAAGAATTTATTTAAATTTGCTTTTATTTTATCCTTTGTTTTAACATAATGTTGTAACATGTCAGCGAGATAACCAGAGACGCACAGGCACAGCCCAATTGTAAATGAAAGGAGCACTTTATTCACCAGTGGGCTGCAGGGAGCATAGTCTCCCTAGATCAACAGCCCTGCCGACAGAAGCCACATTCCCTTTTGGCTTCCCCTCAGGGAACCAGTACAATAATGGGTGCAAAAACGGTTATTGCAAAAGCTAAAATAAGCATTGGTCACTGGGCTCATGATTTTCCGTTTCTGATACTCAGAAACTGCAAGATACATCCCACTTACGTAGGTCAACCATAACCTTAGGCAAAGTTCCTTTACTTCTAGGGGTAATCAACCTATTATTGAAAAAATACTGAGGAAGATCCACTGCCCATACAGATGGAGTCACTAGTCTCCTTAGCTCAGGGGCCTAGATAAGAATGGAATCTAGTCGCCTTAGCCTCGGGGCCCAGCTCAATAACAGAAATAAAATAATTAAATGTAAATCTTTGAATAATATAGTATAATATGTTTTTAAGATTGATAACTTTTATTTTAAAATAATAAATTCTACTCTGGCCAGTGTGGCTCAGTTGGTTGAGTGTTGTCCAGTGCACTGAAAGGTTGCTGGTTTGATTTCTGGTCAGGGCACATGCCTGGGTTGTGGGCTTGATCCCCACTAGGGGGCGTGCTGGAGGCAGCCGGTTGATATTTCTCTCTCATATCGATGTTTCTCTCTCTCTCTTTCTCTTCCTCTAAAAATCAATAAAAATATATTTAATAAATAATAAATTCATCAAGGAATTGTGACATGAAGTAAATAATTTGTAGTTAAATGTTGAAAAGTAAGTGAAATTTTTTAGTTAGGTAATAGGTAAAACTAATTATTGGCCTGGTATATTATCTTCCATTAGAGTATAAATTAGTACTGAGGGACAATGAAAATACTATTTTCTTTTACTTGTTTTTCCTTTCAGTGTAACCTGATAAAGTTTAGATGTATTTCCCCTCTGAAGTTACTTACATTTGAGTATTTTAAATTGATAATAATGCCCCTGATTGATTTATATATATATTTTTAATTTTAAAGAACATTTATTAAAGCTAGGTACAGTGAAATAAGGAAGGGCTGGAGAAAGATCCCAGGCTGGTCTGCTTTGGCTCACTAAGAAGTCAGGGAAAAAGGGGCTTTGGGGACAGGTTGCCCCTGATTGATATTAACCAATGAATGTGGATGAGGGGATGGGGGAAATATAATGAGAGACTAGAAATACCTGGAATTATCGTTGCTAATCCTCTCATTGGAGTAGCAAATGGGAGTACAGTCCCCCTGTCCTAGAATCTGGTGTGAATTTAGTGACTTGTTTGATTAATAAAATGCAATGGGGACCAGATAATAGGAAGGTCTACACCTTCAACGCAGGGCTCCTGGAATATTCTCCCTTTGAGCCATCATGAAGGAAGTTCAGCAACCACGAGACAGCCACAGAGACACCAGAGGGCCATTTCAAATCTACAGTTGCTTCAGGCAAAATACTCTTCTTTTCTAATATTAGGGTTTTCTTCTGTAGGCCTTTTCATTTCATTCTTATAGCTTGCCTGGACTCTTCTTTTGTAAGACTCTTAACTCAGAGAGGCAAAGGCAATGACAATTTTTGGCTAAGGGAAGAGGAGAAAAACAAAGCTCTCTCTTCCTGAAGAAGTAACCCTCTTAGGCCCAAGGAATTGTACTGCTACTACATGTAAGTCTTATTCCACTGAGAGAGGAAAAGGACATTTCTGCCCAAGACCAGCTATAAATATAAAGCAAAGTTTGGATGCCATTACGAGGGGAAAAAACACTGGACACTCACTTATGTAATCATTTTTACATATATTTATATGTATATGTATCATTACATATAATCGTGTGTATATTATTTTAGACAAAATACTACTGTTCTCTTCCTTAGGTTTTCCACCAGGAAAACCATCATTCTACCATCAAAATATATTTAAGTCACAGGGATGGATTGTGACTGGGAAAGAGAAGATGGATGTAAATTGTATAAAACTTTTGGATCTAGATACAATTTTTTGTCTTATCTGTGAATTATTTTTCAACAAAACATCTTTTGAGATTTCATTTTAGATTTGCAAAGAAAGTGAAAGAATGTGTTCTTATAATATTTACAGACAATTCTACTAACTCAAGTGATCTAGGTAGTTGACACAAGTACCTGAAACTCTTCACTTTTTTCTAAAGTCTTCCTCTGTCTTCACTAAAATTTTTGTTAACTTTGCTAATCTTCTAGCTTGCAACTACCATATCTGTGAATCTACTTACTCTTGATTTCTCACATCTGCTTTCTTATTACAAATTATGTTTGTCTTCCTTCACCAAAGTAGAAGGCATTATAACCAGCAAAAATCAAAGGCAGAGCCCTTTTTAAGTTAACGTAAACTCTTTTGGATTCCTAACATTTGACCTCCGTCATCTTTAACCTGTTCAAACTCTGTTTCATCTGATCCCAGTAGAGGCTTTATTTTTAAAAACCATACCTGATGCTCTGGCTGGTTTTCTCTGTGGTTAGAGCATCGGCCTGCGGATCGAAGAGCCTTGGGTTTGACTCCCGCCAAGAGCAGCACATACCTTGTGGTTGGTCCCGGTGTTGGTGGGGGTTATGCGAGAGTTGATCTGTCTCTGTCTCTCTCTCTCCCTCTTCTCCGCTCTATCTAAAGATAAATGGGAAAAAAAAAAAATCCTGGGTGAAGATTAAAAAAAAAAAAAAACATATCTGAGTGAAACCCTGGCAGTCTGCATCAATAGCCTTTATTGCACACCACACACTTCTTGTAACTTCTTTTGCCCATTTCTGCTTTTAAAATACTTTTCCACATATCAGGTAGAGCTGTTGTGAGGACATTAGCTTGTTGAAAACTATTTTGTACAATGCATTGTGTCCTTGGGAAAATGTGCTTCCTTTGGCTCATTTTGGGAGCAGATCAAAGATTTAGTGGAATATTGTGCGTGTGTGTCCTTGGGCACCTGAAAAGATTGTCTATTCAGTTATTGTTGAATGGAGTGTTCAAAGAATGTGAATTAGTTCATTAGTTGATAGTGTTATTTAGGTCATATATATCCCTTCTGGTTTTCTGCCTACTTCTATCAATTACTGAGAAGGAAGTGTTGCAGTTTCCAACTATAATTCTGGATACTTATATTTTTTTTTTCCTTTTAGATCGATCACTTTTCTCTCATGTTTTGAAAATCTATTTTTAAATACATACAAATTAGAATTGTTGTCTTTTTTTGAAGAATTAACCCTGTTAGGAGTGTGTAAGGTGTCTCTTTGTTCCTGATAATATTCATATTTCCTCCTTAAAGTTTACTTTTTCTGAAATCAATACGACTAGTCCAGTTCTTTTTAATTAGTATTTGCGTGGTATATCTTTTGACATCCTTTCATTTTTAACCTATGTTTATAATTTTTAGTGGGTTTCATTGAACAAACTGCTAGCTTAATATTTTATTCAGTTTATGTGACACTCATTATATCTTCCTTAAGCAAATATTCTGTTTCTAACTGCAGGTATCTGTTCTGTTCTAAATGTGAGGTCAGTGGTTTTCCCCGTGACCTCAATTCTTTGATGGGTTCAAGAAATATAATTAATTTGTAGTTTGTTCTAATTTATTACTTGTTGTAAAGGGATCTCTTTATATATTGCTGAGTTATTTTATACCTTTAAAAATACATGTATTTCTTGTTTTGCTTTAGTTTTCTAACTTTGTATTTTAGTACAATGCTACTATCTATTGTGATCATGAACATCTCTTTCTTTTTTCAACTTCAGGAAGTAATGTTTAAATTGTTCATTATTAAGTATTTTTCTGTTAGCTCTTTGTAGATTCTCTTCATTAGGTTCTAGAAATCTCATGTATTCAATGTTTTCTGTCATTGTCCTTAATAAAGGATAAACTTTCCTGTTCCTAAATTATATTTTAATAAATCTGTGTAGGAAAAAAAATGTTCACTACAATTAAATTCTTTGCCCATATCTTCTGAAGTGTTAATATGATTTTTAAAATCAATTTTGATCACTTAATGTGATGACTTATATGATATTCACATATTAAACTCACCTTACATTTACATTCTTGGAATTTAAAAAACACATAGTTGTAATGTATTATACATTTTTAAAATATTTTAAGAATTATTACACCTTTTTACCAATAATTTACCTTACTAAAAATGAATGAGAGAGTTTTTCTGCAATTATTTTTCCAATATGTTATTCTCAGGTTTGGGGATCTAGCTTATGCTGGCCTAATAAAATAAGTTGTATAGTTTTCTCCTTTCCTCTTCTCTATAAAAGTTTGTATAATTTTTTGTTAGGAATTTCTTCCTCAGATGTTTGGTAGATCTGAATGATACACTCTTGTGTATCTGGATATTTTGTTTATGGAAATAACTTTTCATTAAATAAACAACCTATTTAATAGATATAAACTATCATGATTACATTTTTAATGAACTTTAAGTGCTTTTCTAAAGAATGTGCCTCTTTTGTTTAATTTTTATTTCATTTGAAATATTTATTTATAATCTACAATTTTTTTTGTTTAATGCTTGAAAATTGAACAATGGTGATATCTTTTTCTTTTCTGATATTATTAATTTCTGTCTTTCCCCATTTTTACTTGATCATATTTTCCACTGGATTATCAATTTTATTAGGTTTTACAAAGAACCAACTTTTTGCTTTGTTGATACTTATATTATATGTTTCTTTTATAGCTTTTTTATTTTCTATTCTTTGTTTCCTTAATTCTTGAGAAAAATACACAAGTCAGCGGTTTTCAATCATTCCTTTTTATAAATTTCATTTAAGGATATATATTTCCCTCTCAACATTTTATTTAGAGCATTGCATAGGTTTTGTTATAATGTAATTTACTATCATTCAATTAAATATGTCATTTATTTCTAATTTTTATTGATTCTTCAGTCCATGGATTATTTATGTATGTAATGCTAACTTTCCTAGTATTTAGGGATTTTTTCTTATAAACATTTTCTCACTGATTTTTGTTATTTCAAGAGTAGAGAGACACAATTCTCAGTATGTCTTAAATTGTTTGAAATTTGGGGATAGTGCCTTAGGTCCTAAACAGTGGTCCATGTGGATGATTTTCCACATGAACATGAAAAGAGAGTTCATTCTGCAGTTGCTTTGTGCATATTTTCTAAATAGCAAGTCAATATAAACATTCAGTCAAATTTTTCAAATTCTCTATCTCCTTACAGATTTTTAGATAAATTTTCCACACATAACTAAGAGAAAAATTTTCAAATCTAACATCACTGTTCTTCATTTTTCTATTTCTTCTGATACTGTAAAGTTTTACTTTGTATGTTATTTAATAATGTTTATTGTTGAGAGTATTATAGATGCCCCCATTGCTCCCCTCCTTCTGGTTCCCACCCTATGACAGGCCTTCACCACCCTATTGTCTGTGACCATGGGCAGTACATGTATGCATATAAATGCTTTGATCAATTTATTCCCACTCTCCTACCTCCTTTCCTTTCATATTTCTTCAGTCTGTTCCATGTTTCCATGTCTCAGGTTCTATTATATTCATCAGTTTATTTTGTTCATTAGATTTCACATATAAGTAAGATCAGGTATCTTGTCTTTCTCTGACTGGCTTATTTTGCTTAGCATAATACTCTCCAGGTCCCTCCATGCTGTTTCAAAGGGTAAGAGTTACTTCATTTTTACAGCTGCATAGTATTCCATTGTGTAAATGCACCACACATTTTAATCAGTTTATCTGTTGGTGGATACTTGGGCTGTTTCCAGATCTTAGCTATTATAAATATCACTGCTATGAACATAGGGGTGCATATATTCTTTCTGACTGGTGTTTCAGGAATCTTAGGAAATATCCCTAGGCATGGGATCAGTGGGTCAAACAGCAGTTCAGATTTTAATTGTTTGAGGAAATTCCATACTGTTTTCCATAGAGGCTGTACCAGTACCAGTCTGCATTCCAACCAACAGTGTACTAGGGTTCCCTTTACTTCACATCCTCACCAGCACTTGTTGTTTGATAATTTGTTGATGGCGGCCATTCTGGTAGGTGGCCATTTGATACGTCATTGTCGTTTTAATTTGCATCTCTCTGATGATTCGTGACTGAGCATTTTTTAATAAGTCTCTTGGACTTCTGTATGTCCTCTTTGGAGAAGTATCTATTCAGGTCTTCTGCCCATTTTTTAATTGGGTCGTTTATCTTCCTTTTGTTAAGTTTGATGAGTACTTTGTATATTTTGAAATTTAACCCTGTATCTGATGTGTCCTTGGCAAATACATTCTCTTTTACAGTGGGTTCTCTCTTCATTTTGGTGGTGGTTTCTTTTGCTGTGCAGAAGCTTTTCAGTCTGACGTAGCCCCACTTGTTTGTCTGCTTATTTTTTTTTCTTTGTATTTCTTGCACTAGGTGATGTATTGGTGAAAATTCTGCTACATGAGATGTCTGAAATTTTGCTACCTACATTTTCTTCTAGCATTTTATGGTTCACACTAAACTTACATTTAAGTCTTTTATCCATTTTGAATTTATTTTTGTGTCTGATGTAAGTTGACCAACTTATACCTTTGTATGTTTTATATGTTCACAGGAATACACCAATTTAAAATTGCTATATATACTTGATGACATGTTTTTATCTTTATGAAATATACTTCAAAATGTCATAACAATTTTGCTGAATACTTATACTGACTAATATTCATATTTTTCTGAGGTATTTTCTGTTAGTTTATGTGGTATGTTATTCCACACTTTCACTTTCACACGTTCCTGTTACTTTTAAGATGTTTTCTTTTAAGCATCACAGAGTTTCTTTCTACAATATAGGCAGGTAAAAATATTTTTAAACCATATACATTTTTATTTAATGTAATCATTGATTTATTTTACTTTAAATATATAGTCTTTGTTTTACTTATTTATATTTCCTTTATCTCTCTCTTTATATGGTTATATTTTGCTTAACTAACTTTTCTTTGTTAAATCAGTCTTAATTTTCTTCTTTATTGGATATGCATTTTTAAAAATATTATTCCGTTTTAGTGTGTACCATAGGTATTGTAATTTCTCTTTCATATTTGATTTCTACATAAAATATTAGTTTGGAAAATTTTGGATGCATAAGGTACTTAGAACACTATTTCTTCTATCTGCTTTTTTCCTGTTATCTTCATTCAACTGATATCTTAAAGTTGGTAAGATAATATTGCTATTTTACATAGCAAATTCTCATATGTATTTACATATATATATATATATATATATATATATATGATTTTCATTGCTTTGAATTCCTTTGTCTATGTATTGCTTACAATTATTTTCCCAATAGTACTACTAAAGATTTATTTCAGTTTATGTATGATAAAATATCTTCTAATTTTTTTTAATACACTTAATTTTGAAGGGAAATTATATTTGAAGTCAAATTCTGACCTGGTAGTTGTTTTCTCTCAGTACTTGGATCATGTATTTTATTATCTTTAGGATGCCATAATTATAGAAGTGAATTTAGTTGTTAGAATTACTATCACTCCTTTAAAGGCAACAAGTCTTTTGGTCCTTTCTTGATACTTTTATATCTTTCTCTTTGTCTTGTGGTTTTAGTAGTTTTGCTCTGATGGTTCTAGCAGTGGCTTTCTTTGGGTATATCCCACTTGGTGTTGTTTAGAACTCCTTATTGTCTTTTTGATTTTTTTTTTTTTTTTTTTTGTCTTTTATCAGTATAGAAAATTTTGGGCTATTATATCTTCTAATAGTATTTTTTCCTTGTATTTTCTTTCCTCATTTGTAACTTCATTGAAACTCATGTCAAAACTTTTCACCATTGTGTCTTATATTTATATAATACTATTTTATGTACATTTTAAACTTTATTCTCTACACCTGGGTATTTTTCATCTCAAAATTTTCTATGAATTTAGTGATTCCTGTCATCTTTTATATCTAATTTACTCTTAAGTCTTCTAGTGTTTTTCTAAATGCCAATTGGTTTAGTCTTTAATTTTATGATTTCCATTTAATAGTTACTTTATAATTTTCACCTTTTTAAATGAAAATATCTTTCTTGTCAGACTTTTATTTCTCTCTCTCTTTCTTCTGACTACAATTTTTGGATCACCCCTGTGTTGAATTTCATTGTTTGTTTGTTTTCCTTTTCATTCATTTGATTTTATTCTCTGGCATGCTCGTCATTTTTGCTGGTCATTTTATATGAAAACAAACTGAAATAAATGGAGACTCCAAATACAGTTAACTTTGCCTTGAAAATATTGTCATGTTATAGTCTGAGAACGGGAATAGATTAGTTTATTTCACTTTGAAATTGAGTTTGGCCAAAGCTGTTTTTCAGCCTTTTGTGAGGGTGTCTATTTCCAGTTTGTTTTACTCTTATTTTGTGGTACTGTGTGGTATCGTGTGTGTGTGTGTGTGTGTGTGTGTGTGTGTGTAGTGTTTATCAAGACCTTTAATACATGTTGGCACTGAAGCACATTTTTTCCTCCTCAGCCCTATGAAACTCCTAAAAATACTCACCAGCTTTGTAGCCTATCAGGTACCCCTTTCTCTGGTGTTAAGTCTGTCATAGTGGGACCACTTAGAAATCAGTAAATGCCTTGACTTTAAAAAGTGCCTTCAACTGTTGGGCTCACTTCAAAGTGCTTTTTTTCACCCTAATTTATTAGTCCTTCATGATTTGACTGAGTTGGCAGTCTAGAAACTCAAAATTTGTCCTCCTGCTTTAAGAGAGTATGAAAAGTTCACTTCTATTTACCAGCTAAAGTCATCAATATTCTGCTTGGATTTTTAGTTTCTCCTTTGGTGGCTGCTTCCAAAAAGGGTAAATGTCTTGTGGGGGAAGCACTGAATAGTTTTGATATGCTTTAATATTCTTTTCTTTTCTTTGAGATTCTCACCCCTCAAACCCTGGATGTTTTATACCTCTGATGCCTTCAAAGAGAGATTTTTTTTTTTTTTTTTTTTTTGCATTTTATAGTTATTATCAATGGGGATTTGATGTGCAAAAAGCTTATATGCCATCATCCCACCAGTTTCTTTATTATCATTTTTAAATATTATGTGCTGATCTCTGAGTGTGCAGCTTGTTTTTTACAAATGTATTTCACAGTACCTACATTACAGACTTTCACATATTTTACCTTATTTTTATATTTATACTTATCAATGTATAAATATGAACACTATGCCTCAGAAAATCAATTGTCTTAACTACTAAATTAAATCAAATTAAGTGTATATATAATGAGGTTGCCACGGTAACATAGTTTTTTGGGGGAGAGTTATTTACACTAGACCAAAATTACCTTTTCTTTCCTTTTCCTTGGCACTCTCCCCTACACATTTGGGAAAATTTTATACATTTTAAAAATAATGAGTAACATTTTTGTGCCATAGTGTAGTCAATTTTGTTCATGCTGCTGTGCAATCTCAAAAAAAGCACAAATGAAGAAATGGGGAATTGTTCCTGCTATTTTTCTTTTAAGTTGGGATTTTTTATTGGTGAATTTTATCAAAAGACAGGGGCAAAGGAATGACATAGTGTCTGTTGTTGTTATTCTAGTATCAATGTGACTAGACCAGAAAGTGAGACTGTCTTTGCAGTGGTTAAGAGAAAGATGATACTAAATTACAATACCCTATGTGGATTTTACAAACAGGAAAGAAATTCAGATCCACACTTTTATAATACCTTGTCTTTATTTTTTAAAATCACCACGGACCTTACCTGTGTGGGCAGATTAATTCCATTAGGTTAAAGTGCAAAATACATACATACATACATAATTGAATGAATGAATGAATAAATAAATAAATAAATAAATAAATAAAACCAATTTCAGAAAGGTTCTGTTTCTCATCATTTTTAATGATCATAATGCTCTTATTACTGATTAAATTCTAGTCTACAACATGTCAATGTGACCACTTCATAGGACATTTTACTCCTTTGGTAATGGAAAAATAATGGAGAAAGGATGCAAATATTTTAGAGGCAATTACAAATGACCTTGGAATAGTGCATTGACACACTCTGTAGAATCAATAACCAGACATTTTCAGTAATGTGTCCAATAAGGTGAAAGGGAACATTGTGAAGAGAGAGGGCTCTGAAGGGGGGAAGGTGACTACTAGGAAGAGGGAGTATGAGCAAGAAGGATAAGCCCAAGTGATACTGATATTTCCATTTTTTTATATATCACTTTTTTTTGGTACCTCTTTCTTAACTCTTTGGGTATTTTTAAGACAGATATTTGAAATTGTGTATCTAGTAAATCAGCCATAAGGCATCTTTCAGGGACAGTTTCTGTTGATTTATTTATTTTTCTCTTTGAAGGGAACCATATATTCCTATTTCTTGGTATGCTTTTTGACTTTTGGTAAGAAGTGGACATTTGAAACAAATATCGTGGTAACTTTAGAAGTCAGATTTTCCCACCTTACTCAGGGTTTGCTTTATTTTATTGTATTTCTTGTTTATTACTTTGGTTTTGTGAGTTTTTGCTGTTGTTTTGTGCTGTGTCTGTGCTGAGAATCAGCCTAAGGTATACAATTAAGATACATTCAGGTCTTTTCTCAGCCTGTACCTTTCCCTGGGCATGCACAGCGAATATATACAGATGCTTATGAATGTGCTGTTTCTGGCTCCCAAATAAGTTAAAAGGTAAAAATGAAGGGGGTTGGGAGCAAAGGTGCTTGCCTTTTAAATCCCCTTGAAGTCACTTTGGCCAGATACCCCTGCCTTTTTGTACCTCAGAGATCAGAAGTAGCAATCAGAGCACAGATACTCAATATTTGGAAGACGGGGTCCTTTTTCACCTGGCTCCCAATATTACATGCAAACTATTCTTGGAATCCATGCATGGCTGCCTGTATCAAGGCTGAGGGTGGGAGGTGGGCAGATACTAATGCACTGAGAGTTAAAATTCACTAAAATTGAAATATGGCATTCATTTACTGGACATTTTTATCACCGAACACTACTAGAAATGTAATAACATGGGTACTATCGGTGTGTTTGTTTTTTTCTTTTCCAAATTCTACAATGATACATCTGAGAAATTATCAGCCAAGTTGTATTTGAAGGGAGGTGGGCAATAAATCTTGCTTGTACTTGGGTTCCAGGTAACAATATATTGCATTTAAAATGAGGAATAGCAGGATTAATTGAAACAATGTGTTATAGATATCATAGAAGCATTAGATTCTATAAGGATTCTATAGTTCATTTATTCTAAATAACTTTTTTTAATGAAAAATGTAATCAAGAAAGGAAGTTTTTGTGTCTTGCCCAAGTTCCAGTGACTTCATAGAACTGGAGGTAGGATTAATAATGCTCATACATTTAGACAAGAACTTAATTTTAGTCTTTAGTTTTAATCATAGATATGAGTGTGGCATATTTTGCTTTGTCATTATTTTTAAAACAGAAATTCAGGTGAAATAAGTGTGTCTGTGTGTCTGCATGCACATTGGTATATTTGTACTCTCAAGCCAATTCTAAAAGTAAGATTTTTTTCCCCTAAAGATTGACTAAAATAATTTTTCATCTTTATAATTAATTATATTTTATTCTGATAATTGTTTTTACAAACCAATAAATTATATTCTCTCCATGACCATAAGGTTTCAGCAATAATATGACTGTCAGACATTCTTTCCTACCACTTTTGTTCAAGTAAAATTATATGTATCTTCATATACTGAGTATAGACCTCTACAGACTCTATGATACTGAAACCTTATAAACCAAGCCACTGTAGACTGTAAAAGTATTACCAGTACATGTACCTGAAATAATCTTTGAACCCTATCTTGAAGGAGAGAGTGTGAAACTACAAATTGAGTCTATTATTATGTGTACCTCATCTAAACATGTATGCAGAGTGGTATGAATCAGGATTTAAAGTCTTCCTAGGAAACATGCATCAGAAAATAAATAGAATATTGTAAAAGGTGATTATTAGTTATTAATTATTTAAAATCTTTTATGTATAGCCTAATTCTTTTGGTAATTAATAATTATCCTCAAAATAAAATTGCAACCCTAGCTGACGTGTTTTGGTTGGTTGATTGGGGCATTGTCCCATGCACCATAAGTTAGCAGTTCCAATTCCATCAGGGCAGTGTCTGGGTTGTGTGTTTGATCCTGGTTGGAGCATTTGAGGGAGGTGACCAACTAATGTTTTCTCTAACATTGATGTTTTCTCTTACATCGATGTCTCTCTCTTTCTCATCTTTCCCCTTTCTCAAAACAAATTGCTCCTCTTTTTAAAGGGTACCCTTTCTTGCCCAGCTGATGTTGCTCAGTGAATTGTGCGCCATCCCATAGACTGAGAGGTTCTGGCTCCATTCCCAGTCAGAGCACATGCCAGGGTTGTGGGCGCAATCTTCAGTAGGGGGCGTGCAGGAAGCCACAGTACATGTATCTCTCTCACATGGATATTTCTATCTCTCCCTTCCTCTCTCTCTAAAACAATAAATAAATAAAAATAAAAATCAATAAAAACATTAAAAATTTAAAAATAAAGGATACAATTTGTTGAAATTAAAAAAATGAACTCACTCTCTACTTCCCTTGCACCTCCCCCCAAAAAACAGATTTGACACATATTTCAAGTGAATTTAATATAGAAGTACTGAATTAGACTAAAATGATGCCTAACCACTGAGCCACACTGGCCTAAAATGAAAAAAATTTTTTTAAAGATTTTGGAGTGTGATAGTCCAACTATGGGCTAATTCTATTGCAATCAAAAATAAATTTATTTCAGAACCTTTAGGAAAACAAGTGAGGAGAAAACTATGAGGGTATTCTTTCATTCCTGCCACTTTTATTCACTTATAAAACATTAATTAATGTGCTAGAAACTGCAGTAAATTTACAGAAATATTAAAGTTACAGTGTATACTTTTCAAAAGGAATCAATGAATAAATTAAAATCTGTAAACAGCAGTATTTAAAAAGAATAGCATATTTTCAAATACAAAACATTTTTATTTTTCTACATATTTATCATAGAACATTTTAAGACTAAATAAAAGAAGACTATTCTGGCATTATATATATGTTTTGATATCCTGTCTACATTTATGTAGAGAGGAATATATAAACATTCCAACACATATTTAAATTTTAAATATCTGAATTAATCTGTAATGTCGTACCAAAGTATTGCTTTATACACAACCCATAGTTCAGACAAATATTTCTTTTGGTAAACACTTTTTCCATTGCTGTTTTCTTATATTATAAACAGTAGTGTAATAAATGCCATTATAAATATATCCATTTTGCATCTGTGATAACTATTCTCCAGAAATGACTTTCTACTGCAAAAAAGACAAACAAACATAAAAACCCTAGACACAGACAACAGTATGGTTATTACCAGAGTGGGGGTGGGTGGAGGTAGAAGAGGGTTTGGGGGGATAAGTGATGACTTGGGATGATGAACACACAATACAGTATACAGATAATATGTTATAGAATTCTACACCTGAAACCTATATAATTTTCTTAATGAATGTCACCCCAATAAATTCAATTTAAAAAAAAGGAAAGAAAAACTAGATGAACTGCCTAGCTGAGGCGTTCCAAAATCCCTTATTAATATAATAAAACAATGAATAAAATAAAATGATTTGGACCAAAATTTAGCCATGCACCTGAAATATTTTATTTTTCAGCTTTATTGAGGTATACTTGACAAATAAAATTGTTAGATAAATTAAAAATCATGAAGATGTGATATACATGTATATTGTAAAACAATTCCTCCCATCTAGTTAATCAACACATCTATTACATAGATAGAAAGATAAGATAGGTAAATACATAGATGATAGATAGATAGATAGATAGATAGATAGATAGATAGATAGATAGATAGATGATAGATAAAAAATGTTGAGAACACAAGTTGTATTTATTTGGCAGATTTAAATATACAGTACAGTAGTATCATTTATATTCACCATGTTACACATTAGATCTTCAGACATTGAATTTATAACTAAAAGTTTGTACCCTGTTAACAATGTTAACAGAAAAAATATAAAACAATGATTTTTCAGACATTGCACATTAGGAAATATTCCCTGAGATAGGGGAAACAAAGAGAGTTTTCTAATTACCCTAAGTTGGAGCCTAGAGAGAGTTTTCAGAATATGGTACAGAGTAGTAGAGAAAACCAAAGTGGAACTCAGTGGTCTCCTTAATATAAGGATTCGAAGTTAGGAAAATGAAAAGGCCAGGAGAGCTGTAGTTTGCTTAGCAAATTATCAGACAGTGGAGTGCTTCACCAAAATAGAAATCCAAAGATCTGCCAGAGTATTCCCCTTGAGTCTTCCACTGAGTGAACTGGTATCTGCATGAGTAAACCGAAACAGCCTGAAGGTAGGGGAAGGGCACTTGATGAATGAAAAGAAGCAATATCTAGAGTTCCCATAGGACTAGATACGATTCCTATTCCTACTGGTCAGAGGGGGAAAACTCATAATTTACTGTACAGTAGTTAGAAAGGTTTTACTTCAGTGGTGAAGACAAATTACATGTAGAATGAAGACTGCTCTGATATCTACTAATAAGTCTTAAGAGTCAAAAATGTCAAATGGTTTTCAAGTATTTTAACTATATCACAGAACAAAGCTCCTGCCTTTATTTATTTATTTATTTTTCTAATCCTCACGCGAGGATATTTTTTCATTGCCTTTTAGACAGAGTGGAAGGGAGAGGAGGAGAGAGAGAGAAAAAAAACATCAATGTGTTTGTCATTGATTGGTTGCCTCCCACACAACCCTCACTGGGGACAGGGATCAAACCTGCAACCCAGGTATGTGCCCTTGACCGGTAACCGAACCTATGACCCTTCAGGCTGATGCTCTAACCACTACTGAACCAAACCAGCCAGGGCAAGGTTCCTGCTTTTATTTATTTATATATATAATATTCTGACTATTATACCTAATGTGTATATATGTGTGTGTACATGTGTGTGTGTGTATATGAAAGTCAGTATCTGATAAAGTAAAAAAAAAAAACAGTCTGACAGCCAATAAAATAATACTAGACATACAATGAAGCGGGACAATAAAAAAATAATGATCGATGGAAACTGTCCCAAAAATGACATAGATGATAAATTTAGTAGGAAAAGACATTAATAAAATTACTATAACTAGATTTCTGGTGTGTTCATGAAGATAGTGAAAATGTAGTATGTATGAAATAGAGGAATGGAAGATATATTAAAAAAAAAAAAGACCCAAATTGAAATCCCAAAGATGATAACCACTATATCTAAAAAGAAAAATACCTTGGAAGGGAATAACAGTATATTAGACAATGTAAAAAGAAAAAAAAGTCCACTAGGACTTGAAGACCTAGTAATTGAAACTATCCCAAATAAAACACAAAAAGAAAGGAGACAGATAGAAATGAACAGAGGATCTGTGTTCCGTGAGATAACTTCAAGCAGCTACGTGTAATTGTAATAGAATTCTCCAAAGGGAGAATCGAGGCAGATAGATAATTATGTGAAGAAATAATGATTAAAGCTTTCCAAATTTGATAACTGTAAATACACAAATCCAAACTTAACAAACACCAAAAACATAAAGATAACTATACCAATGCCAAACAAAATAATATATACGTTTATAGAGCCACTAAATTTTTTGTTTTGTTATGCAGAAAAAAAAACCAAAAGACAAAAATGGTATTCTTTAGTTTAAAAAAAATCATAAAAATGGCATTAAAAGGGGCAAATGTATAAAAAACATTTAGGTCTTTACTAAGTACAATTTATTCTTTTTTAAAAATATGTTTTTATTGATGAGAGAGAGAGAGGAAGGGAGTCCAGGGGAAAAAAAGAGAGAGAAACATCAATGTGAAAGAGAAACATCAGTCAGCTGCCTTCCGCACACCCAGCCATGTGTCGTAACCAGGAATCAAACGGGTGATCTTCTAGTGCATGGGATGACACTCAACCAACTGAACCACACTGACCAGGGCAATACAGTTAATTCTTGAACAATGGAAGGGTTAGGACACCAACCACCTGCTAAGCAGCTGAAAATTTAGGCACAATTTTGGCTCCTGAAAAACTTAAATATTAATAGCCAACTGTTGACCAGAAAACTTATTGATAACATAAATGGTCAATTAACACATATTTTATATGCTATATGTATTATATACTGTATTTAAAAATAAAGTAAGTTAGAAAAGATAAAATGTTATTAAGAAAATCATAGGATATTATGTGTTCTGTGTTTATTGGGTAAAAAACAAACCTGTCTATGAGTGGACCTGTGCAATTCAAACCCATGTTGTTCAAGGATCATCTGTTTGTCAATATTGTACTTTAGGAAGTATGTTACAATTTGTTCTCCCACTGAATGTGAGAAAATGTGCTACTTTTCTTATTTTTTATCTTTTTCATTTTGCCTTAAGAGTTACTGTCATTTGTGTGTTTAAGAGCTTAGCTTCTGGAGTGAGTTTGTAACCGAATGCTACTTTGGCTACCTTCCACAACAAAAACCAAACTCGTGAGCTGGTGAGAAGGAAAGCAGTTTAGTCAAGTACCAGCCACCTGAGAAAATGAAGGACTCTTGCCCCAAAGCCTGCATTCCCATCTCAATACAGGCAGATATTTTTAAAAGGAGAGAGATTGAAAACAAAACAAAGACAGCAAGGGGAGGGAGTTGAGAGTTATGTATTGGGGGACTATGTGCAAGCCAACACAGTCTGTTCAGGTACCTGTTTGAACACCAGAAAATCTCCTGGAGCTGGAATGTCTGAAGGTCAGAGTCTGTGTCCCCTGAAGTCAGCTCCTAGAATTTTCTAGAGCAAATAGGCCACTTATCTGTATTCACACATCAGCCCAAATCAACATTCACAGAAACAATATCAAAAAATGGTGAGTGGGTTACAGATTGATCATGTGTAACATATCTTTTATATTCTTCAGAAAGTAAAATAACTTTTATGTGCTTGTTTTACATTAGATTTCAAGTGTAAAATGCCAGTAATAGAAAGTACTGAAATAATATCAGGTATTTTATTAAATAATGTATAGGTATTGAAAAGTTGCACTTTGTAATCTACTGTCAACCGTTTTTATTCTCCTTGCTATTACTATTTTATTTTTTGTTAACTTTGCTACTGTTATTTTTTTCTTTAAACTTATATTTATTGTTAAATGTATTACAGATGCCCCCCCCCTTTTTTCTCCCACTGACACCCTCCACCCCACTCCTGTACCCCTCCTGCCTTCTCCACACTATTATCTGTATTCCTTGGTTATGCATATAAGTTCTTCGATTTATCTCTTCCTGCCCCCTCCCCCCTTCCCTTTGAGGTTCTTCAGTTTAACAACCAATTTGTACTTAATCCTTTCACTTTGTTTGCCCATGCCCCCAACCCCCTCCCATTTAACAAACAACAAAAAATTTTCTTTATCTATGAGTCTGTTTCTGTTCTGGTTGTTCATTTTGTTATTTTAGTGTACAGTTGGCTCTTTGTATCTACAAATTCAGTTGGCTCTTTGTATCTATAGGTTCCATGTCCCCAGATATAACCAACTACAGATTTAAACTATTCAGATAAAAATTTTACATTGTTTGCTGATGTGTACTATGTAGTTAGTGCTATGTAAGATGATGAATTTGGCTGAACTGAACATGTACAAACATTGTTCTTGTCATTATCCCCTAAACAATACAGTACAACAGCTATTTACATACCATTTACATTGTCATAGGTATTATAAGTTATCTAGGGACGATTTAACATATCTGCAGAATGTGCATAGGTTATATGCAAATACTATGTTATTATATATAAGGGACATGAAAATCTGAGGATTTTGGTATCCATGAAGGTTCTTGGAACCAGTCTCCTGAAATTACCATGGAACTGTTGTGTTCAAGAAAAGAAGGGAAACTATACATATGTGCCAAGGCCAGGAAGCTCTTCTTATCAGGGCCAATTTCATGGGCATGATACCAGCACAAGTGTCAGGGCCCCTTTTTCAGAAGTTTCATCCTCTGAGGTCATCTAAAAATTTATAATAACTTGGCATTTAAATTTTAGAAGTTTTGTAACTGTTTTATAAATGAAGTCCAATTAGGACAATAGGGCACGTGCTGGGACCCTAGAGTGTTAGCTTATACCTTGTAGGCCTCCTACAATATACCGATTGCCCTGGTGGGGTCTTACTTTTTTGTTCACTCCCCTGTGCTCTGGCATCCAGCCCACCGAGCCTCTCCCTCTACATCCCTACCCAACCTGTTGCTATCCTCTACTCCTAATAGTGTCTGTTCACAGGCATAGCATAGAGTGAGGGTCTGGTTGGTACACACTGCAACATGTCATGGCAGGGTCAGCATGGTGTTCCCTGCCCTGGAGTGTCAGCAGGTAACTCAATGGGACAAGCCTGTCACCCACCCCTGAATCAGGTATCTAGAATTTCCTAATACAGAGGTAGAAATACACATGATGTTTACCTGTCCTTATTGGTTGGGTTTGGGTTTTGAGCCCATGATAAGGAGAGATGCATGGGTCAACTCTGTCCCCATAGATACATAGCCTTTCCAATAGCTGGTTTAGTTGAAGGGTTAGAATAGGAAGCCATAAATGTTTGCACTTGTTCATCAGTATACCTATGTGTGAAGGAGCACTCCCTAAAGCTACTCTGGACCTCAAGGGACCTTCTCTTCCTCCTTCTACTGTTGCTGGGTCTTGTTTGAATTTGTCTCACCTAGTTACCTTGAGCTATACTCTGTGGTAAGCCACAAAATACTAATTGTGTAATTTTGGTGACACCATATATAAGTTAAATTCCCTGATATATGCATTAAAACTAAAATTTCACACTAGATAAATGGTAAATGTTGTGCTAGTTGAAAATTTTATTTCTTCTTTAAATTTGGCACTTAACTCAAATCACAAAATACCACGAGGGGAGAGAAACCATGCAAGAAAAAGAAAGCTTTATATGTTAGTAATTAGCTCCTTTAAAAAAAATGAAGTAAAATTGATATGCAACGTTATACTAATTTCAGGACTATAACTTAATAATGTGATATATATATGTGTGTGCATATATATATATATATATATATATATATATCACAATAAATATATTCCAACACCTCACATATTGACTTTTTTGTGTGTGTAAGAACATTTAAATTCTCTCTTCACAAATTTCAATTACACACACACACACACACGCGCGCGCACGCACACACTAGAATGATCCTCACAAAAGTCTTAACATCCATCTCCATATATAGTTTTTCAAATTATCTTAAATAGCACTTTTGCTTGCTTTTTGAATAAGTAAACTTACATTTTCATTTTGCACTGGGCTCCACAAATTATGTATCAGGCCCTGCTCTTTTTAAATACTGAGTAGCAAGATAGCACATGGTTTGTGGGGCCAAACCACCTGGGCTCGTTAGTCTCCCCTAAAAGTCTTTACTATGAATGAGATCTCAGGTAAAATAACTTCTCCATTACCTCCATTTCTCTTATCTGAAAGTGGAGAATAATGTTATAAAATTGAATCAGTTAAGATGTGTAAAACTCCTAGAATAATGTGCAGGACGTAGTATTTAATACATTTTAGATAAAATGATTATCCATTAAGAATATTAAACTTGTCTTATATATAATTTTGTTTTCTAGTTGATTATTTTTTTTTTTTAATCACACCAAAGGATGTATTTCCATGAAGTCATACCTTAAAGATTTTTTTTTCTGGTGACATACTTTGTTATTCCTAAATTTATAAAACATCTATGAGTCAAAGCAGCCCCGCCTAGTCTCTCCTGTTCCTTCTTCTGTCCTAAGCTTGTCCTCGTTTCACTTTTCCCAGCTTTAATAAACATACTCTCTAAATAAATTTTTTAAAAGGATTATCTCATTGAGTTAATAAATATATTCCAACACCTCACCTCACTTATTTACTTTTTTTGTGTGTAAGAACATTTAAATTCTCTCTTCACAAATTTCAAATATATAATACAGTGTTACCAAGTATAGTTACCAGTTTATACGTTAGGTCCTTAGACCCTATGTATCTTGTACCTTTTTAAACAGCCTCCATCTATTTCTCCCACCCCTCAACCCCAGGCTCTTTTCCACTCTGTGTTTCTATTAGTTCATTTTTTTTTTTTTTTTAAGATTCTACATATAAGTGATACCCTGCAATATTTGTCCTTCCCTGTCTGGCTTGTCTCACTTAGCATTACATCCTATGTATGGGTTTATCCATGTTGTCACAAATTACATCATTTCTTTCTTATATTCCTTTGGTATGTATATAATATCTATATCTAGAAAGATAGATGGATAGATAGATAGATAGATAGATAGATAGATAGATAGATAGATAGAGATATATGTTGATATATGTATATATATATATACATATATATGTGTGTGTATATGTGTGTGTGTGTGTATGTATAATACATATAGTATTTGTCTTATCTCACTTAGCATAATACCCTCAAGGTCCATTTCTGTTGTCTTCAATGACAAGATTTCCTTCTTTTTATGGATGAATAATATTCCATTGTGTGTGTCTATGCATGTGTGTATGTGCATCTGTGTATTTTTTCTTTATTCATTTCCTTTATCTAGTCATCCATTGATGAAAACTTAGGTTGTTTCCACATCTGGGATATAGTAAATAATGCTGCAGTGAACATGGTGGTACATATAGCTTCTCAGGAGGTTAATATTTGCTTCTTTTCTTCATATAAGTACCTAGAAGTAGAGTTGCTGGATGATCTGGTAATTTCAGAGGGACTTCACCAATTTATATTCTTGCCATCAATGCACAAGAATTCCCTTTTCTCCACCACCTTACCAACCTTATTTCTTGTCTTCTTAATAATAGCCATTCTAAAGGTTTGAGCTGATATCTCACTTTGGTTTGATTTGCATTTATCTGTTGAAATGCATATGCTGAGCACATTTTATAGACCTGCTGGCCATTCACATGACTTCTTTGGAAAAATAATTTTATTCAGTTATTTTGCCCATTTTAAATTGGATTATTTGTGGGGGTTTTCTACTGAGTTGTATGACTCCCTTGCATATTTTGGATATTAACTGTTTATTGGACATGTAAACTATAAATACTTTCTCCCATTGCATAAGTTGCCTTTTAATTTTGTTGATAGTAAGATAAGTGATAATGGTTTTGCTATTGTCAAATGTAATGAGATCATATATTTTCTTCTACACAGGCAATTGAAGATCTTATATTTTTTTAAAAATTGTGCAAGCATTCTTCATATGACTATTATTGTACTGACCCCATATGAAAACCAGAGATATGACACTATATTGTTTTTTCTATTCTCTCCATAAAAAAAATAACCAACCACCACCTGGCCAATGTGGCTCAGTGGTTGGGCATCAACCCATGTACCAAGAGGTCACCAGTTCGATTCCTGGTCAGGGCACATGCCCAGGTTGTGGGCCCCATCCCACGTGGGGGGCATATAGGAGGCAGCCAATCGATGTTCTCTTTCATCAATGTTTCTTTTTATCTCTCCCTCTCCCTTCCTCTCTCTTTAAAATCAATAAAGGGGAAAAAAAAATACCAACAACTTAGTGGTCTGAAACAACACAAATGTATTACCTTAGAATTCTGTAGATTGCAAGTCCAAGTACAGTGTGGTAAAGCTAGTTTCTCTGCATAGAATGTTCAAGGCAGAAATTAATGTGTCGACAGGACCGATTTACTTTTGGATATTTTGGAAGAGAATCCACTTTCCATTTCATTCAGGTTGCTGACAGAATTCAGTTCCTCATGATTATAGAATGAGGTCCTTGTTTTCTTCCTGGCACTTGGCCTGGAGTTCTTCTCAGGCTGCAGAGGTCACCCTCATTTGCGAGCTCTGAGCCCTTTCTACATCTTCAATATCACCAAGTAGGGTCAAATCCTTTCCCTGTGCTTCTGACCTCTCCTTTTGACATATCTCCTTTGCCACTTTTTCTGCCACATCTTTCTGACTGACCAAGCAGAGCAATTTCTCTGCTTTCAAGAGCTCCAGTAATTATACTGAACCCACCCAAATAATCCTTGATTATTTTCCTATCTTAATGTCTATAACCTTAATTCCATCTGCAAAGTCCATTTTGCTATGTCACCTAACATATCTACAGGCATGACAAGGGACAAAGATTATAGAGGCCAAAATGCTGTCTAGCACAAGTATCATACTTTAAACTAATGAGCATATTCTTATTGTAAGCCAAGTTAATGAAGATCTACAAGAAACTAAGCCAAATACTGGTAATCAAATTTATACAGAAAAGGGGATATAATAAATCATAGCTGGTTTTTCAGATTACCTTATTTAGTAGCATTCATTTTAGGTAGATTTTTGGCAGAGCTGTGGGAGCAAAAAGTTTAGGCTAAACTTACCTGCAAAAACTTGGATGCCAAATATTCTCACAGAGATCCATATGTTTTGTATAGCAGATGTTCAAGTGAAAAGGTTGATATCCTATGGTGAATTAGGAAATGCTGGTCTGTATTCACACAGATATCATTAACACAACACAGGAAGGAGTCACAAACTAATTATCTTTGCAGATATACCCCAAATGGTAAATTTTTCAAAAGCCTTAAGAAATATTCAGAAAATTGGGGAGACATTCGAAAACATTTCACATTAAATAAGCTAGGTATACAAAATTTTGACCCTATCCTGTTAATGTCATTGCTTCTTTGAAATGAGTGAAAAATTTGAAATTGTGGTGAAATTGTATCTAGCTTTGGCTGAATTAGTCACTTAAATTTTCATAAGAAAATCTATTTAAATGAAATACTTTCAGATTTCTAAAAGTTTTTACTTTCGCCTAGAGAACTAAGTGTTTTAATATAATTTTAACAATTTTCTGTTATTATAATTACTTTTTTCTCATTAATAAAAGTATTATCTTCCAACTGTAGATAAAGTTTAAAATTATAGAGGGTTGCCCGCCTGGTGTGGCTCAATGGATGAGCATAACCCATGTACCAAGAGGTCGCTGGTTTTATTCCTGGTCAGGGCACATGCCCAGGTTGTGGGCCAAACCCCCAGTGGGGGCCATGCAGGAGACAGCCAATCGATGTTTACTGTCATTGATGTTTCTCTCTCTCTCTGCTCACTTCCTCTCTCTCTAAAAATAAATAAAGACACAAATTTAAATGAAATAAAAATAAAATTATAGAAGGTTAACAAAGAAAAAGAAAATGTATATAAATCTGTGTGTGTACATATATATATATATATATATATATATGTGTGTGTATATTTACCATTGAGAGACAACTATTGTTAATATTTTCTTATCATTTATATATATTTTGCATAATTTCAAATGGCTCATAAATTTTTATGTCCTTATTAAAAGTTAAAATTACCATGTAAATAATGCACTTTTTCCCCATTAACAATTTAGGACAATGTTCTATCTTAGAGCATTGTCTACTTATTTCTCCTGTTTTCAACTTTTTACCAACCAACATTATTTTTATTCAACAATGATAATATTCATATTTGCAAAAGAGAGGTAAGATAGTTGGTTGTTTCATTCTCATGGTCAACCAATATTAAAATTATGTTACAAGCTGGGTTGCATTATATGGTAGTGAATTGTCTTTATTTTGAAAAGAATTCAAAATTGAACACATGTGATCATACCCTAAAAGAGCCTCATTCCCCCAAAATCTACTTCCAATCAAGACTTGTGTTCCATCAGCTCACAGCAATGATGTATTTTCTTCCAAGAATATTCTTTTCTTCAAAATCTTTGTCTGTCTTTGTTCAACAGCCCAAGCTCAGTAAGCCTCACCATTCTATTCTCAGGGGCTCCTTAAGTATCCCTTGTAGTTCTGTCTGACAGGAGTCCTATCCATCCTTTACACACTTGTCCATTTTCAGACTAAGCCACAGAATAACATCTTGAAATACTTCGGTGCTAATAACTAATTTCCTAAGGTGACAGCCTACATATAACCCACAGTATTCTATCACTTTCCTTGCATGATGCTGCTATTTCCTGAATTCCAAGTTGTTTTAGGGCTTGAGTCCTGACCAGAATGTTGTCAGATGCTCATTTACCTGGAAGCCTTATATTTATATTTCTTTGGCACCTGTTCTAACATGTCTTATATATCTTCTTTCAGCTACGGTTGTTTTTCTCCTTAATGTGTGACTTGTAGTCATTCTTCACCTCTGACATTTTCTCATTCTCTATTGACCTTAGAGCACTGTTTCACTTATAATTTCACCTTTATTGGTGTGATTATTTTATCCATAGCTTTTCCCCTCAGTTGAGTCTTATCTTTATGAGTTCCATCTGCTGCTGCTTACCGTTTCTTGGCTGCATGTTCTATGATCAGGGTATAGAGATATGAATTGAAAGAAGTAAATGAATACAAACTCTGTTGAGCTAATATAGCTGATAGTTATTCTTGTAAAAGCAATGCATATATTTATCTAAATAGCATTCTATCCTGTGCACAGTTTATTAGTACAAAGAACATGAGTAAGCCTTATGCATACCTACAAAGCACAGGCACTATCTGTGATGAGAATTTTCATGCATTTTATTGTTTGTAGCACCTAGGACTCCTTGTTAGATTAATTATATTGCTACTTTTTGTATGAAAAATGCCTCCGAATAATCTGATTAACAAGCTTTCAAATATCATAAATGTAGTAAGTAGTAGATTTGAACTTAATTACAACCAGAACCGGAACTGATACTTTATGGATGTATTATACCATACCTAAAATGGGAAGCAAAACATGTTCAATAAAAATATATACAGTTGCCCTTGCCAGGTAGCTCAGCTGGTTAGAGTCTTGTTCCCATACACCAAGATTGCCATTCTGTCCCAGACAGGGCACATACAAGAAGCAACCAATGAATGCATACATTAGTGGAACACAAATCAATTTTAAAAAATAATAATAAAATAAAAAGTACAAACCATAGTATCCTTAGCAAAAAAGAAAAGTGATCCTTGTCTGGACTTCTGATTAGCCCCATTTTACTTTCTAATTTGAGAGAGTTAAGTGTGCACATTTTACATATCACATTTCACAGAAGAAAAATAATCAACTTTTAATTTGCATACATCATCATTTTGCAGAATGCTGAAAACCATTAATAAAGTGACGCCCAGGTTCAAAGCTTATAGGAGACAATGTGAGCTGAGGGGAATCTCCTGCTCTAAAAACAAGCACACTGGGACCAAACAAGAAGACTCCTCAGGCTGCTGAAGGAATTACTCTAAAACATGCCTCACTAAAAAGGACCTTTATTCCAGTGCGAATTCTATATTTAAGAGTTCATTTTCTCACAGAACAGCTGTGAAGAGAAGCTGAGAGCCTTGGTCTTTTTAATGGCAGGTCTCTCAATCTAGGACAATTGGCTTTCCTGCTCTGCACCCTGGCTTTTTAAAACATAAAACTGAAAAATCAACTCACAAAATTTAGTAGAGATTAAAATAGTTAATGTTAAAATATTATACATTATCACTGAAAAATACTTGACACAAGTTAGCAATTCATTAGCAACATTAACAAAAGCAAAATTTTAAGCACCTGTTTTCTGTGAGTTTTTTTTATTGCGTTTTAGAGAGAGAGAGGAAGAGAGATAGAAACACCAGTATCAATAGACTGCCTCCTGCACAATCCTGTTGCTGGGGATTGCTCCTACAACACAGGCATATGCCCTGACCGAGAAATTGAACCTGGAACCTCTTGGTGCATGGATTGACACTCAACCACGGAGCTATACCATCTGGGCTGAAGCACTTATTTTCAAATGAGGCACTTTGCTAAATTTGATGGGAGGTACATAGAAGCCTGAATGATAGCCAGAGCATCCAGGTTTATGCAATTTACTCAGGAAAAAGAACCAGGGAAACAGACTAGAGACTTAATAGAAACAAACATAAATGTTGACAGGCTGAAATATTTAATCAATGACCACAGCATTATCAGTCAGGGCAAAATATCACTTCCTGCTGATAAATGAAGAATCTCACCTAGAATCACAAAATGTGACAGAGTATCAAGTCTGCTCACACATTTGTTTATTTTATATTTAGTCTTAAAAAAAAAAAAAAAAAAAGCTCTGTTTGTTCTCCCTGTCAACTCTATGTGTATATAGTGTTGCTTTTTGTCCAATCATACTACCTCATTTTATTTTTACGTATTTCTGAATTTTTTCCTACTGCAGTCTTATAAGGATCTGCAGAAACAACATGCAGCTGTGATTTAGATTAGACAGCAGAAGCCCAGAGAGCAAAAGTGGTTGTCTGAGACCATGCACAAGGCAGAACACTGACTTCCAAGTATCCAGATTGTCATCTCATTTGAATTTGTGGCATTGCTACTTCCCATGAGTTGTTCATTATTGCTCCAAGTATACAATTATAAACCCCAAAACCTTGTTTTAAATGCTCCATTGACTTCACCAATCTTACTTGCCCTTGAAACAAAATGACATCCCCTGCTTCAATAATAACATTTGTTTAATTCACTACTGATAATGTATAACTTAGAAACTTCAGGATTTGGGGAGACATGAGACATTTTCTAGCACATTGATTGACACATAGTAGTTGTTTAAGAGGTCTACATATAATATCCATTATAATTAAGGTTCCAAGTTTTAGTAAATAACACAGAGATACAATTTAATGGCAAAGCTAACTCTTGCTTGCAGGCCCTGATGACCCGGTATAAGCTTTTTGCGGATCTCTAGTCTGCCATATTTTGGATAGCCAGGTTCTCAGATGAAGTCTAATCTCTGGCTGCTTTCCCATGGGGAGCAAGAGGAATGATAATTGCATAATCTGTGGATGCTTTAAATTGTGCACAGAGCCTGATGTAAGGTAGCATGAGCACTGGAGGTGACTGAGAATTTAAATATAAATGGAAAGGCTAGAATGATCTGGAAGAGATATACTTGGATATTTAGATTGCTACACCAGACAAGAATACAAAAGGGGACAAAGTTCATTGGTCAGTGCATTATTCCCTCATTGATTTTCCCTGCCAGTTCCTTTCAGCTCATTGATTTCCATTGCTGATTGAGTCATGTTCATGGGCGGCTAGGAGGGCACTTTATTTCCCTTTTGCTCATTTTTTTCTGCCGACTCGGCACTCCTCCACATGTGTGTGTCACTTCCACTAATCTCAATTGTCTGCTGTCAACAGGGTATATTCTTTTTGCACAATGAGCCATGAGATCCAGGGTGGGTGGCTCAGACAGCCACTGCATAAAGCTGAACCAGAACACACAGGCTCCATGCGGTCTGCAGTCACTTGGGAGTTTTCAGTTCCTCTGTATTAAATTTAAAGGTATGCCATGCGTATGTCCCCTGTGGTCATAAGCAATACACCCTAAGCTGGCAGGAGGAACTGATGTCCTGATCTCTGAAAACAACTGCTATCACAGTGCAGAGAGTCACAAAACAAAGATACCTAAAGGTCACAACGTTCTTTTCTCTGCCAAACTATCCAGTAGCCCTTTTGTTTCAGCAGTGTATGATATCGTAGGCGCACTAAGATCCATTCATCAGATGGAGGGAATAGTATATTTTCAGTAATAACATTTTGTATAATCTGTTTCAGCAATTTGGATTTTATTTATTAGCATACACATTTCAAAATACAGTTAAATATTTCCATCAAAGTATCACAAGAGTATGAGTATGTAGATTTGGTCTGTACATAGAAGGCATACACATTTCAAATCATAGTGAACTTTAATCACAGATACAATCCTTAGGAAAATAAAACCAGTTGGATAGCTGTGCAGTTTTATGTTACGCAAATTCTAAATGCATTAGGGACAAAGTGGACCATTCATTTCCAGTCTAAAGTCACAGACATATTCACAGAGAAGATAGCAGAAGCTTCTTTAAGACCAAAGAGTTACTATCTTTAATGAGATAGTTTTCAGGTTTGTTTAAACATTGAAGATTATGCCTTTAAATTTTTTATACCACTTGAAGATGTCATTTACTTTGTATTTATATTTAGTAATTGGCCATGCAAGTTTTGGTTTTAAAATTTATTATGCAACATTCAACAAGACAAATAGTATTAAATACTAATCAACTTTTAATAAGAATTATAAATGCTATCTCCTTGCTCAAGACAAGAAAAGCAATCACTGCAATCAATCAGGTAGTCTAATCAGTTTTCAAAATGGAATTAACCATGCATCATGTAGGGGAAAAAAACAACTTGAAGAATAGAATCGTATACTGTCTTTACTACAGGAGATAGGCTCAGTTTCTGCATGATCTAGCTGCTTTGATGAGTTTGCAAGGATTTCTGAGATTTATTCTTACATGTCTTTTCAGTGACTTGATGAGGGATGACAAAGAGTCAATAGATATATGTTATGAGAATGTAATTTAATATTTGCAATTTTTCTCCACATTAGCTCTTATCCAAATTATATCATGAAATGAAGTTCAGTTGCTCTACAATTCACCCACTTCCTAAAATGGTACGAACAATAAAAAATTTAACACATAGGTATATTTTATGAAAACAAGTTTTCAAACTCATAAGAAAATTATTTAAGTTGCTTCCCAAACAAGAAGTTTTGTCAAAGAGTGTTTAAATAAGTCTTCTCAAGTAATATTATGTTATATGAAGATGAGCCATACAATTTATTCAGTAGATAAGGAATGCAGGACCATGATGTACCAAGCAATACTCTAGGCACTGGGAACACCAATATGAAAAAAAGTTGCTGACTTTAAGGAACTTTAAGGCCAGTGAAGGAGACAGCTAGATAAACAGAATAAAGAAAATAGTTGCTAGGTGAAATGTCCTTTCTAAGAAATTGTACATACCTGACTGGTTAAAAAAAAGAGTTTTTTGTGTTTTTTTTTTAATAAATATTTCATACAGAAGTAAGTCTGTGTTATTAATAAAATAATAATGATAGTAATAAAACTTCTATTGAAAAATATTAAATGTTAGTTGTTCTACATAATTTACATATACTATATTATTTTATTCTCACATGATATAAACGAGCTTATTGTTATCATTATACTCATATTTATTTTCAAAATGAGGAAATCTGAGTCTCATAAAGTTTGAATAACCTGTCCAAAGTTACAAGCTACTAAATGGTCAACCTGGTATAGAAAATTATGAATTTGACAGTTAAGTCACCTAGATGCTTAACTGTTCTGTTGAGACACATTTAAATTCAAAGTTCAAAAGCAGTCATTTAACTCACTCTTTTCTTTGAGGCAGAAACCCATGAGAATACCCTGAAACCCCACTTACTGTCATTTCAAGTCATTAATCTGGTATCTAACAATGTGATACACATTTTAAATGTTATTTTATTATTAAAATTACAAAGACATTGAAATAAGCATTTGAAAAGTTGGGGACAATCTGCATAACAAATATGCTTTCTGTAAGATTCTACCACAAAAGGAGTTTGAGTAGGAGAGCAAGCGTACTTGACAGGAAGCCCAACATTATCCATTAAGGATACACACTTGACATGTCAGTACTTGACCAAGAATAAACAATAATCACTATTACATGACTTGAAGATACCTTTTTAAAGTAGCATCTAGCTTGTTACTAAAAAGACTCCTAAAAATCACTGAGGCATGCATAACTAAAAAATCCTTTAAAATTACTTTAAAATGTTTTCTGATGCTATTATTTTATAAATAGAGAATAATTTTAATGTTACTATTATTTAGAACATGTACCTACATCCATAAAGAATAATTCATTCTAAAGCATGGTAAACAGGGGAGGCAGAAATGACATGCCCGCTTATTATCTCCATCAACCTGAGAATCAACCTTGATATCATTATCCCCACTTATTCAGATATGGAATATTGGATGGTGGAGGTTAATGAATAAGCCAGAGTCTTGTAATACAGCCAGTTTCTGGGAATCCAGGATTCATATTTAAGACTAAACTTCCTACATTATTTTCCACAACACATTGTGTTCTAAGCTTCTTTAAAATTAACCAGAACATTTAGGATTATTTACAAAACAAAATTAAGCCTTAAATGTTTTATAATATCAAGACTTTAAAGCTCCAATGTCAGAACAATTACATAATTTGGCACCAAATCTACCAAGTAAAATTTAATCTCTAGCAAGCACATTCGTGTCTTTTATGACGTACAAACATGCCCACCACTCACACAGGAGGTGCCTGCAGCTCAGTGAGTAGTTCTGTACATAGGGAATCATTCCCTCCTAGACACCTAATTTCTTTTTCTCGCTTCTGGTTTCTTACCACTGACAATGACAAGTACTCATATCTTTCCTGCCCTTGTTACTTTCCATCTCTCTTTATGCATGTAGTCTCTGTTTATTGTATTGGTTTTTCTATATATAACCCCTTGTCAATACAAACTCTACTCAGTAATGAGTCAAAATGTTGCAGTACACCGACAAAGCCCTCACCATCATTATATTTACATTTTAATTATGGATATAGAAAATAAATAACTCATCTTGTAGTAATTCATCTTAAAGAGATAAAAAAAAAAATGATGTGAAAAGCATAAAGTGGCTTAAATGTAGAGGATCACTGAGAGATGGGCTATTTCAGATACACCTGTCAAGAAAGAGCTCTCAAGAAAGTAATATATTCTTTCTTTATTGATTTTAGAGAGAGAGGAAGGGAGAGGGAGAGACGGAAATATCAATGAGAGAGAACATCGATTGGCCGCCTTCTGCATGCCCCCCACTGGGGATTTAGCCCATAACCTGGGCATGTGCCTTGACTGGGAATTGAACCTGCGACCTCTTGGTTTATGGGTCGACACCCAACCACTGCTGGGTAAGAAAGTAATATTTAAACAGAGACTCACAGAATGAGAAAGAGTAAAATACAAGGAGTTTGTTGTAAGCCATGTTCTAGAAATTGAATCACTACAGGTAAAGTCCCTGAAGCAATAACAAGCTTAGTTTGCATGAATAAAAACAATCAAGAAAATCTTTGAACATTTTGATACAAGAAACTATGTTAATGACATTACTGTTGATAAAGGTGAAAGACCAAGAGCAGGGACAGTTTGGCATTGGTAGAAGTTGGATAAAAAGTTCTGGCTTGACCCTATTAGGTCAGAAATACCTGTTAGATAGGCAAGTAGAAATATTAAAAATGAGCTATGATATGTGATTCTAGCATTCAGTAGAAAAGTCAAACCTTGAGATACAAACAGGAATTTTTAATCTGTAGATAGAGTGCGAAGCCACAGGACTGCATGGGATCACAAGCAGACATAATATAAATAAACATATGCGGGTCATGGAAAATGATTAGGATGCTTCAGTCTTTAGGAGCAAAGCATAGGAGGAAGAACTATGAAGGGAGACTCAGAAGGAAAACTGTGGTGTAGGAACACAATTAGATGACAGTAATGGGCTAGAAACAAAACAAAGTGTCTCAAGGAAGTGACCATGGGAAACTGTGTCATATGCATTTAAGAAAATGGATAAATATGAATATTGACTATTAGATTTCACATGAGGTAGCTGTTAGTGGTGCTGACAAAAATAGTTTTACTGAGAAATGTCAGACAGAAAAAGACAAATCCCACATGATTTCACCAATATGTGAAATCTAAAGAACAAAACGAATGAAGTAAAAATAGACTCATTGAAACAAAGAACAACTTGACAGTTGATAGAGGCGGCAGTTTGGGGGTGCTGAGTGAAAAGGGTAAAGAGATTAAGAAGAACAAATTGGTAATTTCAGAATAGTCACAGAGATTTAAATTACAACATAGGAAATATAGTCAATAATATAGTAATAACTATGTAAGGGGCCCAGTGGGTTCCTGAAACATAGGGGGCGACACTTTGTAAAGTACATGATGTTATAACCACTTTGCTGTACATCTGAAACTAATACAGAATAATATTGAACGCAAATTGTACTTGAAAAGTTTTTTTAAAAGCCAAAAAACTAAAAAAGTTTCACTGAAGTGATGAGACAATTATTGACAAGACCAAAAGGAAAAACAATTATATTTTTAAAAAATAATGAGGGTTCCTTTTTCTTCACAACTTCTCCAACACTTGTTATTACTTGTATTGTTGATAATAGCCATTCCAACAGGTGTGAGGTGGTATCTCATTGTAGTTTGACTTGCATTTTTCCAATAGCTAGTGAGGTTGATCATCTTTTCTTATATCTGTTGGCCATTTGTATGTCTTCTTAAAGAAGTGTCTGTTTAGGTCCTCTACCCATTTTTAATTGAATTTGTTGGGGGTTTTTGTTGTTGTTATTGACTTGTATGTATTCTTTATATATTTTTGGATATTAACCCCTTGTCAAAATTGTTGTTTGCAAAGATCTTCTTTCATTGGGTAGATTGCCTTTTTGTTTTGTTGGGTTCTTTTGCTGAGCAGAAGCTTTTTACTTTGATGTAGCCACTATGGAAAACAGTCGGGTGGTTCCTCAAACACTTGAGAATAGAGTCCTAACCAGTGTGGCTCAGCTGTGTCCCATGCACCAAAAGGTCACAGATTCAATTCCCAGTCAGGGCACATACCCACATGGTGGGTTTGGTCCCCAGTCAGGGTGCATACAGGAGGCAACAGATTGAAGTTTCTCTCCCACATCAATGTTTCTCTCTCTACCTTCTCCTCTCTCTCTCAAATCAATAAAAATATATTAAAAAATAAATAAACAACCAAAAATACCCTTAAGAATAGAGTTACCATATGACCCAGCAACTCCTCTCCTGGGTATATACTGCCCAACTTTGAAAACATTTATTCACAAAGATATATGCACCCCAATGTTCACTGTGGCATTATTCACAGTGGCCAAGATATGGCAACAATTTAAGTGTTCTGTAATAGATAATTGGATAAAAAGATGTGGTACGCATATACAATGAAATACTACTCAGCTGTAAGAAAAAATGAAATACTGCCATTTGTGACAACATGGATGGATGTTGAGAATACCATGCTTGGTAAAATAGGCCAGACAGAAAAACTCAAGAATCAAATGATTTTACTCATATGAAAGGTATAAAACTGAAAGCAACTAATGAAAACTCAAGACAGAAAACAAGCACTCATAAGCACAGACAATGATATGGTGGTTACTAGAAGGAAGGGGGCTGGGGATATGAATGGTACAGGGGGTCAAATATATTGTGACTGAAGGAGATTTGATTTGTGTAGTAAACATACAGTGCAATATACAGATGATGCATCATAGTATTATACACCTGAAACCTATTACATTTTATTAACCAACACCCAGAATGACCCATAATGTAAACTATGGATTTGAGGTGATTATTATGTTTCTATATAGGTTCATCAATTCTAACAAATGTACCCCTCTGGTAGGTGAAGTTGATAATGGAAGAAGCTCCTCATGGTGAGAGGGAGGAGGTATATCAGAAATCTCTGCACCTTCTACTCAATTATGGTGTCAACTTAAAACTGCTCTAAAAATAAAGTTTTAAAGAAAGAGTTTACACTCAAGAGAAAAAATAAATAATGAGATAGATAAAGGCAGTTTGGGGTCAAAATAGGATGATAATTTTCCAATGGGACATTTGTTTGCATGTTGGTATACCAAATAATACTAAGGGCACAGATGAGAGAGTCCAAGAGAGGAGAGAATGACAGATTGATGGAGGTTCGCAGCAACAGTAGACTTTGATAAAATAAGTGAAGAGTCAGCCTAAAACTGAAGGGCCTGGCATAAGGTAAAAGTAAGTATATTTCTTCATGGTAACAGGAAGAAAAAATTCTGAGCACTAATACAGATAGCCCTTAGAGAAAGAATTAGGGGGATAAAATAGTTATTTCTATTTGCTTTTTTTTTCAGCTCATCAATTAAGAACAAGTGAGGACTGAATGTTGGCGAACTGAGAGGTGAAGAGAAGATGTGAATTTAGAAAGAAAATGTGGTAATATGAGAAATCAAATATCCAAGTAAACTGTGTTAGGATTATGGTTTATTCTTTATTGCTTTTCCTTTTCTTCCAAACACTTTTTGTACTATTTCAATGTAGATACATAAGAGATAGGCAGAGGCTGAATTACACGAGACTTGGATTTTTTCAGGTGAAAAGGCAAACAGATTCAGTACCTGTATGATTATATCTCTTAGCAGAAGTAAACGTATTTGACCACCACCCCCTTTCTAAAACTATTCTCTTGGATTTAAGTACACCATGATGTTTATTCTCTGTTTTCTTTTTGTGTTCCTTCTACTCTGTCTAAATATTTAGTACTGGAATCCCTCAGCTTTTAATCTTAGTGTCATTGTAAATTTTTCTGTAGACTATATCCACTCCCATAATATCAGGTACCATCTATCTATAGAAAATGCTTCCTAGTTTTATACCTTCACACCTGATGTTTCTTCTCAGTCCCAGATCTCAAACCAAACTGCCTCCCCTACATGCATCTGCATTTGGATGTATAATAGGATCCTCAAACTCAACATTTTAAAGCAGAATCCATCTTCTGACTAAAAATTTACTCTCTCCATATATTCCCTGTCTCAGTAAATGCCATTCTCTGTCCCATGATAAAAATCTAAAATTTGTCTGTTCATTCTTAATTCCTTTCTCTTTCTAATCCACCACACCAAATCAATCAAGTCTTGCCCATTCTTCCTTCTTTTTTTTTTTTTTATCCTCACCCCAGGACATTTTTCCATTTTTTGTTCAGGTAGAGTGTGAGGGAGTGAGAGGAACAGAGAGAGAGAGAGAAACATCGATGTGAAAGGAACACATCTAGTGGCTGCCACCCGCACAACCGACCAGGGCCGGGGATGAACTGCAACCGAGGTACGCGCCCTTAGCGGGATTGGAACCCGGGTCTCTCAGGACCACAGGCCGACGCTCTAACCGCTGAGCCAAACCGGCCAGGGCCATTCTTCCTTCTAAGTATTTCTCTAATCTAGTAGTTTTCATCTTTTCCTGAACATTACAATGGTCTGGGAAGCATTTTTAAAATAGATACTTCCCTGCATCCCATCTCTAGAGATTCTGATTCATTTGGTCTGATATAGGTCCAAGGTATTGAGATAATAATAATTTTAAACCTAAGGAAAATTCTAATACATAACCCGAGGAAGTTCTAGTAATATATTATTGTGAACCACTGCTATAACATTTACTTCTCACTATTCCAAATCTCCACATCCTAATACAAACTAATATAGCCTAAAAATAATCTCATACTTGGGTTGTTGCTACAATATCTAAAGAATCACCAAGCTTCTGTGTTTCTACTCTGTTTACTTTCTTTTCACTGCAACAGGAGTGCTTTCTTTATTATTTAGTATTTATTTATTTATTTATTTATTTATTTATTTATTTATTGGCTCATATCTGATCATGTTATACCCATGCTTGATATCATTTAGTTACATCCCACCACATTCATGTTAAAGACTAAAACATTATGTGTGGTTCAAAATAATAAGTGTAGTTTACCCAGGCTCATGCTTTGCCATGATCCCCTCTATTTTTTACATTCCAACCACAAGATCCTTCTTTCATTTCTTCAAAATTCCATAATTTTTTCTGCCTTGGGAAGACTTGCTCATGCCAATCTTTCAACTTGGGTTGAAAGATGCTCCCCTCTCCCCTATGCCTTTGCCTCGCTAGCTCCCTAGACAAGGGTATACCTCTTGTTTAGGATCCCCTGAGCGCCCTTCCCTGGCCTGCACACACTACAAAGCACCCATCACAAAGACAATATTTGTATTATGAATAATATTAGCAGAAACGTATTGAGCCTTACAATGTGCCAAGCACTATACAAAGTGTTTTACAAACACAATCTCTTATATTTTTTAAAAATTATTTTTATTAATTTATTTTTGTTACAGATATTTCTCCTTTCCCCCCATTGAAACCCTCCTCCCCATCCCCCCCCACCAGCTTTGTTGTCTATGTCTGTTGGTTATGCGTACATGCATGTAAATTCTGTGGTTCATCTCTCCCCCTCCACCCACCATGCCTTCTTCTGAGGTTTGTCAGTCTATACCCTACTTCTATGTCTCTGGGTCTATTTTGTTCATCAGTTTCTTTAGTTCATTTTATTCCACAAATAAGTGAGATCATGTGATATTTGTCTTTCTCTGCTTGGCTTGTTTCGCTTATGTAAAACACAAAGTAGTGCTCTAAGGGTTGTACTATCAACATGCCCACATTAAGATGAGCAAACTGAGGTCCAAATAGGTTAATTACCTTACTTAAGATTATATGGCTAGCAAGTGGTGGGGATAACATATAAATTCAGGACACTTGATTTTAGATCACACTGTTACAACCCCTAAACTCAAGTACCCAATTATACATTTTCTGTTTTAAATTGAGAGCTTTTTAAAAATTTTGTTGTTGTTGTTGTTACAGATGTTTCTCCTTTTTTACCCCATTGGCTGCCCCCTTCCCATCCCCCCCCACCCCATCCCCAGCTTTGTTGTCCATGTCAATTGGTTATGCATACATGCATATAAGTTCTGTGGTTTATCTCTTCCCACCCCCTCACCCCCTCATCTGAGGGATGTCAGTCTGTGCCCTACTTCCATGTTTCTGGGTCTACCATATTCCTCAGACTGTTATGTTCATTATATTCTGTGATATTTGTCTTTTTCTGCTTGGCTTATTTGACTTAGGATGACATGTGATTGATATAAAAAAAAGTTTCACATATTTAATGTATATAATTTGATAGCTTAGAAATACACATGTACCCATGAAACCACCACCATAATCAAGATGATAAAAATAACTATCACTGCCAAAAGATGTGTGTACCCTGTGCTGTATGTGTCCGGTAAGAACAATAACATGAAATCTACACTCTGAACAGATGTATTAAGTGCACAGTGCAGTGTTAACAATAGGTACCATGTTGTACAGTAGATCTACAGAACTTATTCATCTTGCATAAATAAAAATGTATACCCATTGAGCAACTTCCTATTTATCCTTCCCCCAGCCCCTGGCAACCACCATTCCACTGTCTGCTTCTATGAACTTGAATATTTTAGATACCTCATATAAGTGGAATCATTAAATATTTGTCACTGGCTTCTTTTAGTTAACATAATGTCTCTAAGTCCCATCCATGTTGTCACATAATGCAGGGTTTCCTTCTTTTTAAAGGCAGAATAACAGTCCATTATATGTATATACCATATTTTCTTTATTCATTAAATTTAGTAGACATTTAACTTTTGTCTATATGTGGTCCATTATGAATAATTAAGTAATGAACACAGAAGTGACGATATCCTTTCAACATACTAATTTCAATTATTTTGGATATATATACCCCAAACTGACATTGCTGGATCATACAGTGGTTCTATTTTTAATACTGCTTTTCATATGGATGTATCAACTTGGACTCCCCCAAACAGCTCATAAGGGTTTCAAATTCTTTATATCCTAGATAACACTTATCTTTTGTTTTTGTTTTTTGCCATCCTAACAGGTGTAAGGTAATATTTCAGTGGTTTGGATTTGCATTTCCCTAACAATTAGTGATGCAAGGTACCTCTTCATAGATCTGTTCAGCATTTGGATGTCTTCTTTGGGAAAAATGCATATTAAAGTCCTTTGCCCATTTTTTACTGAAATTTTGTTAAATCTTGCTGGTTTTCATATACATTTCATATGCTAGTTAGTAAAATTAAAAATAAAAAGTGAATGACCCTCTTACTTGTTAATATTAAGAAAAAAAAATTATATTATTGGGACATAGAACGCATTGAATAGAATCCCAAATTAATTTCAGATATAACCTAGATAAACACGTCTTACTAGTATCCTTTCAATTCTGTGTTAACTACAATCATCAATAAAAAAAGCATTGATTATCAACTCTTGTCAAGTCATGACAGCTTTACAATGAAATCAGCGATGGCTCAGCCAGTGTGGCTCAGTGGTTGAGTGTCGACCCATGCACCAAGAGGTCACCGGTTCGATTCCCGGTCAAGGCACATGCCCAGTGGGGAGCATGCAGGAGGTGGCCAGTTGATGTTCTCTCTCATTGATGTTTCTACTTCTCTCTCCCTCTCTCTCTAAAGTCAATAAAGAAAAAATATTTAAATAAAAAATAAATAAAATGTAATCAGCAATTGGGCAACAGTAGGTCTACCCAAGAAAGTCCATAGTTATAATGTAGGTGTGTACTGTGTCCAAATTCAATTTAAAAGCTTGTATATGGATAAATATATGACTACTTCCACCAACAACAAATAACACCTAGCCACTACTATGAACCAGGCAGTATAATTTAATACACTTGAATGCTTCACTTCATTTAATGCAACAACATTGAAGTGTGCACCATTATAATCCATACTTTACAGGTGTTGATAGAAAGTGTTATAGTGAGTAATGTATTCAAAATCACACAACACAGCACCAGCAGAGCCAGAATGAGAAACCCAGAGATGCTGAATTTAAAGGCCATGCTTATGTTTACTCTGTTATGCACACTTCCATAGAAGATGTGAGTTCTGGGTGGTTTGGTGAATTAGATGGGAAAAGACAGGTTTGGGAGTGTAAGAAATTCATAAACACCTGAAAGTGAATGGTAACAAAGTAAAAATTTTTCTGTATAAAGATTAAGACTGTGGAACTTGGCTAGAAATATGTTTCACAAAAAGCTTAAAATTAGATCTAAATTCAGCTGACATTTTCATGTGCTCCCTTATAGAGTTATGTTTTATGTATATATTCCTTCTCTGCAAGAAGTATCTGGCCTAATTAAGGGCAGGGATCACCTGTTACCCTTTGCATCCTACCATGTAGCTCCTTGATTCACTGTCTTGCTACAGGAGGTTACAGAAATTAATTCATATCATGCTCTACATATAGAAACCATGAGACAAAATGAATATCAGGTACTTACAGTTTGCTGACCTCAAAAACACAGCAGAATTCAAGGAGCAAATGGTGTAGGCAACATTTATATATACAAAATATGTTCTCATGTTTTTAATCAAAATATAACTGAGCAGAGATGTACTACTGATCCTGATGCTTTATGATTCTGATGATTTAGAAAATATGATCTTGAATATCCCAGTTGATTTTTTAAGAAGTGTCCTATTTTTTCTTAGTTTGTCTGCACCTGCACCTAATAGGATGACTTTTGTTTTCATGATTAAATTTGCAGTTGTTTCCCTCCTTCATACAATGAAGCACAGAAAGTTGATAAGTATTAATGAGGTATTTTCAAAGTAGCTTTAATATTTGGGGGAATAACTAGTGTGAGAAACAGGATGTTAGCAACAAACAGACACATATAATGGTCCTGTGATTTAATTAAAATCTTCCAAGTTTATTTCATCAACTCATCTAAATGTGCCTTAATTTTAGTCACCTTCTATTATTGGGGAATTTGCAAGAGTGAAAATAATCATACCAGCTTGTTAAGGAAGGCATATGTATATGTTGATGAGAAAGGCACACTACTGAAGCCATATTCCCCCTTGCTTCATGTAGGTCTGCTTTTCTGAAATGCCTCAAATTATTATTCAGACATTGAGGGGACTGTTCTGACAATGAAACGATTAACACCCACTCATTGTTCTGTCATCACTATCAAAATGGAAGGCAACTCACTTTAGAGAGATTAAGTAGGTGAACAGGGATTATGATTTTCAGCCGCTTAAAGCACCATGCTGCATTGATGTAGTCAAATAACTTTTAATATATTCTGATCAAAAAATAATCACTAAGAACCTAATAGAACATAATAGGAAAAAAAGACTTAGTATGGTAATGAATTCAATTGCCTTGAAACTACTGTTTAAAAATTCTACACCTTCTTTACATGTCAGGGTTACTTCTCTTGATGAATACTACAACTCTGGTCAGCTGGCCTGTTCATGTTTTCACAGAATCAATTTGTTACTGTTATTGGTTTATACTTCCCTCAAGCAGGAAATGTACCTGTTATTATAATATTATCATGAAAATTTGTACCCAGTATTCAATTAACTTGATGAAAATTTTCAGGCAACTCTTTTAAGCAACATTTTTCATAGGCAGGGCTTTTAAACATGTTAATATCTGTCCTCAACCCATTCAGAACATGGGCAAAATAATCACCCACTTTGAGTTATAGGGATTTGTTTTCAAAAAAGGAACTTCACCCAAGACGTTGTTTTTCAAACACATTTCCAATTCTCATTTAGTAGGAGAAACTGAAGACCCTATACCTTATCAGCAATAAATTGCTCTCATGTTGAACTGGCTGCTAAACAAGGAGCTACAATCCTATTAAAATCCAATTAAACATGCATCACATTTGATAGATATAATTAGAACAACTGCAGAGGGTAAATGGCTTCAAGCACTGTAGCCGGAAGAACTGTAGATTAGTGTTACAAGGCAGAATAATATACAATATGCTGGGGATTTGTTTCTGCAATGATACCTTCTTATTGTGGCAATTTTATTTATTACTGTTTAGCTATTTTTAATAGTTTATATAACTTGTGTGGAAAAGTATTGCATTTCTTCCATGTTTGCTTCTTCTAATAAGGATATTGCATCTGCTTTCATGGGGTAAATCCAACAGTGTAGTAATGAAATAGCAGATCTTGCAAAATACTCTAAAACTTGCAGTGTTTAAAATATTTTTAAATCATTTTGCAGGATTTTAAATGTACTCATTGCACCATATACAACTTAGGTACAGATCTCTCTAATTGTCTTTCTCACAAGGATAAAGCCACTAGAGACTGCTAACCTAGACATTGTGACAAGTAAATATGCACTTACTTGTTGCCTTATGCACTCATCTATTCTCCCATAGTGGCTTTTGACAATCTCTTTGCTGAATCCTTCCCAGTGATTCTTAGCAATAATTTGTACTCTTTGTCTCCTGTTTTTGTTCATTAAAATGTAAAGGAATGTTTTTGACTTTACATATGTCTATAAAGAAAAGCTCCTTTTATATTGTGGTTAAAAAGAAATATTCTAACCAGAGCCATGACCATTACACAATCTATGTTTACAAAAGATGACAAATACTGTAAATGCAACCATGTAGCATATAAATAGATTAACATCAGTTTACTTACACTGACTTGGTAATATTAAAATGGAGTATTCAGATAATAAATGTACTATGAGATATCAAGAACAAATCAAAGAGGATGATACTTGATCATTTTTATATGTTCCTTCCCACTAGTTAAATATCAGCTTATTTTTAACTATTAGCTATTATAATACCAAAATACTCAATCCTCCTTAAACAACCTTGTAATTTTGGTTCCCACTTCAAGGCTATGAATAATTTGGTCTTGGCACAGTTCACAGCCTGCATATCTATTCATGGACATATCGGATGAGAAAAATTGGACAAGAAGTTGGGAACTGGAGGGTCCGCAATTTATGAATTGTTCATTATCAGTGTTCCTCTCTCTTAAATCTTGCATTTCTGTCCAGCCAGTGTGGCTCAGTGGTTGAGCATGGACCCATGCACCCAAGAGGTCGCCGGTTCAATTCCTTGTCAGGACACATGCCTAGGTGGTGGGCCTGATCCCCAGTGAGGGGCCTGCAGGAGCTGGCCAATTGATGTTGGCCAATTGATATTCTCTCTCTCATCGATGTTTCTCTCTCTCTCTCTCCCTTTCACTTCCTCTCTCTCTAAAACCAATAAAGGAAAAAAAAATTTTTTAAATCTTGTATTTCTGTTTCTCCACAATTGGCCTCCTTTTCTCTTACTGAATATATTGTTACTGAGGGGGAAAAAAAAGGCGAAGGTAGCTCTCAACTCATTGTAGTATAGCTAGACAAAGGAAAAGAAGTTCACCTACCAACTCACTGTAGAAAAACTCCTGGGAAAGGATACAAACGGGCCCTCCTTGGTGCAAGTACACGATCTCTGTGACCATGGCTGACGCAGACCTTGTCTCATGCCCACTGATAAATAAGGAGGAGGATTCCATTACTGGAATTTGGGTTCTAGACAGGAATATATGTGCAAGGCAGACAGAAACCGTGGACACATTGGGTCTATTCCATGCTGCTTCTGCCAAGTATTCTTTGAGTTTTTTTCTGCCATCAGAGACTTCCTAGGCCTTCTCACACCACAGACAGCACGTGGGCTTTCTGTAAAACCGTGGTTTCTAGTTAACACACCTTTCTTGGTTCCTCAAGAGAGAAAGGAGGTGAAGCTATGTTCATCTATATTCCTGGGCTTTCTGTCTTTATCAATTCTGTTTTTCCTTTGCTCTCAACAGAGAACTCTATGCTATACTGTTTATCATCTAATGGCTCCGCTGTTCTTCAACCTTCCTCTATGTTTCTGTAATAACACCTTTCACATTAGTGTTAATAAATGTACAGTTATATTTTCTTGCAGTTTCACTTGAAAAAATGCTAACCAAAAGTGGCAAATTTATTCATATAAATTATTAAGATCAACATATATCCATATTTCTTAATAGAATTTCCCCCAAATCTTATGTACATACAGAATTTTTTGAATCTTTGGATTTCATCTAAGAATAAACTCTTATGATAGGGACATGTCTAAATATTTGGAGCTTTAGAATGCACAATATGAAATTTTAGGAACTATCAAATTATTTATATTTTATTTAAAATTTAATAAAATAATTCGGTAGACACACATTTAAAATAATAACTCATTTTGAACAAACTTGCTTTTGAGAATTTTTTTTAAATGCCATAAAGGTTATGCTAACCCCCAAATTGGTACATTGCTTATTAATTCTGTCTAGAATTATTATATTGTAAAGACATTTTAAGGTATGATATTTGAATGTTTATGATGACTTGTGTTTTATGACATCAGAAATGTGAAAGAATTATCCCAAAAAAAATCTTAGAGTGATACTGACTTTATAAGAGCAAAAGTACATTTAGTTATCAAATTATTTTAAAATTAAATAATAACATAATTTTCCATGAATTTTAGATTTAGAAAAGCATGAAATCTGTATTTTATTCTTTATTTTTATTTGTTTATATACATTGACCTGATGTGCCCTTATTTCAAATTAATACATATTATTTACAAAGTTGAGTGTTCAACTGTAAATACATGACTTTAAAGAGGAAAATATTTCATGAAAAATAGGTAGGTTAGTATTTAAAATGTATTTTGTGAAAATAACACATAAAACCAGAAACTATCATTTTTAAACTGTAAAAGACACAAATATATTTCAAGATATATAAATCAAATTTGTACTTTCATTCTAGCTACATAATAGAAATCTTAATTCATGGAAAAGCAATCGTGTGAAATTATGTGTAAAATTAGGCATGCTTTCAGTCTAAAATTAAAATTTGTGATGTTTACTAAACAAATGTTTCTAAATAATTAAAACTAAGACATAAACTCTTATAACATTTGGTGTTTCTCTTCCTAGTAAGCTGCTGGAACTTTCCTTTCAGAATCAGTGTCAATGGTTTAAAAAAAAAATGTTTAATTTCCTTATTCTATAATCTGTACTGTCAAACTGTACTGATACTAGAAGTTGCAAGCATCCATTTGCTATTTGGCCTATGCTCTAATTTTCCTATAGTCAACTTCTAGTCCTGAATAATATATTTTTTAAAGATAGGAAATAGATTAAAAAGTACAAATTGGTAGTTGCAAAATAGTCATGGGGATGTAAAGTACAACAGAGAAAACAGAGTCAATAATATTCTAATAATTATGTATGTAGCCAGGTGGGTCCTGGAAATATTAGTGGAACACTTTGTAAATTACATGATTGTCTAACTGTTATGTTGTAAACCTGAAACTAACACAAAATCAGAAGAATATTGAATATTAACTATAATTGAAAAAATAGAAAACAAAAATAGGACCAGCAGTTTGGGAGAGGTATGTGAAGTATTTGAACAATAATACTTGATTTTTTACTTATTTTTTTCAATATGTGTGTCTGTATACAGTAAGTAAGTGTTAGCAATGAAGTGGTGGTTGTTGTGATGGGGAATACAGTAGTCAATACAGTGGGAACTGATATTTATGTATACAATATGTGAATATGAGAAAGAGAGAGAGATGTGTACATATCTACATATTTATACACAAACCAAGTGGATGTATTTCAAATTTTATGTCCCCTTATCCTGATAATAAAAATTAATACACATTCAGTATAGGAAATATATAAAGTAGAAGACATTTATAAAATAAATTTACAGCCCTGGCCGGTTTGGCTCAGCGGTTAGAGCATCAGCCTGCGGTCCTGAGAGACCCGGGTTCGGTTCCCGCTAAGGGCATGTGCCTCGGTTGCAGTTTGTCCCCGGCCCTGGTCGGTTGTGCGGGTGGCAGCCACTCGATGTGTCCCTTTCACGTCGATGTTTCTCTCTCTCTCTCTGTTCCTCTCTCTCCCCCCCACTCTACCTGAACAAAAAATGGAAAAATGTCCTCCGGTGAGGATAAAAAAAATAAAAAATAAAAAATAAAATAAAATAAAATAAAATAAATTTACAATGAATGTATTTCTATCTTTGACCACTTACTCCTATGTTTAATAGTTTCATAATCACAACCAATGTTTGGGAATACAACTTAAGATTGTTTTGCATGTTATCTCATATACTATTTTTCACATTATTTCAAGCTTAAATATATTCTTAATATTTTACCATAACATTAAACATTTAGTGAAAGCATGAATGTTAATTACTATATAGTAGACCATAATATAATTCATTTTATTCGATTAACTTTTTTCTTTACTTTTCTCATTATATGTTCTTACTACTTTAAGTAGAATGAAGTTATAATCACTGTTAATTTTTATGCTCCATCTTTTTGGAATTGCTAAAAAGTGATTAAAAGAGTGTAAGATTAAAATTTAAAATACTTTAATATATATTTGTAATGTGGTATTAAAATACACTTCAAAAGTTAAATTATCTCCTTACATTTAAGTTGAGCGAAACCTCTCTGCCATCAATTATTTTTTTTTTTGCAAAAATAATTAGCATTCTCTTCATAAATTTTAGTATGGGAAAGAATCATAATCTTTTGTAAGTAAAGAAGTTCACTAATCAAATTTTGAATTGTCTTTTTAACTCTAATATTAGTATGGAGAAAATGTTTTAAAACTGTTGTGCAGTGAATAGAACATTTTGATTTGTATTGAGGAAGCACTGGATAATAAAAAGACTACAAAATTAGTGGTATTAATTCAGTTACATGTCTACTAAGTCTTACCAATTTTCAGTCAGCATATAGAATGATCTATCATTCCCTCTCTCTGGGATAATTTGATTGACATTAATCTGTTTACTTATCAGTATAAAAATTCCAAGTGTTTATGGATGCTAACCATTCTGGTTGGCCAGTGTGCATATCATTTAGATTTGGGCCTCCTTCCAATCAACCAGAGTGAACTTTTAAAAACATAAATGTCATGATAAATATTTTACTACTAAATTTTCTCTAATGGCTTCTTATATCTCTCAGAATAACATCTAGACATATTCTTATAACCTATAAGACCTTGATGATCCACCTATAACAAGCTAAACATGCTCCAAATTTAAAACCTTTGCTCTCTCTTTTTTTTTTTTTTTTTGCCGGATTAGTCTTCTCCTAAATGTTCACATGTGTTACTGCATCACTCAGTAGACATCTTGGACAACAAACTGGGGAAAGGGCAGGGAGGGAGAGGGAGGGGGGAATCAGTGGGGGAAAAAGGAGAAACATCTGTAACAAAAATTAATTAATAAAGAAAAAAAATGCCACTTTCCCAATGAGGCTTTCCCTAACCACCCTATCTGAAATAGTACTGTCCCTCACATCATACTCTATTCTCTTTCCCGGAACCCTCTCTCTTTGCCTTCTTTACCAATACTTGATGCTACATGTTTATGTATATGCTTGGTTTCTATTTGTCTTTACTACTTAAATGACAGCTCCATTACATCAGGTACTTTTTGTTTGTTTATATCTGCATGCTCAGAGCATGCCCAGCACATGATGATTGTTCAATGAAGATCTGTTGCAAGGATGAATATTTAAACCCATATGTTCAAAAAGATACTTAATCCATCCAAGGCTTGATTTTCTCATTTGCAAAACTGGTATAATGATAGCAATATCTATTCCACTAAAATTCAGTGAAGATCAATTAATATAATGAATGTGAAATTACTTTGATATTACAAAGAACAATTGCGTATCTCTGAGAAAATATAAATCCTTTAGAGGAAAATCTTTACTAAATTCATTTAGTTTTCTACTTTTTTATTTTCTGAAAAGTTTCTTTTATCTCTCAATATCCAGAAGTGACAGAATATAACTTGATTAATCACATATCGTAAAATAAGTACAATACTGGTAATCCATATATATTTTCATGGAAATGACCTCATTCCTCTTAGAAAAGAAAATTAATAGCATGATCTTAAACACCTTTATAAGACCTTAAATTACTGTAAATAGGATAAAATTAGAATGCTTGCAATATAGTCTGTTAGAATTAGCAGAAGAAACTTTCATAGTAACAAAGTAATTTTTCATCAATATTTTAAATACCTCCATTATGTAACTATTATTCCTGAAAATTGTGGTAACTATGGTTCTCTATAATTAGGAGGCTTATGCCAAAATAAAAATAAATAAATAAATAAATAAAACATTAGCGTGTATAACTGCTAAGATTCATCATCTTTATTAATTTACCCTCATAATATTATTCATTGTGTGAATCAATTCTCCTAATAAACAATGGACTACTTATTAATAAAACATGCAATAGCTCTTCTGGCATAGAAACTTTACAATTGTTTCTTAAATGTTTTATTTTTTATTTATTTTTTTATCCTCACCCAAGGACATTTTTCCATTTTTTGTTCAGATAGAGTGGGAGGGAGAGAGAGGAAGAGAGAGAGGAACATTGACATGAAAGGGCCACATCGAGTGGCGCATCTCTGGGCCACAGGTCGACGCTCTAACCTCTGAGCCAAACCGGCCAGGGCTCTTAAATGTTTTAAATACCATATATCAGGGGAAAATAATAAAAATGATAGTGATCTAGCTATTTTGGGGAAAAAAGCTCCACTTAAATGACTTAAATTAATTTGACTTCCTAGGAGAGGACAAATTTCCGAAATTAATGTATCTTTATCTTATACTTAAGTTCATAATTGCATCCCCAAAATTAAATAACTAATATATTTATAGTTCTCTTTACTGGGGATGGGGCAGGGGGGGAGAGGAGGAAGGTGTCAATGGGGGAAAAATGAGAAACATCTGTAACAAAAACAAATTAATAAATAAAAATTAAAAATAAATAAAATATAAGAATAAAATATTTTCTAAAGTTATAAATATATTATATCCAGAAACTCATTTGCATTATTTACTTTTACCTGAAGTAAACTTTTATTGGAAATACTTAGATATAACTTTACATAATACATTGCACCTATAAAAATGCGTTAGATTTTCTCAAGAACAATAAAATTTTTATTTTAAATTTAAGTACATCAAATGCTAAAATTAAAATAAAATCTGCACTAAAATTATGTTTCTGGTATTATAATTATATATATTGTCAATTAAAATAATAATTATATAGAAGCATCCCTTATGCAATTTAAAACCATCAATATGGTATTAATCACTATAACTTCAAAATATGATTATATATTGAATTTAGTTTTAATGAATTTATTTATACCCTCAACTATAAATTTCCTCCTAAGAATTATGAAGAATGTCAATCCTTTAACAAAAAGAAAACTAAAATATATCTGTAAAATTAAAAAGATAATTATTAAATTTGTGTTTATTCCCTTCCTTATAGTAATATTCCAATGACAAAATGAAAGGAAAAAAATGTATAATTGAAGACCTGCTAAGTCCTTTCAGCAGTCACATTCAAGGGTTTCACATGAGATCTTTGATTAAACATACAACCACTATCAACATATGCCAGTATTATAATTTGGTGTCATATTTATAAGGAAAAATTGCTAATAACTATAAATGCTTAAGTGTAATAAGCTTTCAATTAAACACAATGAGTCAAGATTAGGAAAAGATAAAGTACATCATCAGCATTTACTGGTGCTCATTGCTACCAGAGCCAGTGAGTTACTTGTTATGCATCTTGAAACTGCCTACTTTTGTAATTTATGGTCTATTTCTTTTTACATGGGGTCAAGATGAACTTGTCTTATATTCTATTTTCTCATTAATGGCTAATGTGAAAGGGAAACCCTACGATTTTTAAAAGCCAGTGACAAAGAGACAGGACTGCGGTTGGTGTTCTGGAATGCAGGCAGTCCAAGTCTGTGGCATACAGGCTGAAAGCCAGGCTGCCTTCACCTTGAGAAAGGGATGTCATTGCAGGATACGATGGAAAACATATCTGTAATCAAGGCTCTGACTCTATTTTTTATGTTCGACTAGTGACAATTTTTAAGCCTTATCTCTTGCAGTTCCCCCCTCACACCACATCCGGGCAAGCCCAGGCACTCTCCAATTTACCACCTTAGGGAAGTTCAAACCCAGTGCAGGAACGGTCATGCTGCCTAAACACAATGAAAATGCCAAGCCAGTCTCCTTTTTTTGCTCTCTCAAGTCTTATTTTAGAACTGCTTGGAGCCACCCTGCTCTCCCAGAAAACCCCATTATGTGAATAAGGAACCTCTCCCTACTCTCTTGGCGTATGTGTGGCAATATCAGGCTTGCTGACCAAACCACACCTTGGGGTCCATCTTTCTTCTGCAGTATGGCTTTAAATGTATCTCTTTTCACCTAAGCCAGGTTGTTCAGTTGGTTAAAGCATTGTCTCAATACACCAAGGTTGTGGGTTTGATCCCCGGTCAGGACACTTACAAGTCAACCAATGAATGCATACATAAGTGGAACAACAGCCTTGTCCAGTTTGGCTCAGAACTTAGAGCGTTGGCCAGCGGACCAGAGAGTCCTTGATTTGGTTCCCGCTAAGGACACGTATCTCGGTACAGTTCATCCCCGGCCCCTTTTGGGGTCGTGTGGGTGGCAGCCAGTTGATGTGTCTCTCATGTCGATGTTTCTCTCTCATTTATATGTCCTTGGGTGAGGATAAAGAACAAGAAAAAAAAATGTGGAACAACAAATTAGTTCTGTGGTCTCTCTCTGAAAATCAATAAATTATTTCTTTTAAAGAAAAGTATCTCTTTTCTTTGTGGAAGTGGTTCTTAATTTGGATGTTCTTTTTTTTCTTGTTTTCTTTAGATAACTAATTCTCAATACCCAGGATTTCTCTTAATGGGTTGTCTCACATAGATATAACAAGATTGATTTCTACTAGCAGCCCCATGTACAACTTCAATTTAGTGAGAGTAGGTATATCTGAAACAGAACTTAAAGTTTTTTAGTTTGTTTTTTTTCCCCAATCACTTGGGAATATGTAGGATTGCAAACATGTTTATCTTCAAATATAAATCAGTATTGATGTGTTAAACTACTTAAATAAGTCAAATATATGCACTTTGAACCTGGAAAATAAGTAAAAAGAAATAGCTAAGAGAAAGTAAAGAACTGATAAATGTTAGAATTTCAGGGACATTTAGTATTTGGGCAGGGCTTCTTTTTGTATTTAGTCACATAGTCGACCCAATAACCTAATTAACCAACATATAGAATATTCCTTGACAAGTAACTTTGAAAATTTATAATAGTACAATTTTTCCCCCCAAAGAAAATTATAAAAAGTTTTGGAATAAGAATCATCATAGCATTTGTGGTGGTAGAAGTATTTAATTAAGGTATGCTTATTAAAATTTACGTTACCTTAGTAAAGAAAAGCATGTAATTTACAAGTAGTAGAGACTCGTATATATGGTCATTGTTTCCATATATGACCATATATGTTACCATATTGTTACCATATATGACCATTGTTGCCATATAGGACCAATCATGATGATACATTAGTCCTGATGGGAAGCTAGGACAGCATTGAACATGGCCTTAGAAGACATTGAGACTTAGATTACAATCTTACTGGCTAGCTGTGAAACAGCAGACACATTACTATTCCTCTTCAATTTTCCTCTCCTTAAAACGGAATGATAACATTGAATTTCCATGACTATTGAAAGTATTAATGCTCTAATGCAAAGCCTATAATAGTGGTTATTGTTTCTATATTTGCCTTTATTTTACTCAATGAAAATTACTTATAACCATGTTTATCTCTCTTACTAGACTAAAGGTTCTTAGGACAAATATCATGTCCTTCTGTTACTTTATTTCTAGCAGAAACCCTTTCCAAGAATATCTCAGGCAATAAGTAAAAGTATAATGAGTTAATGATTCATAATGTTGATGATTTCCAATCAAGCATACATTGGTTGCTCTTCTAGCTGTATATGGTACAGTTGCTGAAATTTTCCAACAACTGGGCATCAACTTTATTAGGAAACTTTATTTCTACTGCATGTTTTGACATCTACTTCTTTTCTATAAATTATAAAGGCTCATTGTAAAGGATCATTGATTGTGATAATTTCTTGGTGGTATAAATGAACCTTTAAAAAAAAAAAAGATGGGTCTATTATTTTAGATAGCAGTGGACCACCAACTGAAAAGTCAGATGGTCATGATATTCTCTAACATCCTATAAGTTAAATTCAAATTAGCAGGTAAAACACTAAAATTTGCAATTTAAGCTACATTACTAGACCAAATAGTTTTATAAATGAGAAGTTTTAATATGCAATTTATAAACGTTGCCTGCAAATACTATTTTTTTGGAACAGTATTACTTAAACCCAGTTTCTGAAGAGTAATTTAGATACTATTTCAAATAAAGTTGTTTTAAAATGTGGCTTTCTAAGATTCACCCCACCACCACTATTCTTAATCCTAGGGAAATTAAGTAAACATTTCTAATGTAATGTTTGGTAGAAGGTCTCCAAAAGACTAGAAAAACAGATAATATTTGTTTAAATTATATAAACATTTACTGAGTCTCTATCCCGTGCCATAGATTATGAATAAGATGCAATCCTGGCCCTGAAGGAACTCACAAGCATATGCATAGTTGAATACAGCTTCAGCAATGAATTAATAGAGCTGTGCAGTAAGTGCTTATGTATGTGAAGGCAGAGGCTCAGAAAATTAATTTGCTATTTGAAAGGAAAAGCCAAGAAAGTCATGATAAGGGGCTTATGTTTGAAATTAATCTTGAAAGATAAATAGAGGTTTGAGAACAGCGGCGTTTCGAAAAAGAGGGAATATATACAATGTTTTACAATATGAGAAAGGGTGATTTGCTCAGAGAGAATAACAAGTAGTCACTACGTTAGGGGCCTAAAAAAAAGTGTCAGAGGAGAGAGATGTGAGATGAGAACAAACAGCAGCACAGGCTCTGACAGTGAAGTGCCTTGCATTCCAAGCGAGGAAGCTTAGAACTGAACCTGGAAAAGGAATTGAAATCCATAGTATTGAAGAAACCTAAAGATAGGACAGATGGGACGAAATCCACATTTAGGACATTCTCTAGTTACAGTGTGGGGAATGGATTAAGGCATGAGAAATGTTCAGACAGAGTAACCAGGTTGATGTAATAATCTAGGGAAAAGATAAGATCTGAGGAGTAGTAAATAGTAGTTGGATTGGACACGAGGAACAGATATGAGAGATATTTAGGGACTGAAATTAATACAATTTGATGATAGGATATGGACAGTAATAGTGAAGAGGTACAAAGAATAGCCATTTTATAGCTTAGGAAGATGGTGGATATAATAATCTCCAGTGCTTTTCTGTCACCGTGGTTACAGTTTTTCTCCAAGAACATGAAGCTGCCATTTGTGGAAAAGTGTGGCCACTTGCCTTTCTTTACTTAATGAAATTCAGGAAGTGACATGTCTACTTTGATGAGGAAGCTTTAGAAACCAGAGTGTGATTTTCCACGCACTCTCTCTTTGCTTCAATACCAGTAACGTAATATTGTCTGCTCCAACAGACTTGAGTAAAATTCACTTAGGTACTTAAGTAAAATCTATGCAAAACAAAAACCCTAGCCAAGCTACACAGACTTGTCAAATTATAAACCAAATTCTTGTATGTTTTTAAGACTCTGAGAAATTTTTGCTTGTTTTCTACTATACCATGGCCTTGATAATACTCAAGTGATGGTGAAATAAAATTAAATTAGGAATAGCCAAGTTTGCTAGTAAAATCTGAGGTTAGTTATAGACATAGGAGATCATATAATACATGACTATATCTGCAGTTTCCAAATTTATGAATTAGGTTTGCAAAATCAAAGTGTATATAAGAGATTTGGATGCGTGTTAACCAAAATCATGAAACAGACATAATAGTGCAGAAAAAATAAACAAAGAGCTGCAGAAAAAAACTGGTGAGGCTAAAACCCTCAAACATATCAACACTTACTTTTGCAAATGTGGACTTTACCTTGAAAAAAATAGTTTGTCATCAGAGAGTTTAAATAGAAATGAAATGATAACTGTGTTTTTGAAAAAACACTCTTTAGGTTATTGATTAAGAATAAAGATGAGCTGGATATTAACACATTTCTTCATTCTTTGGTTTATTCGGAAAATGTTTATCCAGAAATTACATCTTGAAAACACACATGACCCCTAAAATGTCTTCCTATGGCAGTCTTAAAATCATGTCATAGACAAATACTCAGGGTTTAGGATTATAATATAGTATACCCTGAAGACATATAAATTTAATATGTTTATGGCTCCTAAAGATCCATAGGAGATATAATTTCTTGGAGAGAAAGTGCTTCTAAATGCTGCATGTCCTTGAAGCCTGGCATGTGTGTTCTACAGGATACCTCAGAAGACAATATCCTGCCAATCAATTTATATATCCTTAGAAATTACATAGTGCTATTCACTGTAAGGGACACAGAGGAATATAAACTACATTGCTGACCTCAGAATACTAAGAATCAAGGAAAAGTCTGGGACAAAATATCTGCAAAGGTCTTTTTAAGAACAATAAATAGCTTAGCCCTGGCTAGTTTGGTTCAGCAGTTAGAGTGTCGGCCCATGAACCAAAGGATAGCAAGTTTGATTCTGGTCAAGGGCATGTACCTGGGTTGCACATTTGATCCCTAGCCCTGGTCGGGGTTGTAGGAGGCAACCAATCGATATGTCTCTCTCACACAGGTTTCTCTTTCTCTCCCTCCCTCCCACTCTATCTGAAAAAAATCAATGAAAAAATATTCTCAAGTGAGGACTAAAGATAAATAAAATATAAAAACTAAATTTACAACATTGATAAATAATGCCTAATAGGCACATGGTGCTATATCTTGAGCATCTTACTTATTTTTAGAATGTGATTTTTAATGAAACTTCAATTTGATTTTAATATTTCATATGTAAGTCCTCTACTCCATGCAAAATTTTAATTTTCCTCACCTTTACCCCCATTCAAAAATCAATTAACTAGCCCTTTCTCTTTTATTATTTATTTATTTATTTATTTATTTATTTATTTATTTATTTATTTTTGGTACATGCCCCTAGCTGCTAGGGCCTAGAGGGAATTGAACCCAGGATTATCTGGTCTGCAGGTCGACGCTCAAACCGCTGAGCCAAACCGGCCAAGGCCCTTTCTCTTTTATTAAACTACTTGAAAATGTTAAATTTACTAAGAACCCTTTATTTTCTGCCATATTTTACTACTTAGAGAAAAATACTAGCAATAGCAAAATATCATATTTTATATTACCCACATAATACAGTAAATTATTTGAACCTAGGTCAGGAAGTACTTTTCATAGTTGAATCATCCAGTTAATAATACAAAGATTAGGCATATATTTGAAAGTCAAAAATAATATCATATCTATTGACCGATTGCAGTCTGCTGACTCATGGAAGAATTGGAGAAAATAGAGCATCTGTTATTTGGATGCACACACACTCACAAGAGACAAGAAGAAAAAGGCAAGATTATATCTCACAAATGGCACAGGAAGGATTTTAACACCACAGAAGGTTGATTCTTTAAAATAAATGGGTGCCTGCAGCACACTCCAGATAGACTGTTGACCTTGCCTGAGTAAATACTGAAGCAAAGAAAGAAAAAAGAAACACACAGTATATAAAATGACCCCAAGTTGAATAAAACAGGAAATCTTCTTATCTGAAATTGCCCTGTAATCCCTATTTGAGTGCAGCAAAGAAAAGATTTCTATTTTGTACTTTATTTTCCTTCCCAATTTATAACAATCTAATTCTATTTTAAATTAATGCATCTACAGTAATAGTTTTCCTATTATACCCCAGTCAGCCACATGATGGCCTGTTCTAAATTATGACCACGTTATAAATCTGTAATATGAAATGTCACTTTTATTCCAGTTTCTTCTCCTACATAATATTTTTTTTAGAATAGTATACATAAGTTTTCCTTAACCTAAGACTATAATTATCATTAATTTATCCTAATTTGTGGCTAGCACTTGCCCATTATATGGATTAGAAACAGAATACAAAACAGAAATTGTGAAAAACAGAAAGAAATTGGAAATCTAAATACAATGAGTCTGAACATGTATCAATACAATATGTTATGTACAACTACTCTTTTTAGCTAACTTCTAAAATATTTTTAAGACATAACAGTTATATTTTTTGCAAGTAACATGGCTATATTTTTCCACACTAAATTCTCTGATTAGTACTAACAATAGATAAACAGAATATATGTAAATATTTTATCAACTGGCAACACGATTCATTGCCACCCAAGAAGTATGTTGACCTGAATGAGTTGCTAGGAGGCAGATATTTTGATATAAGTACTGTCATATTCTCAAATATGTTTAATCTTTCATTGTACCATGTGGAAAATTTTAAATGCTTATTGGTTTGAAATAATAATGATAAATCTAACTCTCTAAGGAACATTTTGAAATATAAGAGAAAAAAATATCTTTATTATAATTTTATAATGATCATTTAATATATTTATTTCTAAAAAGTGGACAACCAAATGTGAAACAATATAAAACTCTCTAATAACAAAAATCCATAAAAATGAAAGATCTGTCCTATCAACTTAATTAAGTTTTCAATTATTTATAGAAATACTCAACATTATTTTAACCAGCTCTATGTTTTGAAATTCACATAATAGATGTATTTTTCAATCAGTCCTGCTCACTTTTATCCTGCAAAGATTTATATTTTAACTTCTATCTTAAAACTATAGGAAAAGGTATTGTTTCTCCCATTTTTTAATTTAGTACACTGACACTTCCTAATACTAAATCAAACACGTATAGTTACCTATGAGCTTCCAATCATTCAAGCAGCTCTTAAGTTCTTGTCCCTTCTGTAAACCTTAACAAAAATCCTTCAGCAAATGCTTTTGACAATTTTCTAAAGAGAATATGTTTTTCTCTTTTGGCATGGTCATCAGTTCGGAATTACTGGTTTAAGTCTCTATTTCTACTAGACTGTAGGTTCCCAAAAGACAAAGACCATACCTTTATACTTCCCAAATATGGCCACAATACCTACATTATGACTATAAAATAGTATACGTACAATAAGCTAAGTAAGATGTAATGATAACTCATCCACATAAAAGTTTTCCAAGTGTGAAGTTGACCAGTAAATTTGGGATTTTACATTTTGTGAATTGCATTGTCTGAGCTTAGTATCATTACAAAAAGAATATAAGACAAATTCTCGTTATCCACATATCCCTTCTTGCACAATTACTGACTGAGATTCTAATATTTTGTGGTTATAAACCCAACACTGGCTGAGAAAAATAGTGCAAAGGGAGAGATGAACCTCCTTGGGTCTTAGCATTCTCTGTCCCCTGTTCAGTTTCCTGTCTCAGTGTTTGCATTCTCAGCAGGTCATTTCTTTTGGAAGCCTTGGTTGTAGTAGTTAGCTGTTATCTGTGCTTAGTTCAGTTGTTCATTAAGATGTTCAGACTATGCAAGTACAAAAATTAACCTGCATTATTTTTTAAACCTTTAACTGTATAATCTATTTGCAAGTCTGGAAGTGAAAATATACATTAATGTAAATGTAGTTGGTAAATAGGTTATAAATCACCTATTTAGCAGATTCTTTTACATTTATTTTATTTATTTTATTTTTCAATTATAATTGACATCAATATTGTTCATTATATTTTTAAAATCCTCATCCCACGATATGTTCATTGATCGACTTTTTTAGAAAGAGAGGAAAAGATAGAGAGAGAGAGAAAGAGAGAGACAGAGACATTTATGTGGTAAGAAACATTGACCAGTTGCCTCTTGTATTCACCCCGACCTTAGATCAAACCCAGAACCTAGGTATGTGCCCTGAATGAGAATCCAGCTAGCAACCTTTTGGTGTAGGGGACGACAATCCAACAGATTGAGCCACCTTACCAGGGCAATATCCAGTATTATTTTGTATTAGTTTCAGGTGTACAGCTTAGTGGTTCTACAATCATAATTTATAGATCCCCTGATAATTCTAGTACCACCCCCCGGGGCCATGAATAGTTATTATAGTATTATTGACTATATTTCCTGTGCTGTACTTTTCTTACCCATCTATTTTGTATCAAGTTATACTTCTTAAACCCTTCAGCTTTTTTTGAACAGCCCCATCAAACCCCCTCCCCTCCGACAACCATCTGTTTGCTCTCTGCTCTATGAATCTGTTTTTGTTTTGTGTGTTCATTTATTTTGTTCTTTAGATTCCACAAATAAGTGAAATTATATGGTATTTGTCTTTCTCTCTCAGATTTATTTCACTTAGCATAATACCCTCTAGGACCACCCAAGTTACCACAAATGGTGAGATTTCATTCTTCTTTATGGCCATGTAATATTCCATGTAGCACATCTTTAACCACTCATCTATTGGTGGGGGCTTGTGTTGCTTCCATATCTTGGTTATTATAAATAACACTACAATGAATACAGGGATACCTGTATCTTTTTGACTTAGTTGTATTTTAAATTGAAGTATTATGCACTTATAATTACTTAATAAAATCTAATGATATTGGAAAATCATAGTGTTGGTCATACATTGAAAGGGATATTATCTCTAGAGTTATTCACTCATAAATGTATATGTATGTATCCTAGTTAATATTCCTTCACAGCCTGACATTTATCCAAAAAGTTATATTTAAATAAATCACTGTCACATTAATACACAAAATCAAGGCATTATTATTAATACTTAAGTCATTATATTTTTTAAGTTCATTGATATATATTTCATATAAGAGCTCTAAAAACCCACATTCTATTTACTACCTACAGGCATCAATTATGTCTCGGCTATTTGTAACCTCTACCCACTCTTACCATCTTAGCCTGGGAAGACAAAGTCTAACATTCATTGCCGTGTGGTAATTTTCAGAGACAGGTAATGTCTTATTTCAGAGACTTATTAGCATTGGCTTTTATATTGGTTTTAAACATTTTGCTGAGATTGTACACAAAATTTATATCAGGATGCCCAGTTGTGGAAATGTAAGGATCTATAAGTGTCCTATCACATGTTCATACACTAAAGGGGTTATTCTTACAAATAAGAACCCTGGTCTCTAAATCCAAAATAATGTTATGCAAATGAGGTATTATCAAAAGCAATGACAAATAGTTATATAAAGCCATGTTTTGCATTAAAATAGGCATTGTCCATCATCACAATAGAGCTACTGAACACCTATGAATTCCTGATAAGCAGTACAACAACATAAGTAGTACAACAATTAACTAGCCTCACTCCCTCCAGGGCTCCCTAACTGGGGAATGGGAAAATTTAATTCATGAACATATACATTAAGTGCCTGCTATGTGACCAGCAGTGTGCTACAGAAATTAAGATAAGAGATCATTTTATAATCCATAATCAAAACATGAGCTCATGGTCTAAAATACACATGCAGTCACACACTTCTGGGAACTGTAAGAATGCCTAAACTTCTTTAGAAATCTGTGGTTATACCTTAGGGACATGTCCTAAATAATGTCCTCTCTTGGGAATCTATTTCTAATTCAGGATTCTTCAAATAAATAAATTAGTTAATCTTCAAAGTCAGATAGACTAGACTGTGGGAGTCTTCACCTATTTAGGAAGGATCCAAGGTTTCTAGAGATTATTGAAGTAGCAAGGAAATTTGACATCATCTGGTTTATTTCTACATAATTATTTCACCAAGAAAAGGTGCCAAATAAATACATTTATAAATTTAACCATTTAATGGTGGAAGTCTGAGCCTACACATTTACAATTAATAGCTCCTTCTACCAAAATATAATCTTTGATTGTTTCCCAGGAGTATTTGTCTAATTAATTTTTAAAAATTTATTTTTACTGTTGAAAGTATTACAGATGACCCCCCTTTTTTCCCTCCGTTGTCCTCCTCCACCCTGCTCCTGCCCCACCCTCTAGGACTTCACTGCACTACTGTCTGTGTCCATGGGTTATGCATATATGCATATAAGTTCTTTGGTTCATCTCTTCCTGCCCCCACCCTTTCCCTCTGAGAGTCTTACCTCTAAAAAATGCTGATGTTCAATATATAAGGTCAAGAAAATCAAAAGTATAAAATGACCTTGTGAGCTTGGTAATTATCCAAACATGAATATGTTTTAGAACTAGCCCTTTAAAAAATAAACAAACTACAACAACAAAAATCCTTATCTTTATTGTTGAATGTATTGCAGATGTTCCTCATTTTTTCCCCCATTGATTACCTCCTTCCCACTCCTGCCCCCCTTCCCGCCTTCCCCACACTATAGTCTGTGTCCTTTGGTTTTGCATATAATTTTTTTTGGTATATGTATTCCTGTCTCTCCTCCCTGTCTCCATTTGAGGTTCCTCAGTCTAACAATCAATTTTTACTTCTTAATCCCTTTACCTTTTTTGTCTATCCCCCCAACCTCCTCTCATCTGGCATCCAACAAAATGGTCTCTATATCTATGAGTTTGTTTCTGTTATGCTTGTTCATTTGGTTTGTAGATTCATTGTTGATAGGTATGTATTTATTTCCATTTTATTGCTCATATATTTTATCTTATTCTTCAAGGAGACCCTTCAACATTTCATATAATACTACTTGGGTGTTTATAAACTCCTTTAGGTTTTTCTTGCCCAGGAAACTCTTCATATGTCCATCAATTCTAAATGATAGCTTTGCAGGATAGAGTACTCTTGGTTGTATGTTCTTGATTTTCATCACTTGGAATAGTTTTTGGTACTCCCTTCTAGCCTGCAAAGTTCCTATTGAGGAATCATCTGACAGTCTTATGGGAACTCCCTTGCAAGTAATTAACTCTTGCTGTATTTAAAATTATTTCTTTGTCTTTAACCTTTTGCATTTTGATTATGATGTGTCTTGGTGTGGGCCTCTTTGGGGTCATCTTATTTGGAATTCTCTGTGCTTCCTGGATTTGTGTGTCTGTTTCCTTCACCAAGTTAAGGGAATTTTCTGTCATTATTTTTTCAAATAGGGTTTCAATTTCTTGCTTTCTCTCTTCTCCTTCTGGAACTCCATGATGTGAATGTTGGTATTCTTGAAGTTGTCCAAGAGGTTCCTTACACTATCTTCATTTTTTTGGATTCTTTTTTATTTTTGCACTTCTAATTGGGTATTTTTTGCTTCCTTATATCCCAAATCAATGGTTTGCTTCTTGGCTTCACCTAGTCTACTATTGATTCTCTGTAAATTATTCTTTATTTCAGTTGGTGGTGTATCCTTCATTTCTGACTGGTCCTTTTTTATGTCGAAGTTCTCACTAAGTTCCTTGAGTATCCTTATAACCAGTGTTTTGAACTCTGCATCTGTTAGATTGCTTATCTCAGTTTTGTTCAGTTCTTTTCCTGGAGTTTTGTTCTGATTGCTGAAGAGATCTTTCCCCAGAACATAGTTCTACAACACTTCCAAAATTCTTTGAATCCATTAAATACCCCAGAACTGTTCCTTCTCACTGACCATACTATGAAAGCTTATATCAATGGCTTTAAGGAATAAAACAGTATAAAACAGCCTGACTGATAAGGCTCAGTGGATTGAGCATTGGCCCATGGACTGAGAGGTTCCCAATTTGATTTCTGGTCAGGGCACATACCTGGGTTGTGGGCTCAATCTCCAATAGGGGGCATGCAGAAGGCAGCCAACTGATGTTTCTATCTCTCTCTCCCTTCCTCTCTCTCTAAAAAATCAATAAAACATATTTTTAAAGTATAAAATAAATAGAAATAGAAATTTTATAGGACAGACTTTTAATTAAAGTTATCTTTTCTTAATTTTTTTCTTACATTTTTAAATCATGTTTCTGACTGATTTAAAATAAATCTACTAAATATGCTAAAATTAAATATCAGTAAGTGTTCTCCCCTTATCTGCCACATTATGCTTCTCACAATTATTACAAGGCAGGCATTTTTATTTTATTACTCTGTCACTCTTCCTCAATCCCAAAATAGGGAAATCGTGAATGATTTGGCCAGGTAATTATTATATATGCTAATAGGACTTATGTTTTCACCAGATTACTAGTTATTATTCACCAGATTACTATAGATCTTATTAACTTCTTTGAAAAACACTTTTAAAAAGCGTGGTTGACAACTAAAAAAAAATATCATATGAGAGGGTCCTCTTTGTAGTATATTCAATCATGAAGAGAGAAAAAAATCTGTTGGCTTAGCTCTTATGTTGATATTAAAAAATGAAAATCTTAATACTTGTAAATCATATAGATTTAAATTCATTAAAAAATGAAAAATAGGATTGATTTAATCCAGATGCTCTATTTCTTAATGAGAAACAGTAATGAAGCTAAGCAGTTAACAGTTTTAGAAGTCTAGATACGACTCACTAATACAGAAGCATACAAATATAAACCCCAAAGAAGCAAATTTGGAATGCAAGTCTAGGAAATCAGTAATACCATCTGTGTCATCTACTGAATCACAAAATATAGATGCAATGATTAAGTCATCTGACCAGATAATTATTTGAAGTAAGCCAAAACACATAGGGAATGGGAAAAAATAATGTTTTTAAACATGGTTTATAGGATTATTTAATGTTTAAACAAACCACAATTATCTGTGTGTGCATGTGTGTGTGTGTGTGTGTGTGCCTGCAAATTTTACCTATGTATTTTATACACTGTAAGTTGTAAAGTATTTTAAAATCTTAACAAGAATGTCAGTGTCTGCTGTTTTTTTTAAATAGTATTTTTAAATTATAGTTTACATTCAATATTATAGTGTCTGCTATTTTTAAAGAGGCATACAAATCTATGGTTCCCATTACCATATAATAATTTTGGACAATATTTTCTACTCTAAAACAAAGGAAGCCAAAAAGAATATTAGGACTGTTTATTGATTGTATATCCACACCCTCAAGTTATTATTTGTAATATTTACTTTTTACTGATATTTAGAGAAATGCTTACTACTTTTTAAATTTTGGAATATACAGAAAAAGAAAACAAATCACTGGTAATATTATTTTATGCCTAATCTTAGGCAATCCTTAGCTGCACAAGTTCTTATGATTTGAACTTTCAATATTATGTTATGGGAAGCAATCCGCATTTTATTAAACTTTCTTTGAAAATATAACTTTAAATGTTAACATAATATTCCATTAAAATATATATCATTATTTAGATTTTCCAATATTTGCTGTTTTGAAGGCTATCATGTATATTCTTTGTATATTAATTATATTTCTCTCATTTAACTTCTAAGCAGGAAATTAATGTTCTGATGTGTATTGCCATTGATGGCCTCCCATATGTATTGAAAGAAGGGTTAGATTAAATGGTGCATAAACTGACCCTTGTTATTACACACAAATCTTTACAAAGTTACTCAATTTCCCTAAAATATTTGTCATGAGAAATATTTATGGAACCAAAGAAAGGCACTAAGGTCTGGGCTTTACAGAGAGCAGGTAAGCATAGACAGCATACACAGGATGTTCTCAGCTAATGTCTGGGGGTAGGGATGCAGAAATCACAGTTACACATGTGCTACTCATTGCAACCCTGAAATGGGCCAGACTTCTATGGCAGGCACGTCACATATATTTTTTAAAGAATTAGTCAAACTCTGTGAACTCAAAGAGCTGCTCCCTTACATGGGAAAGTTTGTAAAACCATGCTCTAACCTATGAGGTAGAAATTGAGGAAGAACATAAAGGCTTCTTGTCACCTTTCTCAGGAATGGAACGCTCCTATTTAAAGTATTCTTAGACCAGCGTTTTTACCCCTTCAATTTAGTTTCATTACAGTAAAATCCCATAGAATGTCTCTTAAACTCTGAAAAAAAGATTCTCTTCATCTTTGTTTTCAGAGCTATTGTTTGTTTTTTTCACCTTTTTAAAATATATCTTTGAAAACATAATTGTTGTAAGATGGTAACTCTATCAGGATCTATTAGACAAATGCTATTTTAATTTACAGACTAAAATATGACTTTTAATTTTTTCAAGTTGTGCAGAAGGAGTTAGAATTTATGTGAATTAGCTGTTCTTATTAGGAAAAGTAATTGAAAAATGTACTCTACTTTGGCAAGCATACCACAGTTCATTGTAGGGAGGCCAAGATACTATTAAAGTCAATAGTATTTTATTGATTACTTTGATGTAGCTATGCAACAACAGATGTTAAAAGAAGAAACATATATATAAAAACACATCTAGATTTATTGTTTTCTCAGAAACTGACACCAATTCTGATGTATTTTCAATGGATTTTTATTCTTTAAAGATGGAAAGTTTGTATACCTTAAGTATTTTATCTAACTCAGCATTATTAAAGGGAAGGAAATAACAGAAAATTGAATGAACAATGTATTTACATTGATCTAAAAGATGAGGAAAAGCCTTCCAGAAACAATATTAAATCTCTCATTATATGTGATATAATTGTCTGCTAAAACAAACAAACAAAAAAAGTGTCCCAGCTTCTGAACAAATTCTATTAAGGACCGTTAGCATGTTTAAAATGAGTGTTCTTATAAAGTACTTTTGTTCTCACCGGTGACTACTAAATATTCAGAGATAAGGAAACACATCATACTTTTGACTAATACAAATTCAAATAATGTGTCATTGTAAAAATACAAATATCAGTTCATGATGCTAAATTAGGCATTTTCCTGCTTTTTGCTTTACTAAAATAATTATAGCTGTTGTCCCTTATATTGCAGTTTCTCAAAATAAAATATAGGCAATTTATATTTGCTTTCTCTGAGAGGCCTATGACATCTGCAGTTGTAAGCACATCAAACAGAAAAAAAAATACCTTGTGAATTAGGTAAGTATTTTAACAGTAAATATAACTAAAAATAAGTATGTGGAATTTGGGGGAGGTAGAGAAATAGGGGCAGCGCAATTTTGCAAATCCTCATAAAATTAAACAGATCAATTAGATGGCAAAACCAAAAATACATGTAAAGTATTTGCAATTACACTGTAGTAGTGGTGTTTATTTTACAGGCAAGAAAGTTAAGACACAAGGAGATGAGTAACCTGCCTGCTGCTACAAAATGGACAGATTTAATAAAAGAGGGGGAATTTTAAAGTATAAAGTTATCTTGCATACCTGTTTCAATGAATGCCCAACTGTATCTGCAATGATATTTACTTTTGCAAATGATTACACTTATTTTTTATCTTAGTGTTCCATGGTAGAGATGGATGGTCCAGGTGATTAGATTCAACAGAACTGAACCCTTGGGAATGTATGATCTTTTCACTTCATTTTACATTTCATGAAAGCCAAGTAGCAGTCTATGGCAAGTACCTACCAATAAGGCAGATCCACTCATCAATACAGAGATATATTCTGTACTTAATTTCCCTCTGTGCAAACAAAATATCAACAAAATGGTCAATGCCCATGATTCATGAAAAAACGTGGGGGATTAATTCATGAATATGCAGTCCTGTCTGGCCCTGTTTAATTCTAAGAACATCATATTCTCTTCATCCATTGACACCATTTGGGCCAAGTATTTTTCAACTTTAATTTAGATACTATCTCCACCGCCCTGATCACATATTCAAATGAAGATCCTGATTCATGCTTCTTTTAGAAGACAGATTAATTATCTTCTCCAGACTAGATCACAAGACATATTTCCTTATAGATGTAAGGGAAAAATATGAGAAACTTTGAAATTTAGCGAGTGTCCTGACCAGCTCCACTTCTGAGTTATCTCTGCCTTTGTTTGCCATTAACTAGGATAATTTATTGCTGTAGAAATAGAGAATAACTTATAGAATGATGATATAATACAGAATTGTATCCAGTACAATGCAGTGATTATTATCCTATAAATATTAACTAGTTTTGCTATCCACTTATAAATTCATTTCAGAATTTATTTCCTGACTATAAATCTGTAGGATTTTGAAATCTCTTTTGAACCTGTTGTAATATTGTACTGATTTCCATATCAATTAATGAGATAAATAAAATAAATAAAAACAAATATTGAAAGAGTAATTATATATATACATATATATGTATATATGTGTGTATACATATATAATATTTAAGAGTCACTATTTTACATACTTTAAAATGTTTAATCTTTAGGAGTGCTACATCTTATTCTTTGTACTATCCCATTTTCAGAAATTCTGGCAAATTTCTAACACAGTAAAAATATCATGTATATACTAAACGAATTAATTATTTTCAGGTCAGATCATTGGGACATGTATTGTTGGTGAACTGTGTTCCAGACAGGTTTGTTTCTTTTTTTTCATCCTCACCCAAGGACATTTTTCCATTTTTTGTTCAGATACAGTGGGAAGGAAAGAGAGGAAGAGAGAGAGAGAGAGAAACATCGACGTGAAAGGGATGCATTGAATGGCTGCCACCTGTACGACCAACCAGGGCCAGGGACAAACTGCAACCAAGGTACACGCCCTTAGCTGGAACTGAACCCGGGGTCTCTCCAACTACAGGCCGGACGCTCTAACCGCTGAGCCAAACCAGCCAGGGCTCCAGACAGTTTATAGGACTTAAGTTTAGATAGAAACTTTGACCTAAGTCAAAAATGTACTCAAGCAAAAAAAATACTCATATTCTTAATCAGTGTAAAGGAATCTCAGAGACTTGATTGGTTTAGACTTTCTTCCTAAGGGTAAGGGATCCTTGGCAGATCTTGACTAAAAAAGAACTAGATATCTCAAAATGTTAGTTATGCTGAGAGGTAACCAGAAATTTCTAACGAGTCAGACCTATGGCTGAAGAGAAACTGCAGTGATTTTGTCAGCCTCCACCCCCAATTCACCATCAAAAGCATTAATGTTGGTTTCTTGACCTATAATCTCCAAGAGCTCATTATTTATCAATAGGAAAAAAAGCTGTTACTCATTGTTTTTGAGAGCTTGCATTTAATTCTCCAAGTTTGTATTCACACTGGAGTATTTTCATCTCTCACTTTCTTCTCCTGCTTGAATTCATTCTTCCTATAGCTGACAGTCTTTTCCTTTCCTTGCTATTGTCTATTTGTTCTTACCCTACTGCTTTTCCAAGACTTCACGTATTCTAGTTCCTCCCTCTATCCTTTCGGTCATTGGACATATTTCAATACTTTAATCTGGGTCTTCATGAAAATATAGTTTCAGAACATCAAGATTCATTTAGTAAACAAGTATTTAATTTTATGTATCAAACTACATCCTCTGCAAGTACAGAAAGATAAAAAGATGAACAAAGCCTGTCCTCATAGAATTTTATTTTATTTTTTATTATTTTAGAGAGAGAGAAAGGGAGATGGAGAGAGAGAGACAGAAACATTGATGAGAGAGAACATCGATCGGCCACCTCCTGCATGCCCACCACTGGGGATAGGGCCTACAACCTGGGCATGTGCCCTGATTGGGAATGAAACTAGCAACCTCTTGGTGCATGGGTCGATGCTCAACCACTGAGCCACACTGACCAGGCCAATTTTAGTAAAAATAAGATCAAATAAATACTTAGAACAATGGGTGACAATTGTTATAGGAGTTGAATATGGATGCACTGAGCACCAGTTAACCTAGTAGTATGAGACATCACAGAATAAGTAATATTAAATTTGAAACAAACAAACAAAAAGATAGACTAGGTTTGGTATGTGGGGAAAAATTACAAGTAATATTGAAATATGTGTGAAGTTTATCAGAATAAAAGTTTTATCATACTGAAACAAAGTCTAGTGTGGATGACATTGGAAGGGAAAACAAGTGTATGGAGGTATTTAGGGCTACACCATGAAATAGTGTACATCACATTCGCCCGGACTCTATTAGCCAAAATTTAGTCCAGTTGGGAAATGTCATTTAAACATATGCCTAGAAGGAAAGAGCAATAGTTAGGTGAGTACAGACTTCCATTTCTGCTATATCAGTTGTTTCCAATTCGATGTTCCATAAAATACAGTTGAAGAAGCACAGTACCACAAACACTACTGGTTCAGCAACTGTCATCTGTCTGCATTCCCTTTTGCCCATGACAACCTCTGGTACAGAGGCTAGAGAAATTAAATAGTCTATTGGCAAGGCTCTCCTGGATGATAGTTTTGCCAAGGGGGTGATGGTGCATGTTCACTGGAAGGGCAGGGCTTCTAGGGAAGATTCTGATTTATTATTTTAAAAAATAGATCTCTTTATGCATACCTTTTTCTTTTTCCTTCAATGGAGTCTAAAAGCCTCTGTTACATTGAAGGAATGCCAAGAGATTTATGCAAATGCCAAACCAGGGTCTTGTCCAGATTGAACCATGGGGAAACTAACCAGCAGAACTAGATAACTGAACAACAACAAAATAAAATGAGTCACTAGATCAGTCAAAGTTTCTGCTACTTAATTATTTCTAAAAGATATACACAGATAAACTCCAATTTTTATATTTTAGTTGAAATAGAGACTGGTTTACATAAATTTACATTGCAATCAATATTCTTCAAATCTAATTAATTTTTATAGTAAAAATTTTATATTTTAAAATAACATAAATATCTATTCACCTAATATATTTTACAAACACTCAAAACTGAGTCAAAAGTGTGCAAAATATTCTTAACTATAATAATAATTATTTTATTTTTCCAAATTTATTGAGATATAATTGACAAATAAAAATGACAAAGTGTGCTATATGATGGTCTGATATTTGTAGACATTGTGAAATGATTATAACAATCAAGTTATTTATCTATCACCTCACATAGTTACTATTTTTGTCTGTATATGTATTTTCTTTATACATTCATCTGGTAATGGACACTTAGCTTGCCTCCATGTCTTGGCTGTTGTAAATAACACTGGAATGAACAAGAAGGTGCAGATGTCTTTCTGAGATAGTGATTTGTTATTCTTTGGATAAATAACCCAAAGTGGAATTGCTGGCTCATATGATAGTTCTATCTTCAGTTTTTTGAGGAACCTCCATAATTCTTTTCATGGTGGCATTATCAATATACACTCCCATCAATGGGACTCACGGATTACCTTTTCTCCACATCCTTGTCAATACTTTCTTATTTTTATTTATTTATTTATTTTTTTATATAATGGCACTTCTAACAACTGTGAACATGTGGTTTTGATTTGCATTTCTCTGGTTAGTGATGTTGAACACTTTTTCGTGTACCTATTGGCCATTTGTGTATTTTCTTTGGAAATATATCTATTTGCCTATATTTATATTGATTTTTTTTCTGAGTTGTATGAGTTTCTTATATACCTTGAATATTAACCCCATATCCAATATATAATTTGAAATATTTCTTTTATTCTGTAGGTTGCCTTTCCATATAGCTGATGGTTTCCTTTGCTGTGCAGAAGCTTTTTAATTGTATGTGGTCCCACTTGACTATTTTTGCTTGGGTTGCCTGTGCTTTTAGTAGCATATCCAAAAATATTGCCAGAGAAATATCAAGGAACATTTTCCCTATGACTTCCTTCTAGGATTTTTATGGTTTCAGGTCTCACATAAGTCTTTAATCTAATAATGGCTAATTTTAAAGAAAAAAAAAAGTTTAGTATTCAAAATAAAAATGACTAAGGAGGTGATCATATCTCATATATTTTAAAAAGATACTACAAAGACTGTTCACTGTACATAAAAATTACTTTCCATTGACATACATATATATATATATATACATATATATTTAAGTATAAAATCACTTAATTAAATCTATTTATATACTGATTTTCTGACATGAAATTTATTAAAATTCTTTATTTAAGTAAGCCTGATCCCTAGACAATCCTGTAGGTAAACAAATACTGTAAGATGGTCTGTGCCAGAGCACTGAAGATAATTTGCATTCATTGACTCTGTAGAGGCACTGGACACAGGCTCATTTTTTAAATAGAGCACAATTCAAAGTTATGGACTAGACAAATCAATAATTCTTTATACGTGTCAGATGAAGTAATTATCTTGGTTAGCTAGTTGCCTTTAAGGAAAACATCTTACTAAAGCCTTAAGAGGTACAAATAAAAAATACATTTTCCCCTCTATGAAACCAAAGTCTAAATATCTTATTTTGAATGTTCAATGACATATTTATTCCTCATTTTAATTTTCTCAATTTTTAAAGATTTTTTTAAAAAATCTTTCTATTTTAGAACAGTTGAATTCTGGAAAGGAAAAATAAACTCACTATACTTTGCAAGATATGTGAGAATACTTTCTAGGTGATTATTCATTATTTGGAAGAGCCACAGACCCTGACTGCTTCTTTTAAACTTCCTAAAAAAGTAAATTTTAGATGAGCAGGTACATTATGTTGCTAGTAGCAATTGCTTAGGTTATATGCTGAAGTATTTACTCTTCAATACTTATCCAACTTGCAAAATATATAAATATCAAGGGTGAGGCCAAAGAAAGTATTTTTTGAGGAAACTTTCACAAATGGTCTCCTACTCTATAATTAGAATGATTAAAAATATTTCTACACCCCTCCTTATAGTATCATATCACCAATTTAATTGTGGAAGTGTGCTTTTTACTTCACAATTTCAAATTAGAATGATGCCAAATGTAATTATTTTTGAGACTCTAACCTATAAATTACTTCCCAAACTTCTCTTCTATATGGCCATGTATGGAAAATGTCACACTAAAATAGATAGACACTGGGAGCTGAATCTCAATAAATACTTTACTAAATACTGAGATAAATAATTTGATTTCAGAATCTTCTCAACAGACATAAATGAAAAGCCTAGTAAGTTTTTCACTCTTTTATGTTACAAAGGCCACAATTTAATACAATAAAAATTATTCTAGCCCAGTGGACTTTCTTTCCATCTGATTAGCCTATGGCACCCACTGATTTTCAAGTAGTCTGCAGTCAGTTCACCTTTAGAAAAATTCAGATCGTATCACTTATTTCTGTATATGTTTTTCTTTTATTGGTTTTTCATCTGAAGTGCCCTGGGAGTCTTTGATAGCTTATCTCTCCTTTCCTTGGACTTTCTGCAATTCAGTTACAAAATACTCATTTTCTCTCAACATTTTTTTTTAAACTTCTCCCAGAATGAACTATATCAATGCCTATTTTTTCCTGGCACTTATAGTGATGAGATGAAAGGCACTTATAGCCTTTCCAAAGTAGGAACAGCCTGTTTTCCCTGTTTCTCTTAGAATTCCTTTTATTGTTCATTATGCTGTCAAGGATTTCACACAAGCAAATTCTGTGCATGTCACTGATGCACAAATAGTTAATTTAGGAAATTTTAATGGAGACATAACAGGGGACCCAAAGTTCAGAATATTAATATGTCTCTACTAGTTTGAGGATAGAAAAGCAGTGTGACAAGTAGCCAAGATATAGTTTGAGTTGCTAAGGGTTTTTTTTTCTCATTTCTTTATAATCATGGGAGTAAGCAACAATATTCCTATGATAAACCTCTTTCCTAGTTTAGAACCAATAATTATTTACTGGTAGGGAAAACCTTAGACATTATTTGGAAATTTTTAGTGTGGGCTCTGGAGTATCCTTATATTCTATTGAGATTATTCTTGGATCTTCTCAAGAGATAAAAGAGAGGCCACAATTGAGAGCTTAAAATAAAAAAGTTTATGACTTTTCTATGAGAATAATTTCAATTCATCTAACATTGGATCTCCACTTCAATTTCTGTGAGGTATCAATTATAGTGATTAATACTTAGAAACTCTTATTTTGTGTTTCCCAACTTTTATTGTTCGAGCATCATAATAAATATTATATCCCTAAGTCTAGTTTTATTTACTATGTAGGACATCAGAATCCATTTTATTCATTCCATATTTGTCTCAAAGTCAGGGAAAGGTCCTACCCTTTTGCAAACTTGTTTGTAGGAGTATACACAATAGAATTCAAAACACCAAACCTTCGTGTCTGTAGAGTCCCTGCAAAGCTATCTCTGGTAACTGCTGAAGTCATATGGAGTTACTACTACCACACCTTGCCTCACTGAAATCAAACTATTCAGATGTATCAATACCCCAGAACTGTTGTAATCTCTGAGCCCTTAATGCAAAAAGAAACACACGGTGTTCCCTCCTTATGTAGGAAAGAAATCACTTCCGTAATTTTGTTAATCCGTGACTCCCTAGGCATAGGCAGTGCATTGACTTTCACAGATTTTAGTGAAAGAACTGTGTTTGTGTGTGTGTATACACACACACTTTCTACCAATTCTCTCTCCTCATATTTAACCACATTTGAAGATTAAGCTTAAAATAATATAACACCGAGCTGTCCAATTTCCCCCATTCTCTCCTTTCCCATGAAACCCTGAGACATAATTTTTGGGTCATGTATGCCTGGATTCTATTTTTTCTGGTGATGACATGTTTCCCAGGAGGTTTGATAGTTCTTCATATAATAATTCATAGTTGGATATGATTCTTAGACCTTTCCGTAGAACTCCTGTATACATGAGTCCTGTGGTAAGCAAAGCTGTTTCAAGCTGACACAGGAAATTGAGATCCACACAAGTGAGAATGAGTCCTTAAAATCCAAAAGCAAGTGACAGAACAAAGAACACACTCTTCTGATTCCCAGTTCATGGCAGCCCACAACTTCTCAGAAACTGTTGGTCAACACCTCCTCAAAACACATTCATCCCATATTATTTGACACCAAATTATATCAATGTAACTTGGAAAATAAAATTGGTAAAAAATAGATATTAGAAGAATATTTATTTTCTATTTCCTTAATTTTTATCTAATGTCCTTTTTCAGTTCCAAGATCCCATGCAGGATACTATATTCACTAATTTGTCGTGTCTCCTTAGGCTTCTCCTGGCCATGATACTTCCTCAAACATATTTTTTTATGATTGAAGAGCTCTTGAGGAGTGCTGGTCAGGTGTATTGTAGGATGTCCTCCAGTGGAACTTGCCTGATGATTTTCTTCTATTAGACTTGGATTTGAGTTTTAGAGAGGAAGATCACAGAAGTTGCGTGAAATTTTCATTGTAGCATATGAAGGGTACATAGTATCAACATGACTTATGACTGGAGATGTTGACCTCAACCACTCACTCCCTGGAGTAATATTTGCTTTTTCCCCACTATGAAGTTACTCCTTGCCCTCCATTTCTATACTTTTCTCTTTTGAAAGAAATATCTATGCATAATCCATATTTCGTAAGTGGGGAGTTACCTTTCCCCTCATTTAGGATGGAGAATCTAAAATTCTCTTGTATGGAAGATTGATTACTTTTCCCATTCTTAACTCACTAAATTATTTATTTATATCAGCATGGACTCTTGGACACTTGTTTTATACTTTGCATTGTATACCAATACTACTTTTTTTGTTTTCTAATTGTTCCAGCTTTGGCCACTGGAAACTTTTTCTGTTAGTTCAAGTGCTTTTTGACAAACCACAATAATGTGTTTTTGTTTTTCTTTTAGCACTTTCTTACTTCTGGCATAGGAAGAATCTCCAGGCTCATTACATGTTTCCTTCCCTAGTTCTAGAATCAGCCATTTCTCTAAGGAACCATAATTCCTTTAATGAGAGAATATTATTCAAAAACAAGATATAGGCTCTAGGTGTGCACATTGTCACTGGGGTGTCATTTATTTTAGGATCTCTTACCTGACAGGACAAATAAATATATTTTTGTATACCAACTTCTATCTATCTATCATCTATCTATCTATCTATCTATCTATCTATCATCTATCTATGTAACCTTCTGTAATAGTATGAAGGTAAACATGAGTTCTTACTAAAAATAGTTAATTTTAAATTTATTCCATCTCCTAATTTTTATCCCCTTCACATTTTCTAGTTTTATTCTGTCTCTGAATTGTTTCCTTAAAATGAGGCTAGTTCATCTAAGTAACAGTATGCTGTAAGATTCTAAAGAGCCACCCCCAACTGCTGCTAATTAAAGCCCTGAAGTAAATGAGATAACTCATAGAAGCCTGAGAGAGATGAGAGGACACTCTGATGAGTGGCCTCAACATTTAAGAGACAAATCCAGAAGAGGAAGAACCAATAATGAGTGTTGTTATTGAAGTCAACAGAGAACTTTTATAGCCAAGTAATCTTAATTTCCCCAACAATCTTTGTTCTTCCATGACACCAGGGCTTTGAATATGTTGTTTGCTCTGCTTAGATTTCTCCACCAAACTCGAGCTGGTAAAATTTGTTTTGCCGTGCTATGCTCCTCTCCTACCACCCACTCCAGTCGGAATGGAACTGTTCCAGTGAAGGTTTTCTCATTGTCTTTCCCCAAATAGGTATCTGTACTTTTTTGTCCCCATTTTGTAGTAAGTGCCTTTTTTGTAATTGTTATCTTCTTATACTATAATTAATTATGCATGTAAATGATTTATCTTACAATAACTTGTAAATATTTTAAAGTCGTTAACCTCCAAATCTAAAACAGTGTCTGGCACATAGTAGGCATTTCATAAACTTTATTCATTGAATAATTAAATCATATAATGCAGAGAATATAAATTTAATTTATAGGGATTAAAAGGAAAGTATATAGATGAATTTGAAAATGAAACTTGGAACAAAGTTATATTCATGTTGTTAACTATGGAAGTCTCCAGTTCCAAATTATCTACTCCATTTACTTGTCACAGGGTCTAAAATTCACCATTAGAATTTCTTCCATTCAGTACAATACATTTTTGTTCAAGGTAACATTTTTTAATGTGAGAACATATCCACCAGGGTAAATTTCGAACTGGCAATTAATGCATTGTCTAATTTTAATACATGAGCATGTACAAAATCATCAGATCTCCTGATAGCTTTAATACTGAACACTAACTACCTAGGTAGAAGAAGAGGCTATTTTGTTCTAAAGAACATTGATAGGAACATTAGACTGGTGAATTCTTAACCTTCTCATATATAAACTTTGCCCTCTATAAAAAGGTTTCGAGAATCTCCACCATTAAAAGTTATTGTGAAGATTAAACAAGATAAACCAAGGTAATCTCAGTGCCACATCTATAGCAAACACCAGATAAATTTCAACCACTCTTACTATTTTCATATTACCCAGGAATGAACATTTTGATAGAGTTTGGTAAAGAGGGATTATTTTTCTCTACAAAGTATTGCCTGTATTGAAAGACACCAAGTAGGATATCAAAGAGATTTTTAGAAATGTCCTGAAAGCCAGGGCATCTACCTGTTAGAGAACTGGACGCAGATTAGAGAATTGGAAGCAGATTAAAGAAAAAGGAAAGATAAGATTGAATGCTAGCACAGGATAAAATATATCTATGATGGATGTTTAAAAGAAACATTTTTTTCTGTTATAAAGTATTATGGAGGATTTTCCTGGCATGGGGAAACTGCAAGTTGACCAATGATTCATTCCTTCAACAAACATTTACTATCAACACACTATGTATGGTCCAGGCATTAATCTAGGCCCATAAAATACAGCAGTAAACAATAGTGAGAAAAAAGTCTGTGCTAACATTTTTTTTTTTTTAACATAGACAGATACTGTGTGGTGATTATCACAGGGAAAGAGTGCTGGGGAAGGTAGAAGAGAGTACAGGGGCATAAGGGGGTAAATGGTGATGGAAGGAGACTTGACTTGGGGTGACGAATGCATAATACAATATACACATGATGTATTGTAGAATTGTACGCCTGAAACCTGTATAATTTTATTAGCCAATGTCACCCCAATGAATTCAATAAAAAAAAAGACAAAAAGTTAACATCAAAATTAAAATGCTAGTGGTGGAAGTGGTATCTCCCTAGGCTGGAACTAGAGCTCCAACTACAAATGGTTTCTCATGCTGCAATGATTGAAAGTAGGTTATGCTTTACTCTTCTGAAATATATCAAGATGACCTATAAAATGTGAACACACATTTATTATACACTTAACATGTGCAAGGGACAATTCTAACACTTCTATTAGATAATTAAACTCTCACAACAAATTTATGATATAGGTGTCATTATCTCAAATCTTCCAGTGAAGAAACTGAATCACAGAGAAGGGGATTCACTTTCCTGGTGTCACACACCTAATAAATGATACAGTCAGTATTCACACCCAGAAAGCCTGACACAAGAGCTCTTAATCACCCTCCTATGTAGTGAAGTTTAAGACAAATAAGAATGTCCTTTACCAGCCTGCTGCTGTCATCATTTTTCCCTAAGACTCCACAGAGATTAGTCAATTGGCACTTTTCCAATACTCTTTCTCCCTGCATAGTTATCCCCTTTCAAATCCATAGGGCATGAGTCATGCAGAAAAGAAATCTGAACCAAAGAGGGCCACATTTTTGCACCTTAGATCTCACATGATTTTTTTTTTTTAATTGAATACACAAAAATCAATATACTAGTTATCCTGGGAGCTATACTGTTCCTCTGTAAGTATTAAAAGGGGATATTTATATTTCAATAATCCAGAATATGCCTTAAAAAATGGGCCTTTAATATACCCATCCCAAGCCTAATCTGCAAAGAATAACAAGCAACATAACCAGGTAACATTAATAGTCTAGTGTAATAGTAGTTGGCATTGAAAGCATTCATTAAGAAAGAGGAATCGAGCAGGAAAAAATGATTCAAGGAACTTTTGATAACTATAAAAGCAAAACTGCTAAAATACATGAATTCTTTATTTCTTTAGCGGATTGTTTATTTTTAGACAAGGAAAGAGTACAAATCTCAAGCTATTTACATAGGATTTAAAATCCTATTTTTACACATCTGTATAACTCACTCCTGTTGTGTCACAAAATAAAAATTTTGTGGGTTAATAAAATCACTGAGGTACAAACTGAATGAGGCATGTTTAATATGAGAGGGATAGTCTTAAAAATCCAGTGACTATCATTAATTTGCTTAATGGAAATACTCAAATCACATGATTTAAACCAAAATGATCAGCTTTGATTTTGTTATTTCTATTTATTTATTATCCACAGATTTTTTTTTAAATAATATTTTTCTTTATTGATTTTAGAGTAGAGTAAGGGAGGCAGAGAGAGATAGAGACATCAATGAGAGAGTACACTGATTGGCTGCCTCCTGCATGCCCCTCACTGGGGATCGGGCCCACAACCTAGGCATATGCCCTGAACAGAAATTGTACCCACGGCCTCTTGGTGCGTGGGTTGATGCTCAACCACTGAGCCACACCAGCCACGCCACATATATTCTTTATGTTGTTTACAAATAATCTACTGGAACTAAAAATCATGCCAATATTTAATAATTTATAATGTTTACTTATTGCTTGTTTATTTTTGCCTTGTATAAAATTTTAATTGATCATATTTTGTCTTCTGCAACTATTTTTTATTTTACCAGATTATCTCTCATCTTTCATAGATCTTTTTAGTCTTTCTAGACTTTATAGTAGAGCATTTTTCTCTTCATCATTTCAGATGTTTTAAATATCCTATTAGAATTTGAGTTTTATTTATAGACTATAGAATTTAGTGATAGTTTCAAGTGTCATCTAAATGCAGGGAACAGGCATGAGAAGTTATAGAGCCATTTATTGGAATTAAGTATAACAGAATTTCCCATTTAATATTTTTATTGCTATTTCACATTTATAATTACCTTGCAACTTAAAAGTAATTTTAAATCTTTCATGTGTCAGCCTTTCTTTCAGCATTACAATTTATAAAGTGCTTTTATTTTCAGTTTTAACTTGATAAGTACAGGAAACGAAAAACTGACTTTTTGATCTCTTAAACTGAAATGGACAGTATGTCATAATTAAAAACTGGGATAAGAGCATCTCTGCAGAAAAAGAATCAAATCTCATCTCCATTACTAACACATTGTGTGATCCAGAGAAAGGCACTCAACCTCTTTTAAATATAGTCCACTCATTGGGTAAAGTGAGGTTCAATATGTCTGCTTCATACTGAGGTTGTGAGGATGGACAGTAATGCAAATAATAGGTGGCTTGACATAGAGTAGGATGCTTTCTATGCATGTAAACTAGGTTATATCAAGTGATTCTTCTCTTCCTCAAAGAGTATCATCTTCATTTCTTAAACAAATTGGTGATGAAATAAATATCTGTATTATAAATATAAATTCTTTAGCAAGACTATGAAAGAGAAAGGCATCTTCATATTCACAGAACACCAAAGCCATGCAAGATTGGGATTTGAGAGATTTTAAAAGTCACATTAGCAATAAACCAGGTTTCAGCCCTCTGTGTTTGTGAATATAGGTATATACCACACACGTGAGCATCTCTGCCTCTGTAGATCTTAATTGGGAGAGGAGTGTGATTCACTTTGTCAGTTTCAGTTTCGAGGTTTGTTTGTTTTTGGTTTTTTTTTACATGTTGGAAGTGTTGACTTGGTTTAAAAGTTGTATGTAGACTTTAGAGTTTGAAGAAGAGAAAGAGAAAAAAACTGAAAATCTAGGTTTAGGTATTTTAAAAGAAATTTCCCATGGCATTGCAATACCTACATGGAAGAGGGGCTAGGATATTGATATCCAAATTCAAGTGGATCTCAGTCAGTTAAAGGTATGATCTGAAAACAATACTAATACTTATGTGGAAAATATATGAATGAAAATGATATTTAATGAAGAACCAAAATTGACTTTTTTGTAGAAGTATTCTGATCTAAGAGCAAAGGGAACAAAAAGTCAGCCTGAGTCAATATATAAATCAAAGTGAAGGGAGAATATCTATCATCAACATTGTTTATTTATGGCTTGTTTTGTTTTCCTTTGCTTTTTTGGTGTGACTGGACATAAAAATACTAAACAAGAAGTTTTATTAAGATTAGGCATATGAAGCAACCTTTAATGGGATATAAAGAAAACAGCAACAATAATAACAGCAAATGTTCATTGATTGTTTTAAATGCCAGTGTAATGTCTCATTGAATTAATATCCTGTACTCTATCCACTTCTTCACTTATCCGAGAAGAAAACTGATTTGGAGAGGGGAGTTAAATTATCTATGGTCAAATAGAACTATCACATGTTGATTTGATTTAAATTTACCTTGAGAATGTGAGTTGGTGAAATGGGTTTAAGATGCAACTCAAAGAAATGTCATTAACACGAGATTTTTTTTTTTTTTTTTTTATCCTCACCCGAGGACATTCTTCCATTTTTTGTTCAGATAGAGTGGGAGGGAGAGAGAGAGAGAAACATCAATGTGAAGGGACACATCGAGTGGCTGCCACCCGCACGACCAACCAGGGCCGGGGACAAACTGCAACCGAGGTACATGCCCTTAGCGGGAACCGAACCTGGTCTCTCTGTACCGCAGGCCGACGCTCCAACCGCTGAGCCAAACCGGCCAGGGCAACACAAGATTTTTAAACAGTAAAGCAATTGCAAATCGCAAAGGCAACAGCTTGTCTTCCTCCTGAGGTCATTTAGCAGTTATTCTTTTTTTTTTTTTTTTTAATTTTTATTTATTTTTTATTTTTTAATTTATTAATTTGTTTTTGTTACAAATGTTTCTCATTTTTCCCCCATTAACACCCTCTGCCCTTTCTCCCCTTCTCCCCCACCCCCCAGCTTTGTTGTCTATGTTCATTGGTCATGCATACATGCATGTAAGTTCTGTGGTTTGTCTCTTCCTCCCCAACCCCTCCTCCGAGGCTTGTCAGTCTGTACCCCACCTCTATGTCTCTGGGTTAATTTTGTTCAGCAGTTTGTTTAGTTCATTATATTCCACAATAACGGTTATTCTTAAAGGTAGGTTTCTTAACATGAGCTTCAGGAATTTTGGCTATACCTTTAAACTGCAAAATCATGTGTATGTGAGTGTGAAAGTGTTTCTATATATGTGTGTGGGTATGTATTTTGATCTGTGGTACATGTAGATGAGTTTGGGTTTGTTTTTTAGGGGAGAAAAAAACAGTAATTATCATCAAATTTTCAAAAGTTCCCATGAAACAAAAGAAGTTTGTAAGCAAGCCATTGGATCCTATACGGAGCAAAGTTTTGGACCATTAAAAAATAAACTGAGGCATATAAGCATTTTAAGAGTTGATAAAAAAGCTGTGGTACATATACACAATGGAGTACTATGCAGCGGTAAGAAAGAAAGATCTCTTATCCTTTGAGAAGACATGGAGGGACCTGGAAAGTGTCATCCTAAGCGAAACAAGCCAAACAGAGAAAGACAAGTATCATATGATCTCACTTATTTGTGGAATATAATAAACATAACAGTCTGAGGAATGGGGTAGTCCCAGAGAGGTGGAAGTGGGGTACAGACTGACAATCCCCAGAAGAGGGGGTGGGGGGAGAGATAAACCACAGAACTTATATGCATGTGTGCATGAACAATGGACAGGGACAACAAAGCTGGGGAGAGGATGGAAAGGAAGGGGGAGGGTAAATCAGTGGGGAAAAAAGGAGAAACACCTGTAACAAAAATAAATTAATTAATTAAGAAAAAAAATATATAAAGCAAATAAAACACATTTTTAACGTTAAAAAAAAAAAAAAAAAAGTTTATCAGAGCAAACATTGATTGGAATCGAGCAAGGCCAAACAAGTAGTTAGGAACACTCCACTTGGGGTTAAGAGTTTTATAAAGAAAAAATGTAAACAAAGCAAGATAATTATTTGAGTGGCTGTAGCTTAAGTGTTTGCCTTGTTTAGAAAAGCATAGTTGGCTGTACGTGACTGGTTGTCCTTGGGTTTTGTTTTCTTAACCTTGAGGCATTTATAGGCTTAGATTTTGGTTTGCTGAAGTGTCTGCTAAGGTATTAGAACCACCTCAGTTTAATATCCTTCATGTTAATGGAACAAGAACACTGGTTTGAATCTTTCTGAACTTTACAACACTTGGAAAGATTTGTAAAAATATTGGCTCCACTAATTTATTTAATGGTCTTGGGTGCAACTCACATATTGCCCTCTTGGAAAGCTGTCCAGATAATTCTTATGAGTAATTAGGATAGAAAACTATTTATTTAAATAAGATCAAATGGATCATTTCAATATTGTGTAATAGCAATACCACACTCATTGTTTCATTACCATAAGGGAGGCTAACTTTGATTTTACTTTCAATTAATTTTTTTCATGCCAAAGCTTTTCTGTCTTAAAGTATATTTAACTGTAGTTCTCAAGTATGTTTTTAATTTGTCTACATATTTTGAGGAGTTCTTAGGGCTTAACTTTTCTTATTATTTTTGGACCATTGTTTTCAATATAAATAAGTTTAGAAAATAGACACTTGCATTGTAATTTTAAGAAATAAAACCTTCAGGGAGCAAAATATAAGCTTTTCAAAGTAATTTACACAACAACACATTAAGTGATCGGATTGACAAAGGAATAAGATTTTGCTCATTAATTCAGATTGTGAAAAGAGATTGGCATCAGTGTTGTTCTCCCGGGTATAGAGCATTTTAGTAGAGAAAAGCATACTTAAAGTCATTGTTAAAATCGATCACTATCTGAAAATCAATCATTAATATGATGCCAGGTCAGTTAAAGGTCCTTTCACACAAAATAAGAGACAGGGAACATAGCTCTGTGTGTGTGTGTGTGTGTGTGTGTGTGTGTGTGTGTGTGTTGAGTGTATTAGAGAGAAGACAGATTTTCATACTTTAATTAAGGTAAATAACTTTAATTATTTTGTGTCTATTTTAATACAGTGTCTTTGGATATAATGCTTCTCAATTTCTTCTGAGGCAGGTCTGTTTTATTTTCATATCACTTTAAGGAAAACAATGAAAGAGCTACTATTGGGGACTTCCGGTCAAGATGGTGGCGTAGGTAAACATGGTAACACATCCTCCCACAACCACATCAAAGTTACAACTAAACTACAGAACAACCCTCATTCAAAACCGCCTGAAATAGAGCTGAATGGAAGTCCTACAACTACGAAATTAAAGCAGCAGCCACATCCAGACTGGAAGGAGGGGCGGAGGCAGAGGGGCTGGTCCCACACCCATGTGTGGCAGATAAAAATCAGGAGGACACCTGGCTGGGAAGGTCCTCTCTGAGGACTGAGAGGTCCCCATCCCACACCAGGTGCCCCACTCAGGATTCCAGTGCCAGGAAGAGAATCCCCATAACTTCTGGCTGGAAAAACCAGCGGGAACTGAGGCTCAGGGAAGCTGACGCGGCTGGAGCCCCAGGCAGCTCCTCTTAAAGGGCCCGCGCACAAACTTATCCCACTCACTCCCTCTAAGCTTGGAAGGGAGGCACCTGGAGGGACACCAGAGACATACAGGGAAGAACTGAGCTGTTTAGCACTGGAGCGAGGGCTGGAGAGGGGGCTTTCTCCGGCACAAATGTGCTGTCAGAGGCCTTTGTTCCTTTGGTGAGCCCTTCCGGGGGGCGGCAGACAGCAGCCATATCTGGGACTCCAGCAACCTGGCTCACACTGGTAGCCCCGCCCTGGTGACTCCCTGAGGCTCCGCCCCACCCAACTTTCAGGCCCACCCAAGCTGTTGCCACTTGCTTAACCATAGGATTGGCCTGTCTTGGATCCTGCTTCAGGTTTTCCTAAATTCTTTCAAACAAGCAGCATCTGGTCTCAGCTAGCCCCATACCTCTAAGTAATACACAGAAACAAACACAGGGAGGCAGCCAAAATGAGGAGGCAAAGAAACAGGTCCCAAATGAAAGAACAGAACAAAATCCCAAGAAAAGAACTAAGCGAAATGGAGATAAGCAACCGAACAGATGCTGAGTTCAAAATACTGCTTATAAGGATGCTCAATGAACTGAGTGAGAACCTCAATGAACTTAGGGCCTCAAGAGCATATAAAAGGACCAGTCAGAAATTATGGATGCACAGTCAGAAATGAAGGAGGCATTAACTGAAATTAAGAATAATTTACAGCCCTGGCCGGTTTGGCTCAGCGGTTAGAGCATCGGCCTGCAATCCAGAGAGACCCGGGTTCGGTTCCTGCTAAGGGCGCGTACCTCGATTGCAATTTGTCCCTGGCCCTGGTTGGTTGTGCTGGTGGCAGCCACTCGATGTGTCCCTTTCACGTCGATGTTTCTCTCTCTCTCTCTTCTTCTCTCTCCCTCCCACTCTATCTGTACAAAAAATGGAAAAATGTCCTCGGGTGAGGATAAAAAAAAAAAGAATAATTTACACAGATTCAATAGTAGAGTACATAAATCCAAGAAGCAAACCATTGATTTGGAATATAATGAAGCAAAAACCACCTAATCAGAACAGCAAAAAGAAAAAAGAATCCGAAAATATGAGGATAGTGTAAGGAGCCTCTGGGACAACTTCAAGCGTGCCAATGTTTGCATCTTGGGGGTGCCAGAAGGAGAAGAGAGAGAACAAGAAATTGAAAACCTGTTTGAAACAATAATGGCAGAAAACTTCCCTAACTTGGTGAAGGAAACAGACATACAAATCCAGGAAGCACAGAGAGTCCCAAACAAGATGAACCCCAAGAGGTTCACACCAAGACACATCATCATCAAAATGCAAAAGGTTCAAGACAAAGAGAGAATCTTAAAAGCAGCAAGAGAAAAGCAGTTAGTTACCTACAAAGGAGTTCCTATAAGGCTGTCAGCAGATTTCTCAAAAGAAACTTTGCAGGCCAGAAGGGAGTGGCAAGAAATATTCAGAGTGATGAAAAGCAAGAACCTACAACCAAGATTACTCTATCCTTCAAAGCTGTCATTTAGAATCGATGGCCATATAAAGAGTTTCCCAGACAAGAAAAAGTTAAAGGAGTTCATCACCACCAAACTGTTATTATATGAAATGATGAAGGGTCTTTTTGAAGAAAAAGATAAAATATATGAACAAACAAAATGACAATGAATACATATCTATCAACAATGGAATCTACAAACTAAATGAACAGGTAGCACAGAAACATTCTCATAGATACAGAGAACATTTTGTTGGTTGCCAGATGGGAGGGAGGGGGGTTGCGGGAATGGGTGAAAAGGTGAAGGGATTAAGAAGTACAAATTCAATGCTAGACTGACAAACCTCAACGGGAAAGGGATGAAGGGGGTGGGAAGAAATAAACCAAAGAACTTATATGCATAACCAATGGACACAGACAATAGTGTGGGAAAAGGTGCGAGGGGGGCGGGAGTGAGGAGGAGGGGGTCAATGGGGGAAAAATTAGGAACATCTGTAATACATTCAACAATAAAGATTTAAAAATCTTAAAAAACATTTTTAAAAAATTTAAAAAAGAAAGAGCTACTATTCATAACTAGAGATATGATTGATTATTAGACTCTTAACAAAACTTTAAAAAACAGAATAATGTTTTCAAAACTTCTCATGCTTCATTTTTTAAGCAACCATATTTGATAGATGAAAGCACTGGGTCTGAAGGAAATTATTGATCCAGCTTCACAAATCTGGTCTTCGATGACACAGGGATAATCTATCCAGTAACTTCTGACTAGAGAAATAATATTCAACTTCTATATATTCTCTCTGTTTTTGTACAACACTCTTTTACCCCTTCCCAGGTCCTCTCCCTGAATTTGTGATGGTCAAGATTGGGGGAATCATTTCTGAAAGCTACTAGATTCACATGGGCCTCAAACTGAGGGCTTAGGCTTAATGAACAACATAGAGCAGTATTTTGTTGATGTGAAAGGCAATGATTTTAAAAGCAAGAGACCCAAGTTTTAAACCCAAATATTCTCTGAAAAGTCCTAGAGTGAAGAATTCCTTTACTTTTGCTCATCCAAATATATCCTACTATATTTTAACAGAATATTTTTTGTTTTTTCCAATGGAGAGCTAATTTTCTAATATACCAAATACAAGTTGGATAAATTTTATTATGGCTTTTACGTTCTGTACCATAACCAACCTTAGGAGACATATAAGGTATGTATACTTCTCTTTTATGATACCATTTATCTGCACAGAGAGAGGCAGGTGAAACAACCCACTAGAGATAATATTCACTGGATACTGCTAAAAGCAGATTCTGCGTCAGATGAAAGAAGTCTATCTCTCTTTCTCCCTCTCTCTCTCCACATATATATTCTTAGATCCAGTACATTCCTGAGTCATATGCCAACTTGTAATTTCCTAAGATACATAATGATCACAGATATAAGAAAGTAGAAAACATTTATCCTCACTTTTTATCCCCACTAGGCTTTGTTAATATTCTAGATATCTCTATATTTTCACTATGCTAATGATATTCTCATCCTTTGACTTCCTGTATATCCCTCTAGAAAATCATTAATTTTTTAGAAAAAGCCTGTTGAGTGGTATTCTTTAAGTGAAAGTAATGCCCAACTGGTGTGGCTCAGTAATTGAGCATCAACCCATGCACCAAGAGGTCACTGGTTTGATTCCTGGTCAGGTCAAATGCCCAGGTTGTGGGCCCAATCACTAGTGGGGGGCATGCAGGAGGAGGCCAATCGATATTCTCTCTCATCGGTGTTTCTATCTCTTCCCTTCCTCTCTCTCTAATATCAATAAAGAAAAAGTAAATAAATAAAAGTGAAAGTACTAATCTTTTACATAGACATGATAACATGTAAGAATAAGTCAGAATGATGTAAGCTTATTAGTTGCCCTTACAATATTCTCCGATATCTAATCTAAGAATGGGAGTCGGTATCAGTATCCATAGGAAAATATTAGAACAGATGAAATAAAACAAATCTGGGTGAGTTGGAGAAATAACTAAAAAAAGAGAGATATGTTCAACAGTGCATATTTGGATTTAAATATCTATTTACACAAAACCTCAGCTTGAATCTCCTTTGTTTTGTCTGTTGAAGTAAGTAGGTTCCTTTCAAATGCCACCCGCCTCTGGCACCAGTGCCTCTGTGTTTAAATCAGGCTTCTTGTATCACATCCTATGTTATTCCAATGGGCATAGTTAGGATCTTCAGCTGCCTCAGATGAGACTCATGCAAAGCTTTCTCAGTAGTAAGCAGAATATGGGGTGCTTTTCTTCGAGATGTGTAAGAACCATGATTTGAAGGGGGCAAAAGAACACATGCATTTATTTGCTCCATTTGTAAGAGTTTTTATACACATTTATATATGTTATGTATTTATCATACATGTATTGTTTGGTGTAAGATTTGCCATGTATTTTTCACATTCCTTATATATCAGTTATTTTTTAAAAGTTTAGTCTAGTTTGGTCAGATGTTTGTCTATTTTTAGTATATTAGTTTTATTGAGCATATTAATAGCATTTTTAGTCCATCTTAACTCTTATTATTTTGTTCTCTAAGTTTGAATACCATGTGTCAATGATACAAAATTCTCATTATCTTGGAATAATTGTATTCATTTTTTATTTTTTTTTAATATTTTTTCTTTATTGATTTTAGAGAGAGAGGAAAGGAGAAGGACAGAGAGATAGAAACACTGATGAAAGAGAACATCAGTTGGCTGCCTCCTGCATGTCCCCCACTGGGGATTTGGCCCACAACCTGGGCATGTGTCCTAACTGGGAATTGAACCGGTGGCCTCTTGGAGCATGGGTCAACGCTCAACCAGTGAGATATACCGGCTGGACTCGTGGGGTAATTTTAAATATCTTCCAAGGCATTTTCCTTGGAAGTTTGGTCAATGTTTTTTAATGATCTTGGATTCTGGCATTATTTAGAATCTAGTAAAATTATAATATTTTTGTTTTAACTGCATGTGTATGAATATATATGTCTGTATATATAATACATATGTACTGCATATATAGGTGTGTAAGTGTGTGTAATAGGTACTTATAAATAGGTAAACATTTTTATTTTTCATTTATAATAATTCATACATGACATAAATGTGTAATTTGATGAATGGTTGGTGTCTACGAAAAATAACAAATAATTTATTCCCTTATAAAATATAGACAGCTCTTGTGTGAACATTAATAATAATTAATTTAATCAGTTTTCATTTTAGTATGTCATAATATATATAATGATTAAGTAAACAATAAATAATGTTAGTCCAGATTTTCATGATCTGGACCTGGGATTAAACAAAAGTAATCTAGAATGGTGAGCATCTATAAGAACAGATATAAGTGGCATCAAGTCTTATAGCAAATAGTATTGATCTTCATAGATATTCCCTGCTGCTGCTGTTTCATCACTTTAATACTGACACATTGTACCACCTCTCACTAATTCATGGGCCCAAAGACATTTTGATTCATATTCCTACATTATGCACAGACACACTGTGATAAAAACTGTCTGATTTTGAAATGTAAATAGTGAAGAATTTATCAGTAAAGGTGCTAAACAACACTCTAGTGTCACGGCAATTTCAAGAATTATCCAGCAAGTAGTTTTAAGATGAAATTTACTCCTGATGCTGGATTTGGGTGGTGCTACCAGTAGTTCAATTTTTAATATGAAGTCAAATGTGTAATGTAACATTTTGACAATAAAAGTAGTGTATTTTAATATAGGGCCTAAAATCTTATTAATAAAACTTTATGTACAGTTTTGGCCAGCCAGATAACTTGAGTTCCTCCAATACATTCTTTTCTTCACTTTCCCTAGGTAAGCCTGATAGCTTTTACCTTGAAGATACCATTTTTATGAGATTTTTAAAAAGCTTAGCTACTCTCTACACTGTGAATTTAAGCCATAAAGAGCAAACAGCTTGATGCTATTTCTTGGCATACCTTTCTCATACTATAAAATGTCAAACCACTAAAATGTTCAGAAATATAGGACACAGAAGTGTTTTGAGTAGTGCCATTCTCACCACTTGGAAAATGATCGGGAGCTGTTTCACATTACAGAGCTGTTAGGATGGGATTATGATCATAAAGGAAACTTCCAAACTCCAAACTCATATAGTTGTCAGTTTTAGGCGAAGGGCACCTGATTTTAAAACGATCCACCAAAATGTAAATATAATTCAACTACTATTTATGTATGCTTAATATCAAATCTGATTGTGAAATTTTCACCCAAGGACACTTAGATTATATATTATTAGACGTAAACTACAATGAGGCCATTATATGTCCCTCTCTAAACTTTTCTTGGTACCAATGAATCTCTACAATGTAAGAATCATTGAGGCTATTCAAGCTCTCAGTAATTGTTCTCAAAACTATTATATTGATCCTTTTGGAGTTACCTCAGGTCACCAATGACATGTTCTTTTTTTCTGTTGGTGTGGGGTTGGAGAGTTGGAAGAAGGACGTTTTTTAACCCTGTGTTAAGCACTCTCAACCTTGCATTAATGCATTCTCAGAATTCTAGCCCAGGGAAACCTGGCCCACCCAGGTGAATTGGGTGCCTCATTTGCATGTGAATAAGGGTTTATTATCTTTTGGCTTCAAGGTCTTTTCCGGTAAAAAGCAAGAGACAAAGCTAGGGTGTATGCAGTATTGCCATCTCAAGGAAATAATTTACTTAAATCCACTTGTGACTTAGGGGTACCAATCTGCAAATAAATCTGACTACATGCAGAGATCTGGAGCATCTGCTACCTTGCAAAGCTCCCCCTCACTCCAAGCAGTATATGCTTGTAGTTTCATTGCGTTGCACCCGGCAAGCCGAGAGACGACATACTGGTTTGCATACAATTTCTGCTTTAAGTTATGGCATTTCTTGGGCATATCTGAAAATAATAAAAGCTTACAAACATAGGAAGTTAAAGACCACAACTTAATTAACTACAATCTTAAAGGATAAGGACCCATAACTTATAATTGAAGTATATTACCATTCTCTACCTTTCCAAGTTATAAATTATTTGTTTTTACAAAATATATTCATCACATAAAAACACAGGAATGTTATAATGGGTACTAAGTTTCCCCCAGACAATCCACTGCAGCCCATTTATCCTGCAAGGAGATTTAACTATAGAACTATTAACTAAACAATTCCTGGTATGCACTACTTTGACCTATTTCTGATCATGTTATACAGGAAGGAAGGAAAGATACCTCCTGTTCCCTCACCACACACATTTGATTCAGGAAAGGTATAAAAATTTTTTCTGTAATTTTTCCGTCACTTTCCTATGTTTTTCTCTATTTCTTGTTCATTTTACTATTCTTTCTTCAGTCTCTCTTTATTCATTGTCCTTCCAAATTATTTCCCTCTAGATAATTACACCTTCCATAATTCAACTAATTATCAATTTATAAAAATTCCCATGATACCCATTAATTATTATGTTTACCCACCTTAAGTGGTAATGATATCATGTTCCTCATGTTGGACAATTGAATTTTTATTTTGAAAACCCATAGTCTCATAGCCTTTGTAGGAAGGAAAATAGACATTCAGGTATTATAGGAAGATATTTGGGCAGAGATTTATAAAATGGGGTAGGCCTCCTTTGGAATTTACACTATATGGTCTTTCTGCTATCCATAAATGTATATATTTTTTCCTTTCTCTATTTTGGAATCTACAGAATTTTTAAGAGTTCTCATGGCTTTCATGACTGTCCCAAGAGTTCTACTAGTCGGGAAATTCCCTGGGGAAGGGCCAGGTACAGGCGCTTTCACATTCAGATTGTTTGTAATTTGTGACTTGTGAGTCAGTCAGAAACAGAAGCCTTTGAATCTCTTTGGATAAAGAAAATGCCACATGACCAGGCAATGTGGCTCAGTGGTTGAGTGTCGGCCCATGCACCAAGAGGTCAATGGTTCAACTCCCGGTCAGGGCACATGCCCAGGTTGTGGGCCCAATCCCCAGTGGGGGCATGAAGGAGTCGGCCAATCAATGCTCTCTTTCATTGATACTTCTATCTCTCTCTTCCTCTCCCTTCCTCTCTCTCTAAAAATTAATAAAGAAACAAAAATGTTGAAAGAAAAGGACACGTGCTCTCTTCTAGGTCCTTGCTTTTATTATTGCTGCTTAGGTCCTGAACTCTGTAGGTATAGTTCCTAGAGTTATTCTAAGTTACTCTAGCATTTCAATTTACTAGTTATTCCAATTTAATCAGCTTTATCTCACTCTGCTATGTTGCTCTGTTCTTTTATTCTTATTGCCTGTTAGAATAAAGAGAATCTTGCTACAATCCATCTTTTTTATCTTTCGGTCCTCAGTTTTTACCAGTCAGGTGTCCATGCTTGCCCTTTCTCTGGGTATATTAAGCCTTGAGTTGGACACATCAGATATTTCTTTCCCAAACAGAAGAATGTTGCTGTAATCTAAAGTAGGTATTTTTTCCTTTCAAGGTTTCTTTGTTCCCATTTAAGACCAACTTCTCTTTGTTCTCTTTGACCGCAGGCCTTGTTTCTGACTTTGTGTCTTGTCTGAATTAACAGACACTGTGTATTCCAAGAAGCCTAACGTTTATTTTTTAGTACCTGTATAGTATGTGGCTTCTAATTACTTGTTCCATTTCTGACTTGCTTCTTGGATTCAGTGTGTTGCTTTTGATGACATAAGAGCAGTTTTCTAATTCAAATGCACTCCTCTGGTTTGATCTTGGGCAATGCTGGTCAGCCTACTCATTTTGTCAAAATTGTCTTTAGAACACTATTTTGACCTATAACATGTTACACTTTTGACTCTCAATCAGCTATCCATCTATTTATATATCTAAGTATATAGGTATCTATGTATCTATCTATTTATCATCTATGACTGTCTTATTTTATCAACCTGAATTATGTGTTCATGTCCCTTAGATAAATACCTTGGATCAAATGATAGGTAAAAGTGTAATATTTTAAGGGACTTTCAGGTTTTTTAGTTTTTCAATGTGTTGCACTATTTGACAGTCACATTGGCCATGGATAAGTTCAAATTGCTCCATATAATCAATGATACTAAGTATTGTTAACTCTTTAATTTTAGCCATTTTCATTTTTGTGGTTTTAATTTGCATTTGCCTGATGTGAAACTCCATTACACATGCCCTAAGCCATTTGCACAGATTCTTTTGTGAACTCTCTGTTCAACTATGCCCATTTCTTTTGAGGGCATTAATTTTCTTATGACTGAGTTATAACAGTTCTTTATATATTCTGGATATGAGTCCTTTGTCAGTTATATATATATATATATATATATATATATATATATATATATATATATATATATAATATTTTTTCTAGATTGTGACTTGTTTTTTCTTTTCTTAAGGAGGTCTTTCTAGAGCAATTTAAAAATTTTTTGATAATACTCAATATTTTCTTTTATAGCTTATGCTTCCTTGCCCAATTTAAAAAATCTTTGCCTACACCAAGTCACATGGATTTTCTACTATGTTTTCTTTTAGAGTGCTATACATTTGCTTTTACTTTTAAACTCATAATCTATTTTGTGTTAATATTTATATATGATGTAAGAAAAGGATAGATGTTCTTTTTCTTTTTTCTTTTGGGTATTCAATTGTTTCAGAACTATTTGTGAAAAGACTTTCCTTTCCCTATTGATTGGCTTGGGACGTAAAAGAAATCAATTGGCCATACACGTTCAGATCTATTTCTGAACTCACTTTTATGTATTCATCTATATGTCTATTCTGTATAGTATAACACTACTTGATAAAAACAGATATAAAATAAGTCTTGAAGTCATATAGTATAAGTGCTATTGTTTTCTTTTTCTCTGGTTATATTGTTTTAGATATTCTAAGATGTTGACTTTCCACATATATATTAGAATCAGCTTGTAAAATTCTAAAATAGGTTTACTAGCCTACTCTTTAAGAATATAAGCTATATCACACAAAAAATGCCTGTTTTTACTTGTAATATTATTGCCAGATCCCAGAAAAGGCAATCATATATGATAGACATATAATAATTGTTTGTGTGATCTATAAATTAACAAAGAAATGACATTTGCTTGTGTAGTTTAATAGAAAAGCAATAAAGTTAGAATCATAACTGAGACATTTTAGTACAAGAATTGTTGGTATAAAGATTGTAGAGAATTTGAAAATATCATTTGACTTTTTCTCATACATAAATAAACATCTTTGATGATATCTTCTATGAGGTTTCCTTATTCACAGGTTACAGACGCTCACTTAATGGAGACTCCCTCAGGCCAACTTAACACTTTTCTAATATTTTATTTTATTTTATTTCTGCCAAACCAATTTTATGCTATGTTGTAACATTTTCTGTACCTGTATATATATATATATATATATATATATATATATATATATATATATTAGCACAATGAAGGCAGGATTAGTGCCTTATTTTTATATTTATATTCTGATCACCAGGCAGAGATTGCCTCAAGCACATTTCAAAAAGGATCCATGATTGAATAGCCAAGCAAATTTTTGGTGATTTTTCTTTAGAGTGCTACATCAGGTAGTGCTGATAAAACTCCTCAAGATGATGAATATGGCATTCTTGGCAGTTATATTTCCTGTGACCATATAGATTAGACACAAATACTACTCCAGAGACTCGCAGCTTTGCATAGTTACTATATCATTACTGTCAACTACCCAAAAGACATACTGACCTTACTTAATCAGTGTATCATTTAGAATATGTGGCTATGGAGTTTCTTGACAACTTTTAAGCTTGAAAACCATAGTCTGCATGTAAAGATTCCCGTGTGCTGGCAGCCCATGATTTCCATCTTCTTCATGCTCGTCGTTAGCGGTACTTTGCTGACTCTGCATGTCTTCTTTAACATGCAAGAATGCAATCATTAGCAGTTTCCGGATTACTGTTGTAAGGGTTTATGCTGATCTTCATAGCCTGTTAAGTTGGAAAAAAAAGTTTCCCAAAGGACCAGAAGCACATTACGATACCAGCTTCCATTTTTAGCATATGTCCCAGGTAAATTTAATGTAGTGATGGCTGCTTTAAAATAGACATTCCTTTCACTTAAGAACTATACTTTTTTTTTTTCTTGGTATGTGCCCCTAATGGGAACTGGACTCGAGACTCTCTGGTCCACAGGCCAATGCTCCAACCTCTGAGCCAAACCAGCCAGGGCAGAACTATACTTCTTTCTTTCTGGGTTTTGTTGTTGTTGTTGTTGTTATTAATCCTCACCCAAGAATATTTTTCTATTGCTTTATTGCTTTATTTATTTATTTGTTTTTAGATAAAGTGGAAGGGAGGAAGTGTGAGAGAGAGAGAGAGAGAGAGAGAGAGAGAAGAGAGAGAGAGACATCTATGTGAAAGAGACACATTGATTGGTTGCCTTCTGCACAAACCCGACCATGGCCAGGGATGAAACCAGCAACCCAGTTACATGCCCTTGACCAGGAATCAGACCTACAACCTTTTGGTCCACACACTGACACTCTAACTGCTGAGCCAAACTGGCCAGCGCAGAACTCTTTTAATGAAACATATTCTGTCCACTCAATTAAAAAAAAAAAAATGACAACCAGGAAAAAAAAAAAAAGAAATAAAATCAAAAGAAAAGAAAATTGACATAAATATCAGTAGGCAATTGTCTCTCCATATATTTAAGTAGACTATAGAGTTAACATTATGTGCTGAAGATGATTTGATAGGGTGATGATTATCTATAATTCAAGTTTGTTACTTCAAGAGTTAAAAATCTGAAGCATGCAAATAAATCAGTTATTATTTTCCTCTTCCTCTTAATTATTTACTTTCAAAATTTCACAATGTCATAGCTGACCTTGTGCTATTAAAATGTTTCATCCATTTTGATAACTGATTCAAAAATTTATAAATACACTTCAGTCATTTTATGTTTACATATAATTTTTTTTTTTTTTTTTGATGCTAGAGAGAGAGGAAGGAAAAGGGAGACAGAAACATCGATGAGAGAGAAACATTGTTTGGCCACCTCCTGCATGCTCTGCACTGGGGATTTGGCCCACAACGTGGGCACGTGCCCTGACCAGGAATTGAACCGGTGACCTCTTGGTGCATGGGACAACGATCAGCCACTGAGCCACACCGACCAGGCTACATATAATTGTTGTTGACAAAAGTCATAATGGATAGTTACAAGTGAGAAAATCATTATACAACCTGGGAACTAATTTCTAGGGATTTTTGGTTGGTGGTTTGTTCCTGTCATATTTATAGGCATAGGTACCAAAATGTCCCAAATATAAATGGAAATGATAAGATTATGATACGACATAAAATATTATGTTGAGAACAAAAGAGTATAATAAATACTTAGACTTAAAGAAGTATAAAAGCCAGTAGAGCCCTGGCTGGTTTTGCTCAACGGTTAGAGCGTCGGCTCAAGGATCAAAGAGACCGGGGTTCGGTTCCCATTAAGGGCATGTACCTCAGTTGCAGTTTGTCCGTGGCCCCTATGGAGTTGTGTGGGTGGCAACCCCTCAATGTGTCTCTCTCATGTCGATATTTCTCTCTCTCTCTCTTTTCTTCCCTCTCTCCTTCCCGCTCTATCTGAAGATAAATGCAAAAATATGTCCTTGGGTGAGGACAAAAAAACAAAAACAAAAAAACAAATACAGTAGCCTACCTGGTCTTTCTGCTTTTATGCATGATTTTTTAAAATAAATTATCTTTATTGTTGTAAGCATTACAGATGTTTCCTCCTTTTTTCCCCCATTGAACCCTTCTCCCTGCTTTCACCCCCCTCACATCTGTCTTCACAGCACTGTTGTCTGAGTCTATTGGTTGTGCATATATATTTTTTTTCCATTTGAAGCTCATAATCTTTTTTTTTATAAATTAAATTTTTGTTACAGATGTTTCTCCTTTTCCCCCCACTGATTCCCCCCTCCCCCTCCCTCCCTGCCCTTTCCCCAGTTTGTTGTCCATGTCCACTGTTCATGCACACATGCATATAAGTTCTGTGGTTTATCTCTCCCCCACCACCCCCCTCTTTAGGGGATTGTCAGTCTGTATCCCACTTCCAAGTCTCTGGGACTACCCCATTCCTCAGTTTGTTATGTTCATTATATTCCACAAATAAGTGAGATCATATGAAACATGTCTTTCTCTGTTTGGCTGGTTTCACTTAGGATGATACTTTCCAGGTCCCTCCATGTAGTCTCAAAGGATAAGAGGTCTTTCTTTCTTACAGCTGCGTAGTACTCCATTGAGTATATGTACCACAGCTGTTTTATCCATTCGTCTACTGATAGACACTTGGGCTGTTTCCAGATCTTAGCTATTGTAAATAGTGCTACTATAAACATGGGGGTACATCGATTCTTTCTGATTGGTGTTTTAGGCTTCTTAGGGTATATTCCTAGAAGTGGAATCTCTGGGTCAAATGGAAGTTCAATTTTTAATTTTTTGAGGTAACACCATATTGTTTTCCATAGTGGCTGCACCAGTCTACATTCCCACCAGCAGTGTACTAGAGTCCCCTTTTCTCCACACCCTCACCAACACTTGTTGTTTGATGGTTTGTTGATGGCTGCCATTCTCACAGGTGTGAGGTGATGCCTCATTGTTGTTTTAATTTGCATCTCTCTGATGATTAGTGACGATGAGCATTTCTTCATAGGTTTCTTAGCCATTTGTATGTCCTGTTGGGAGAGGTGTCTATTTAGTTCCTCTGCCCATTTTTTCAATTGGATTCTTTGTCTTCCTTTTGTGGAGTTGTATGAGCACTATATATGTGTTGGAAATTAACCCCTTATCTGATATATCATTGGCAATTATGCTCTCCCATACAGTGGGTAGCCTTTCCGTTTTGATGATTGTATCTTTCGCTGTGCAGAAGTTTTTGAGTTTGATGTAATCCCATGTGTTCATTTTCTCCTTTGTTTCTATTGCCTTAGGTGATGTGTCAGTAAAAATTCTGCTGCATATGATGTCTGAAATTTTCTTGCCTACAGTCTCTTCTAGGATGTTTATGGATTCATGAGTTACATTTAAGTCTTTTATCCATTTTGAGTTTATTCTCATGTAGGGTGTAAGTTGATGGTCTAGTTTCATTTTTCTGCAAGTAGCTGTCCAATGTTCCCAGCACCATTTATTAAAGAGGCTGTCCTTACTCCACTGTATGCTCTTGCCACCTTTGTCAAATATTAATTGAGCATATTGCCTTGGGTCCATTTCTGGGTTTTCTTTTCTGTCCCACTTGTCTATATGCCTGTTCTTGTGCCAGTACCAGGCTGTTTTGATTATAGTGGCTTTGTAGTATAACCTGAAATCTGGTATTGTGATCCCTTCAACTAGGTTCTTCCTTTTCAAGATTGCTGTGGCTATTCGAGGCCTTTTTTGGTTCCATATGAACTTTTGAAATAATTATTTTAATTCTGTGAAGTATGCCGTTGGTATTTTGATGGGGATTGTGTTGAATCTATAGTTTGCTTTGGGTAATATGGACATTTTAATGATGTTAATTCTCCCAATCCATGAACAGGGTATGTGCTTCCACTTTTTTATATGTTCCTCTATTTCTTTTTTCAATGACCTGTAGTTTTCTGCAAATAGGTCCTTTATTTCTTTGGTTAAGTTTATTCCTAGGTATCTTAATTTTTTTGCCACAATGGTAAATGGGATTTTTTGCTTAGTTTCTCTTTCTGTGAGTTCATCATTGATGTATAAGAATGCCATCGATTTCTTGACATTAATTTGTATCCTGCTACTTTGCCAAATTAATTTATTAAGTCTAGTAAACTTTTGATGGAGTCTTTGGGGTTTTCTATGTATAGTATCATGTTATCTGCGAATAATGACAGTTTCACTTTCTCCTTTCCAATTTGGATCCCTTTTATTTTTTCTTCCTGTCTGATTGCTGTGGCTAAGACTTCCAGTACTATGTTAAATAGGAGTGGCAAAAGTGGGCATCCTTGCCTTGTTTCTGTTATTAAGAGAAATGCTTTTAGTTTTTGCCCATTGACTATGATGTTGGCTGTAGGTCTTTCATATATGGCCTTTATTATGTCTAGATATGTTCCCTTTATTCCCACACTGCTGAGCATTTTTATCAGAAATGGATGCTGGATTTTGTCGAAGGCTTTTTCAGCATCTATTGATATTATCATGTGGTTTTTATTCTTCATTTTATTTATGTGGTGTATCACATTTATAGATTTGCGAATATTGTACTAGCCTTGCATCCCTGGGATGAATCCCACTTGGTCATGGTGGATAATTATTTTGGTGTATTGCTGGATCCAATTTGCTAGTATTTTGTTCAGGATTTTGGCATCTATGTTCATCAGGGATATTGGTCTGTAGTTTTCTTTCTTTGTTGTGTCTTTTTCTGGTTTTGGAATTAGAATTATGCTGGCCTCATAGAACGTGTTTGGAAGTCTTCCTTCTTCTTGAATTTTTTAAAATAGTTTGAGGAGAATGGGTATTAATTCTTCTTTGAATATTCGGTAAAACTCCCCCGTGAAGCCATCCGGTCCTGGGCTTTTATTTGCTGGGAGAGTCTTGATTACATCTTTAATTTCTTCTGTTGTTATTGGTCTGTTCACGTTTTCTATCTCTTCCTGATCCAGTTTTGGGAGATTATGTGTTTCCAGAAATTTGTCCATTTTGCTTAGATTGTCGAATTTGTTGCCATATAATTGTTCATAGTAGTTGTTAACGATCTTTTGTATTTCTGTGGTGTCAGTTGTTATCTCTCCTGTTTCATTTCTTATTCTGTGTATTTGGGTTCTCTCTCTTTGTTTCCTGGTGAGTCTAGCTAAGGGTCCATCAATTGTGTTTATCTTTTCGAAAAAATAGCTCTTTGTTTTATTGATTCTTTGAATTGTTTTTTTGGTCTCTATGTCATTTATTTCTGCTCTGATCTTTACTATTTTCTTCCTTCTACTTGCTCTGGTGTTTTCTTTTTGTTTTCTCTCTAGTTCTTTAAGTTGTGAGGTTAGACAGTCTATTAGAGATTTTTCTTCTTTTTTGAGGTAGGCCTGTAGTGCTATGAACTTCCCTTTCAGAACTGCTTTCGCTGCATCCCATAGATTTTGTGTTGTTGTGTCTTCATTTTCATTGGTTTCCAGGAAGTTTTTGATTTCTTCCTCGATCTCCTCGGTGACCCATTCATTGTTTAATAACATGCTATTTAGCTTCCATGTGTTCAAATGTCCTTGTATGTTCTTCTTGCAATTAATTTCTAGTTTCATGCCATTGTGATCTGAGAAGATGCTTGATATAATTTCAATCTTCTTGAACTTGTAGAAACTTAGTTTGTGCCCTAACATATGGTCTATCTTTGAGAATGTTTCATGTGCACTTGAAAAGAATGTGAATTCTTTAGTTTTGGGGTGTAGTTCTCTGTAGATATCTATTAAATCCATTTGGTCTAGTGCTTCATTTAGAGTCTCTGTATACTTGCTAATTTTTTGTCTAGAGGATCTATCCAGCGATGACAGCGGGGTGTTGAAGTCCCCTGCTATGATTATATTGCTATTGATTTCTCCTTTGAAGTCCTCCAGAAGTTTTTTAATATATTTTGGTGCTCCTATATTGGGTGCATACATGTTTATCAAGGTTATATCTTCCTGTTGGATAGATCCTTTCAATATTATGTAGTGGCCTTCTTTGTCTCTAATTATGGCCTTCATTCTGAAATCTATTTTATCAGATATGAGTATTGCTACCCCAGCTATTTTTTTCTTTTCCGTTTTCTTGGAAGATTTTTTTTCCATCCCTTCACTTTCAATCTATGTGAGTCTTTTGTTGTCAGGTGGGTCTCTTGTAAACAACATATAGATGAGTCATGCTTTCTTATCCAATCAGCTACTCTGTGTCTTTTTATGGGAGCATTCAGTCCATTTACATTTAAGGTGATTATTGATATGTACTTATTTATTGCCATTTTTGTTTAGTGTGATTCTATTTTTCTTCCTATTTCTCCTGGTAATTACAGCCGTACTTTTAACATTTCTTGCAGTGCTGGTTTGGTGCTAATGTATTCCCTTAGCCTTTTTTTGTCTGGGAAGCCTTTATTTGACCTTCTATTTTGAATGATAGCCTTGCTGGGTAGAGTAGTCTTGGATTCAGATCCTTGTTTTTCATGACCTTGTTTACTTCATGCCATTCCCTTCTGGCCTGTAGTGTTTCTTGTGAGAAGTCAGCTGAGAGCCTTTTGGGGTTTCCTTTGTAGGTAACCTGTTGCTTATCTCTTGGTGCTTTTAGGATTCTCAATTTGTCCTTAATTTTTGGCAGTTTGATTACTATGTGTCTTGGTGTAGGCCTGTTTGGGTTTTTCTTTTTTGGGGCTCTCTGTGCTTCTTGAACTTGAATGCCTCCTTCCTTCACCAAATTAGGGAAGTTTTCTGTCACTATTTCTTTGAATATATTGTCTAACCCTTGCTTATTTTCTTCTTCTTCAGGGACTCCTATGATACGAATATTAATCCGTTTCCAGTTGTCCCACAGTTCTCTTAAGCTGTCTTCCTGTTTTTTAATCGTTTTTTCCTTTTGGTTTTCTGATTGGTTGATTTTTTTCTACCCTGTCTTCTAATTCACTGATTTGGTCCTCAGCTTCCTCTACTCTGCGTTTTAGATCTTCCAATGTGTTTTTCATTTTTGATATGTCATTCTTCATTTCTTCATGTTGGTTTTTAATTTCCAACTGGTTGATTTTCAACATTTCTATGTCTTTACTCATGGTGCTCATATCCTTACACATGCTGTTGAGCTTCCTCAACATCATGGCTCTAACTTCTAGTTCTGTTTACTTGCTTAACTGCACCTTATTATCTCATCTTCCGTAGAGGTCTCATGTTCTTTCTTTTGGCTTTTGTTTCTGTTTTTCACCATTTTGGCTATCACAGTGGGCTGTGGATTCTGCCAAATTTTCCCTGTGGGTGTTGGTATTCTGCTGTTTGTGGTTCCCTCTCCTGGGTTTGGATGACCCAGGGAGGACCCACTTTAAACACCACCTTCAAGTCTTAGCTTTTCTGGTTAGTGTTGCTAGCCCAGGGAATGGTAGTTATCCTCTAGTTTTTCTTTTTTTGCCTGGAGGCTATTAGTAGAGGTCACCTGAAGACCCTTAGTTTCTGAGTTGCCTGAAAAACTCCCTCAGGTGCTCAGTGTAAGAGGATTTCCAGAAGTTGGGGCAGCTGCTGGTTGTTAATGGGCCTCAATTAACATTTCAGTGGCCACCCAGTGGGATTGAATCTGTGAGGTGGGGGCCTTCGCCTCACCTCTCCCCAGGGCCCTGGGAAGGAGCAAAATGACCACAGTCCTACGAGGCTGCATTCGGCGAAAGCTCTTAGTACCCTCCAAAACCCGAGTGTCCCTACACAGTTCCAGTCCAGTCTTCCCTCCCTCTGCTGAAGCCCAAGGTGAGTGGCTGCTGCCAATTTAGTCTCTGTCTAGACTCTGCATCGTGGAGCCGCCTGGGACTTTTAACCAGAGAGCGCTGCTTCCAGCCAAAGGCAGCCACAGCTGTGGCACCAGCAGAGGGTTTTGCACTCTGCAGAAGCCCCAGGACTGAGACACGGTAGCGGGACACTGCCGGGGTGGCAGCACCTTCCAGCAGAGTCCCCTGGTCCCCGCGAGTCTGTGCGGCACCAGCCAAGGGCTTAGCACACACTGTTCACAGGAGTCAGCCTGGGTAGCAGCATCCCGCCGAGTCCCCTGGTTGGAGCCAGTCCGTGCCAACCCTTGCGGCACCAGCTGAGGGCTTAGCAGGCAGCAGAGTTCGCAGGACTCAGGCGGGGTCACAGTGGAGGTGTTAGGAGCAACTTCCCACCGCCGCTGAGTTCCCTGGCCCCAGCGACTCCATGCAGCACCAGCGGAGGGCTTGGGAGGCAACAGAGTTCCCAGGACTCAGGTGGGGTCTCAGCAGAGGCAGTAGCAGCAACTTCCCGCCGCAGAGTTCCCTAGTCCCCGCCCAGGCCTCTGCGGACCGTGGGCTCCCGGCCCCCTCTCACGTCCTCGCAAGCCTACCAGGATTGAGTCGGTGTCCCTGGTTATGTGGTCCTCCAAGGTGTCTTTCGGTTGCCCCTTCCTGAAGATTTGCCTTTATTTTCGTTGTGAATCCAGTTTGGTCCTAGGAGATGGTCTGTGTAGCTCCATTCACTCCGCCGCCATTTTCTCTTCTCATTTGTGCATATATTTATATGAGTTCTTTGGTTTATCTCTTTCTGCCCTCCCACCCCCCATCCCTCTGAGGTTTGTCAGTCTGTTTCCTACTTCCATGTCTCCGGGTCTATTTGGTTTATCATCTTATTTTGTTCATTGTATTCCTCAAATAAGTGAGATCATGTGGTACTGGTCTTTCTCTGAAAGGCTTATTTTGCTTAGCATAATACTTTCCAGGTCTTTCCATGTCGTCTCAAGGGGTAAGAGATCTTTCTTTCTTATAGCTGCATAGTATTTCATTGTGTAAATGTACCACCGCTTCTTTATCCACTCATCTACCGATGGACATATACATGTTTTTTACCAGGGAATCTCCACCCAGCAGGGTTTAAACATGTAAATCAGGTCATCCTAGTTTCTTGCTCAAAATCCTCCAGTAGATTCTCACACTTAGAATAAAATCCAACGTCCTCTCTAAGGCTGAACAGCCCCACATGACGTCAGCTCTTACTGCTTCTCCAGTTTTGTCACTCTACCTCCACCCCAGTTCATCATCTACTTCAGCCACTCTGGCTTCATTGCTGTTCTTGACCAAGGAAAACATGTCCCCTTCTCAGGGACCTATTGCTGCACTCTCTGCCTACAACACTTTTCATCCATGTATTCACTGGGCTCTCTGGCACTTCGTTCAGGTCTTGGAGTTTTCTCTTGTACCTTTATGAAAGTGTCCTCTTAACCATTATGTCTCTTTACGCTGCTTTCTTTTACTACATAATTTATCACAATCTATTTTACACTTACTTATTGCCTCTCTTCTAATCAATGAAGGCAAAGACTTATCTGCTTTACTGTACGCTTTACTTTCTCATGTTTAGTTTTCCACCTTGTTTTTTAAAGATCATTTTCCAGTAGACTTCTCGAAGGGGGGGGGGGCTATAAGAAGTAATTGTTTGACTGGCTGCATGTTGTAAAATGTCTTGAATCAATCACCCACCCTCCCTTGGAATAACAATAAAGGCACTGCTTTATTAAATCCAGTGTGCTGTGAGGAAATTATTTCAATGTGCATGAAATGGTAAGGAGAACAGAGGGAATATGAATCAAGTACTATCAGCAGCTACTACACCACTTCTTTAACCACTTTTTTATTCCTAAACCTTTGTTAAAATCGTTGCTGTCATTTTTTTCTCTCAGTAGTATTGGGACATTACACTGATTTTGCTTTACTTTAACCCATGATACCAATCTGACATATTTATTAAAATTTGCTAGAAGTACTAAGGTTGTTTTATTAATATTCTCTACTTTTTGAGGAAAGAAAATATTAGGCAATGTAAGTAAACATAAAATAATATAGATATATTTAGAGGAAATATTATTTGTTGATTAATACATATATCATGTTAATAAAAATATTCGTAGTTATAATTATTTTGTATTAGATCAATCAAGTTGCTCAAAAGTAGTAGAGAAGAAAAGAAAAAGTGTGAAGGACAAAAAATGGCAGAATCATTTGAATTGACAGAAATGGATAAATCACTAAATAATGTTTTTCAAAGATTTATGAAACAACATAAAATTATGTTAATAAAGTTGCAGTTACCATTTAATAACAAAACTTTAAGTTTTATATGTAATTGGAATTAGAAATGTCATCACTTATTAATTAAGACCATTGATATTTAGAGATTTGAGGATTCTTTTGCATTATTAAAAATACCCTTGGTATTTCTATCTAGTTTTCTAAAAATTTGTTTAAAAAATTGCAAAAGCTTACATTTATTATCATTAAATGTAATAAATTGCAAATTAATTATTCTGAGGAAGCAGCAACTTCTACAAATATCATCAATTTTATTACCCGTTCTTCGCCCTCCCAAGTAATTAATGATTAGGGCTGGAAGGTAAATGCCTATGGTTTTAAAATGAGCAAGTCGAAGTGGGCCTGGGGTCTATTTCCAGTTTCTAGCCATTCAGAGTAAATGTGTTATAAATATCTATAGATATAATTATAGGTAGAGGTTTATATGTCCAATTTGAGGTTTTACATAAGACGGGGGTCCAATAACAAAACTTGATAAACCTATTTTCCTAAATGCTTAATTACTTTCTGTTTATCTGATAGCTCTATATCGCACTACATGTTTTCCACAAATGTTTTTCTTGACAATCAGTGTTGTCTTGAAAATTGCCTACAGTATTTAGGAAAGTGCTAAACATATCATAATCGGTAAATTGTGGTTATCTGACAATGAATGAAACAGCAATTTTTAAAGTTTGAAAGTCAGAAAATGCTTCATATTAGAAAAAATATCAAGCAGTTTTATAATTTTTATTTATATTACAAAATATCTGAAACAGCAAATATCTAAGTAAAAATTAGTACAGCAAATAATTAATTTTCAAACTCATTTTTCTGAACTGTATAATAGAAGAAAATAAAAATATATTTGGTCAATCTATTCCTGCTATGATTTTCTAGCACTTTAGGGAAGCTGATTCCTTAACAAAAACCTGAAAAAGTAAATTTAAAATCACAGAGTAGGCATTGTTTTCCAATTCATACATATTAAAAATACTACCATGCCCTGGCTGGTTTGCTCAGCAGTTAGAGCATTAGCCAACTGACTGAAGGTTCACAGGTTCAATTCCCAGTCAAGCACATATTACCTGGGTTATAGGTTTGATCCTCAGCCCCAGTCTGGGTCATGCGCGAGGCAACCAATTGATGTGCCTCTCTCACATCAATGTTTCTCTCTCTTTCATTTTCTCTCTTTTTCACTCCCTTCCACTCTATCTAAAAATCAATAAAAAAAATACTCTCCGGTGAGTATTTAAAAAAAAGAAAATACTACCATATTTTCAAAGCACATATTCAAAGAAACTTTAAATTGTATAGCACACAAAATTAAAGTGAGTTCTCTATATACAGTGAATTGTTTTGTGATAAAAGATATGTTACCAGGTATATTCCTATTCAATCAGATCTTACCTGAGAACCAGAAATAACTCAGTGGAGAAGATGTCTTATTGGTGATATTTAGTTTCCTTGAAGATAAAATACTAGCCTTTCTATAGTATTTACTCTGAGCCAGCTATTGTTCTCAGCACAATGCTGTCCTCATTTTACAAATGAGAAAACTGAGGCACAGAAAAGTTAAGCCAATTGTCTGCTGGGTGAATCAAATTGGCTCCTTTGTCCATGCTCTTATCTGCTTTGAATCACTGTTTCATGAAGAACAGCTCCTATGGCATTAGTCAACAGAAATATTTCATTGTGCCTAGAGTTTCTTCTTCTCTTTTTTTTCTCCAAGTAAGAAGATATATGAGAATAAGCACGGAAATGGAGATGGTAGCTAGGTGCCCCTTGGAGGCAATGTCCAGATGTAGGGTTCCAGTATAGTCTACTGGGGTTTAAAGTTGAAATGAAAGAACAGAACAAACAGGGTATATATGACATAGGACTCCTGGTGGATAAATTTTAAATCTTCCCAATGTTTGGAAAGGGAGGCAACCTTAAGAATAAGAAAAATAAAAGGACAAAAGAAGGTATAGAAATTAGAATTAATAGAATTAGAAATGCATTAACTTTTGCTTTTCAAAGATTTATGAGCCTAGAATGGCTGTGCATTAATAAACCACTGTGGAATTTTATGAGGTTGTAGTTTGTCCAGCACTGCCATGGGCTTTTTGCCATGGAAGTATGCAAATCTGTCATGGTATCCAATTTAGTATTTGGGGTAATATCTTATATGAATATGATGGCAAGAGTAAAAAGCTCCACTCTGTAATGACCTCTTAGACTAATATATTTGGCAGCTCAATACTGTGGTCCCAGCAAGTAGCTAACCAAGTCTATCCTTGCTCGTTGTCAAGAACAAAGCAGAGAGTGAACACCATTCTATTGCATTATTTGATGAATCACTTGTAGAAATATTCTTTTGAATTCTAAGTCTTAGCAAAGTCCTTCACCCATGCTGAAAATACAAATAACTAAACTAGGTCTCTAGTATTTTACCCTGAAAATTGAAATATTTAAATATTTTGATACTTGTATTCAAATTTTATTGTGTCTTTGCTATCATATATTTATGATTTATAGCAATTATTGCCTAACAGATTATAGTCAGAGGTAGTGATACGTAACTCAATTGCCTTGTGCTTTTTTATAGCCTGCAAAGCACATCCAAGCATTCAATGTGAAAGATGAACAGAGTATCAACATGGTGAAAGACTTAAAACACACACACACACACACACACACACACACACACACACATGAATATATTGCTATCTTAGCTTAAATGGAATAAAGCATACTTGCAAAGAATAAATTGTCATTCATCCCTTGACACAAAGAATCTAAATGAATATGTTTCCTTCTTTTCTGAGTTAAAACACTAGTTTGAGTCACCTAATCCTTTAATCCGGATTGAAATACTTTAATCCTGCCAAGTGTAGCCCAAAATGGGAGTTAAGGAAGGTATTCCAAATGCATTCATAATTGTACCAATAAAAGTTTACTCCTTGTCCAGGCTGATCCAATCCTCAAATGTATTTTAAACATTCATCTGTTTTAGATAAACAAACAGATAAAACGAGCAGCTTCCTAGCAGATAGAAATGGAAAGAACTGAGAGCAAATTTTTGTTTGCCACAATATTGAATGTATAACCTAAAGTGTTGTAATTTTGTATTTTTTATTTACAGATGTGTTTAGGATTTTTATAGTGTGTGTTGTTGGGAAAGTTTGTTTATTACAACTACTGATAATAATATTGCTTAAGATTAAGAAACTGATCTGTAACATTTGAGGAGTACTAAGAATATACTGATTAGAAAATATCTTACAGGACAATAGAATTAACTCCAAACATGTAACAAGTCTGAAAAGTGCATCATACGTTATTTGAATTTTATCATTCATATTTCTTTTAGCTTTTGGTTTTATCTTTGACAAATAGATATTATAAATACAGACTTGTGCTTAATTGAGAAAGTAAAAGTGTATTTTTCTGTATGAGCATAGAGGAAAATGCATTATTAAATTGTGGTTACCTAGAAGGAGCTTCAGATATATCTGTTGAGTGATTGATTAAGTACTTCATCTTGATCATTATAAATCGTAGGGCTAGTAGAGTTCTTCATATGAGTCCACATATTTTTTTTTTTTTGCAGTCTGAATTTTTTAATCATCCTAGAGTTGCATTTTTCATAGTGCAACATTTCTTGTCCCATTTAAAAATTGGGTGATTTAGGAAAGATATCTGAAAAATATACACATACAATTACCTTAATATTTATTCTAGCTTTAGGGTTTGCTTAGTCCTAGTATTAATAGGGAATAAGTATTAAGTGACAACAATTTCTTCAAAAGTCCTTATTGTGGGCTTAGTTAAGTGTCACTCATTGTTTCTTTTTTAGGAAGAGGATCCAACTAGTGACTTACATACCCCAAATATTCAAAGTCCATCAAAAACAAAAACACACCTAGGCATATCATATTCAAACTGCTAATAACCAAAGACAAAGAGAAATCTTTGCCAGAAGCCAGGGATTACACTTAAGCTATAAAGAAACAGAGAAATCATACATGAGGAGAGTGGAATACAATGTTGAAATTTAAAAAACAAATAAACGACTGACCTAAAATTCTACATCAATCAAAATTATACTTTAAATAGGGATACAAGGGCTTTCTTCACAAACACACACTGAGGGAATTTACCACCAGCAGACCTTTCTGTAATAAATACTAAAGAATGATTTAAGTTATAAATAAAATAACATAAGCTAGAGACTTGAATCTACAGAAAGACAGGAAGAGTGTAGGAGAAAGAATTAATGGAGATATTTCTTTTTTCTTTTTCTTACTCTACATTGACCTAAAAGATAACTAAAAATAGTAATACCCAACTGAATATAGATTCAACACAATAAACACAAAAAATATTCAGTAATTTATTTAATAGGTAATAACAAAGCTATTCTAAAATTTACATGGAAAGGCAAAAGTCCCAGAAAAGCCCACACAATACTAAGAACAAAGTTGGAGGCATCACACTACCCAATTTCAAGTCTCATTATAAATCTATAGTAATCAACAGTGCAGTATTGGTTAAAATGTAGAGATAGATCAATGAAACAAAATAGAAAGTGCAGAAATGACCCACATAAACATAGTCAATTATTTCTTAACAATGGTATAGATAGATGCAATTCCAAGAAGAAAAGATTGTCTTTTCAGCAAATGGTGCTGGTAAAATTGGACACACACACACACACATATACTCACACACACACACACACACACACAAATGGACCTAGACACAGACCTTACATATTTACTCAAAATAACTCAAATTCCATTATTCTCTTAAATGTAAATACAAAACTATACCTTTTCTAGGAGAAGAAAACCAAATCTCTAAGACCTTTGACTTAGTGATGAATTTTTATAATCAATACGAAGAGAAAAAAAGTTGAAGAAAAATAGATAAATTGAGCTTTACTAAAATAAAATAAACTTCCACTCTGAGATAGATATTGGCAACAGAATCAAAAGATCAGCAAAGACTGGGTGAAATATTTGCAAAATCTATAGATGATAAAGGATTTATATTTGAAATATATAAAAAATATCTTAAACTTAATAACAAGAAAACAAGCCAATTAAAAATGAGGACGAGATCTGAAGAGAAACCTTACCAAGGAAAATGTACAGATAACAAATAAGCATAGGGAAATATGTGTGTGTGGTTTTTCCACATTAGGAAAATGCAAATTAAAACACCTAGATACCACAGCATACCTAATATAATTGGGGAAAAAATTCCACAATGCTGGTGAAGATGCAGAGCGTCAGAACCATTCATTCAGGGCTGATGGGAAACCAGAATGGTACAGCTACTTTTTAATATAGTTTGGCAGTTTCATTCAGAGCTAATCATAAGCCTATTATATAATCCAGGAATCATACTCCTGGGTGTTTGCCCAACTAATTTGAAAATATTCTATACAAAAGTCTGCACTTGGTCCAGCCGGTGTGGCTCAGTGGTTGAGCGTCAACCTATGCAGAAAAAGGTTGCCAGTTCGATTCCCAGTTAGGACACATGCCCGGGTTGTGAGCCAGATCCCCAGTAGGGGGCATGCGGGAGGCGGCCAATCGATGTTCTCTCTCATCGATGTTTCTATCTTTCTCTCCCTCTCCCTTCCTCTCTCTCTCAAATCAATAAAGGGAAAAAAATATTTTTTTAAATTTTGCACTTGAATATTTATAGCAGCTTTATTCATAAGTTCCCAAATTAGAAACAACAAAGTTGCTCATCAATAAATGACTGGATAAGACAACCGTACATCCATACAGTGAAATGCTATTGAGCAATAAAAAGAAATACACTACAACAAAGATATGGATGAATATTAAAAGTCTATTGCCAAGTGAAAATAACCAGTCTGAAAAGGCTGCATGCCTTATGCTTGCAGTTTATGACATACTGGTAAAGGTAACCTATAGAGATGATAGGTTGGTGGTTGCCAAGACTTTGGAAAGCAGGGAGTTGAATGGGTAAAGAGCAGGGGGTAAGTTAGATGGTGAACTTACTCTGTGTAATACGTACCATCATATACATTACAGCTTCCATGGCATTACCACTACAATTGTTCCTTTTTAATCTTCTTCACTAGTTGTACTTCCTAAACTCAAACTTCAGATGCAAATTTCCTGAACTGTCCTATTGTCCTTTTAAAATTGTATAACTGTTCCCTGAAACCTCATCCACTTGTATACTTTCAGATATCATTTAAATGTGCATGACTTCCAAATACATACCCTGGGTCCAATTCTTTATTTTAAAATTCAGAAACATGGGTTTCCTGCATTTTCAGACATTTCATTTGTATTTTCAAAAAAAAAAAAAAAAATTCTGAAAGTCCACATATTTAAAAAATGAACTCATAATTATTGCCCCTTGCTCTCTCAAATTCTCCTAAGTCTGGTTTTCCTTTCTTAGTTGAGGACACCAGCACCTACCATCAGGGTGCCTCAACCATCAACTTATTGTTCATATGGAATAACAGTATCTCAATGACTTCTTTCATTCTATCACCAAGACCAATGAAGTGTCCCTCCCAATGTATATCCTGTTGTTCTCCTGCTCTCTATTTCCACTTCCACATGAGCTGACATACACTGTTTACTTAGAGTAGTAGGGCGATATATGCTTAACTGGTATTTGTCTCCAACTGAGCTGTGTCAGTCTTCCTGCCCTTGCTGACCAAGCACAAACCTGATCACAATATCATCATATTAAAAAAAAAAAAAAATCCAATGTCTTCCAAAGATTTCAGAATAATATTCAACTAGTATCCACCTGTACTTCCATCGTTCATGTCTTATCTCATGCCATTTGCTCCCTCAACATTTGATCAAGCCATAAACAATGATTTGCAGAGTATGCATTTGCATGAGACCACTTAACACCAGCATGACTGTTGACATTATTTGGAATACACTGTCCAAACTCAGCACACAATATGTACCCAAATAACTCCAATTCATCTTAATTCATCTAGCTTTTTATTCTTAGAGGAGTCCCCTTTGATCCTCAACTTTTACCCCCTAGTGCATCTACCTTGTGATCCAATAATTCTCCAATATAAATCTGCCATAACTTAGATCACAATAAACTGTTATGTTCAATTTACTTTTTTGATTCCAGATACTAGATGTTAGGCTGTGGACGGTTAAAATCGTCCTTAGAATTTTAATGTCAGGGACAACCCTGGCATTCTAAAGTTTCCTAAAAAATGCTTATTTGAGCCCCAGCCAGTGGTTAGAGTGTCAGCCTGCAGACCGCAGGGTCATGGGTTTGATTTCCAGTCAAGGGCACATACCTGGATTGCAGGTTCAATCCCCGGTCATGCGGGAGACGACAAATTGATGTGTCTCTTTAACATTGATGTTTATCTAAAAATCAGTGGAAAAACATGCTCAGATGAGGATTAACAACTTGACAAAAATCATAAATTGTTAAACAAAAGTTTAATAATAAAGCATTAATATATATGTCATCACATTTCCCTTTTTAAAATCAAAATGCCTGCACACAAAATTTAACCCAATCATTTACTGGGAATAAAACAAATAAGTGGTATGAAAATAGTGACACACTTCATTTTTTATGTATTTTTTCAAGTGTATAATCCTAATTTGTTACTGCCCAAGGCTCTTGACTATGTCTTCAAAGCTTTGTCAAGGACCAGGAAATAACATTCGTCCCAGTATTTGCAGAAGTCTGGTATTTTCCCTAGTTTCTTGATCTTGCCTTTTTAAATTACAGTTTCATTTGAAATTATATACATTTTCACAAAAACTCAGGAAGCCCCAGTTCATTAATTTTCTCTAGATTTTGACTCTTCCTTAGAGATTTAAAAACACTCTGCTGGAGAGATATTCATGACTAAAAATGGTACACTGCCAGTTTAAATGAGAAATAAATGTTTGGTTTCATACCAGTGGAAAGAATCCCCTTCAGGCAAGATGATTCTGAAAGAAGAGTATGAGAAATGGATAGAGGAGATAACTGCATAGGCTGTAGGTTCTAAAATATGATTTTGGTACAGTTATTGAGGCTGTTAGTAACTGTAGTTATGGATGTGAACATTCAGTATTTATAAAAGATGTATTAGTACACAATGATAGATCAATTAAATTGCCCTTGCATGGACTAAATGCAGCAATTCATGCATCTTGTACTGTTCCTTTTGAAATAGTACAAGCAGTCTAATCCCCAAAATACTTTGCTCCCAGTTAATTATATGAGTAATTTATAACACGAGAATACCTCATTATTGCCCTGGAAGACTTAGAGTTATAAGTTTCAATACAAAGAAGCCATAATATTTTAGTTTTTACATCTTATTGGCACTGTAATCTATTTTTGCATTAAGAATGTATTTTCTTTTACTACTTCTCAAAGGAATTCTTCTTTACTATGGATAGCTGGAAAGCAGATGCAAAGCAATGGCTTCTGGACTTTGTGCTAGTTTTGGGTGACGTGCAATTCCAGAAAGCAGAGACGAAGGCAAAGGGGACTGACACGGGGAAGAAGAAAAGTCACTTCAAGCATCAATTACTAGTATCAAATGTGACTGGTTGTTCAGTCTTGCATGATCATCTCAGAAAGGCCACAGATGCAGCTTCTTCTTCGGACAATCTTTGAAGTTCCAGGAAGAACTCACACGGAGTTGAGCAGAGTGGCCACGTGTCCAGGTGTAGGAAGTGACAGAGGGCAACGTATTCTGTGTAATGGAGACTTATGCTGTTGAGATGAGCTGATGTAGCCCTGAAGGCATCTGATACAAAGTGTCTGTGTTTCAGATTCTTGTTTCTGGAACTGCTTCATGAAAACGAGTATTCTGCTTCTTTTTTTTTTTTTCTATTTATTGCTTTCAAATTCATTGCTTACTACTTACATACCCTATGGCTGTTTGCAAAATTATAAAATATTACATGGCTAATGTGATTATTTTAGTCCTCTCTATGGAAGATGTAGTATGTTTCCTAACAGACTGGGCATCAGGATTGCTTTTGATGATAGAAATAGCTAAAATGACTAGAATTGCTATGCCACAATTTAATCATACCATTCAAGGATGAGCTTTTCTCACTCATAAAGCTTTGGAAGAAGTGGGGAAATTGCTCATTGTTTTCCTTTGTCACTTAGTCCATCAGTTAAAGATGAGTTTCATCAATCCATCAATTAAAAACATCACTGAGGGGTGGCCTGCTACTTTGCATGTCAGGGATGATAAAAGATCTCAAGACTACCGTGTAAAAAAATACATACACATTTGTTCTAGATATAAAAAAGAGGTATGGAGCAGCCTCATTTCAACCTTAATAGGATCATACGGAAGCTTAAAAGTTGGCAGTTAATATAAAAGAAGGCACTTAGTTCCCCATACTCGGGCCAGATGTGTGGCTATTTCTGCTTTCAAAGTTTGAGATTAAATGGACATTGCACAAAAATCTGACTTATTTATCACGTGCTCAGAATAAACTGAAACGTAGGAGATAATTAAAAGTATATTAAGCCCTTGCCTGTTTGGCTCAGTTGGTTGAGCAGTTGTCCTATAAACCGAGAGGTCACCGGTTTTATTCTTGGTCAGGGCACATGCCCTGGTGGTGGCCTGATCCCCAGAAGGGGACGTGCAGGAGGCAGCCAATTGATATTCCTCTCTCTCTTAAATCAATAAAAAAAATTTTTAATTTTAAAAAGAATATGAAAACTCTCTATGGGAAAGACAGATATTTGGCTCCTGGGGTCTTGTCTCTAGAAATATGTGGACACATTTCTTCAAAAATATTATCTCTGTTTTATCTTTTCTGGTGTTATGTTCTCTACTCTACCTTCACACATGTTACTTATCTCCAGCTGTCTCTGTCACAGTTTGCAAATTATTTTGTCAATCTTTCTCTTGAGCTCAGCTGAATTTTAAGATCAATGAACTTACTTGCCAATTTGACAGGGCTATCAGTTGTTCTCGCAATTAATTAAGCCTTGCAAATTATTTTAACCCAGGACTAGCAGTCTCTACACCACTTAATTGCCACTCAATCACAAGTTAAATTTGCCTGAAATTAACACTGTGTTCCACAAGGGAGACAATTTCAACCAGTCTGTACAGTTGCTAATTTTCTGAACATTTCCTTAGGCATAGCTTTGAAAAAATATTAAAACTTCTACATAGGAATCTTATTGTTCCGAAAGCATTTGAAAATGTTCTTTTCTCCTTCAAAGCCTAATTGGAGGTCAAGCAAAACGTGTTTATGAGGAAGCATCTTTTTTTTTTTTTTTTTTTTTTCCTGCCTTTGTTATATTCAGCACTAAGTTAGGGGAGAAAAACCAACTGCAGAACAGGATATAGGAGAGAAGGGCAAAAACTGCAAACATATGCAAACATACACATCCACATTTTCACTTATCTGGTTTGTTGACTTTGTCTTATGAAATGATAGCCAAGAAAGAGACTGGTAATGTGAGCAACTTCACAGCTGATCTTCACACTTAAATATCACTCATCATGGCAAGCCGACTTGGAAACTAACAGTCTATCCACCTGTAAAAATATATTTATATCTGCGCATTACTAGCAGGGATTCTTCACTGGGATGTCTCTAGCATCGGCTTTGTGGTTGTACCGCAAAATGGAAGTATTAGGGTTTTTTTGATGATTTGAGCCCAGATTTTTAGTTCAAGCTGCATAATGCATGCATTATGTGATCTGTCTTTGAGATAGCTATTTAAAAATGACATGTTTCCATTTCTAAGCGCAGAAATGCACATGTTAATCAGTTCCCAGCAGGAGAGCTCCCTCCTCATTCTTTGCTTCTGTGAAAGAGTGGGCTCTCTTGAGAGAGGGAGAGAGGGGAATTAGGTTCTAGAGAAAAACCATCTTCCTTATAGAATTGGAGACCAGCTTCCCAGAGGCCAGGAGCTGGTGAAGGGAATCTAGTTAATAAGTGCCTAATATATTTTTGTCACTGTACTAGCTGCTTTATATACATAGTCTCCAATCTTCACAGCAACGTTGGAATGGAACCACTATTTTTTTTTTTTCTTTTTCAGAAGAGAAGGCTGAGGCTAGGAAAGTTATGCAATTTAGCAAGGTCTTAGAATCCATTAAGTGGAGCTATCTCTTCACCAGCTTGCCCCTTCCAAATCATTTGCCACACTTCTAGTCAGGCCATATAACCCTTCCATTATTCTCTATTCCCTAAATCATAAAGTCCAAAGCAAGATTCCTTCTATATCTTACCTTTCCAGCATCATCTATCAGCTTTGTGACTTTGTGCTAAGCTACATCAATAGCTAATCACCATGGTTTCCAGAACAGAACTCTTGACTCCATGCCTGAGAGAGCTGACTCTTGCCTCCCTGACTCGCTCCTTCCAAACCAATATACTATGTCTCCTGACTAATTCCTCACATCCTCCCAAATTCAGAGCAGGCTTTACTTCTTTCTGAGGCTTCCCAGGACCTGGCCTTGCTTCAGTTTTTTCCCCAGTTGTTTCCTTAGTCAGTTTTGCTTGTATCTTAACCTGTGGTTGGATTTTTATCTATTGATGTGTCTGCCATGCACAGGATGTTGGAGCTTTGAAACAGAACCCTGAGTTACAGCTCTAGAAGCAGTACTACAGAGGAACTCAGTAAAATTTGACAAAAGGGATGAATGAATTGAGTCAGGCTGAAGTAGATGTCCAAGTAAAGCTAACCAAATAATACTTGGTCTAAAAGAAAAAAGAGTTTTCCATCTAGAAAAAAATCACTATATAAAGATATTCCTGAAAAAGAGAAATGAGCAGCTGAAAAATCTTATAAACCTTGATTTTAGAAGACACTTCAAGGAAGGGATGCTGTCTGAGTTATACTAGATTAGGTTTCCATTATGCAACGTTCGCTACATTCCAGAGTGATAAGAATGACAATTTTTCTCAAATTGACTGTTTTTTATTTTCACCCAAGGGTACTTTACATTAATCTTCAGATAGAGCTGGAGGAATAGAGAGAGAGAGAGAGAAACATCGATGTGAGAGAGACACTTCGATTGGTTTCCACCTGCACAACCCCAACTAGGGCTGGGGACGGACCGCAACCGAGGTTCATGGCCTTGGCCGGAATCAAACCCGGGACTCTTTGGTCTGTGGGTAGAGTGCTTACTGCTGAGCCATATCAGCCAGGGTTTGATTTTTTTTTCCACTTAATTATTTTGTCATCAGGATAAACATGTAATCTTAATCATACCTAGCCTGGCAATCCACTAGTAACAATTTGACGAATTTGTTGTACGTGGGTGAGTGGTGGGGGAAGAGAAAATGGATAGAAAAACAAAAAAAACTGATGTGAATTTCATCAACTGATTCTCAGTAAACAAGTTGATAGTTGAAATGTCAGTAAATTTTATCTTAAGGTTATCAAAGTTTTGCTTACAATTTTATAGTCTTTACATAATCATTAACCAGATACCAATGATTACTTTAATAAATATTAGGATTTTTTTTTTCATTTCTTTGTAGGTGTGTATGTGTGTGTGTGTGTGCACTTAATAACCTTATTGCAAAAGAAGATTTGAGTTTTCATGTATCTACTGCCAAACACTGTGTTTGCCCAATGCACTGTAGAATTTTAGTAGATAATACTTATTATTGAATACTTCCTTTATTTTGAATAAATTTTGGCTGATTTAGAAGTTTTCAGGGAATTATAATGGCTTCTGTGTATACTCTTCTCTCCTAGAAAATTAGTTCTATTGCTGACATTTTATTCCTGGATTCTCTCATGAGAATTATGAAAAGAGAACCCACTTCGCACTAAATTGAATTGTCTTACCATTAAAGAACCCTGTGTTTTCCTTCTATAATCCAATTTTTGTTTCCCAAACTTTTCATTATAATGTACTTCAAAGATACTTATTTGTACTTGTGTCTTGGTAAACCAATAATGATGTCGTAAAGCATACATAAAGAAGATTGCTGCTGCTGCTAGGGTGCACCCATGGGAAAGCTGGTCAATGTACAAGAATGTAAACCACCCTTGGCGAGAGACATTGGTTGGGAGAGAATGGCCACAGTAAGTGTTTCTGAGAACGTGCAGCAGGTGCTTAGCAAGGCTCCCTCCACCCAGCTCCACAGAGCATCAGCTGCAGGAGAAAGCACTGCTTTCAGGAGCTTGGTTAAGACTCACTTCCACTGTTATCTTGATGGGACATGTAGAGCTCAATGTTTAAAAAAAAAAAGCTGATCCAGATAAGTTATTACCTTTTACTATTGATATTTTGCCTCACTTTGACTCCATCTGCACTTTAAGTAAAAGAAAATACATATCTAGAGCAGCAACCTTCTATAAATATGATTGGGAAGATGCATTTTTTAAAACTCAATAAAAAATAACTTTTTCATGAAGAGGCATCATTTAGAAAAGAATTGCTTTAATTTACATAACAGAAAATTGAAAGTTAGGTCCAGATATTTAAAATTAAAAAACATTAAGTATACTTAAAAATAATATTTTATATATTATATTAAGATATTTTTAAACCGGCCAATATTAAGTGGTTTAAAACAATGTTTATTGTGTTGTTGATTTTTTTTCAAGGAACATAACCTAAATATCAGAATATAATATTTTAATACAATAAGGTTTGGAAGAATTTTGAGATACATCCCTCATCCTTCTCTCTCTCTCTCTCTCTCTCTCACATACACACACACACACACACACACACACACACACACACAGATACATATTTTTTATCAAGCAGAACTATTTTTCAACCAACATTTTGGAATATAATAGAGACTATATTTAAAGGTACCACCTTTTTGCTCTGCTCTATAATATCTTCCTGGAAACCCTTTCCAATATTTAACAAAGATTGCCCATCAGGGAAATCTTCCGTATGGCTGACTTCAATCACTCATGCTGTAATCGAGAGTCATTTACAGTGTTGTCCTCAGCCTCCTCAGAAGGAGAACCGATGAGAAGATAATCACTAAATTATCCCTCGTGCACTTTCTGGGGCTTCCCCCACCCCTCTCTTTACACAAAACTTACTGGTATGAAGTTCTCGCAATCTTTTGAAATTAAGCATTGACTAAACGCAGTTAGAATTTAAAACGAAAATAGTTTTTTATTGAATTTTTTTAGAGAGAGAGAGGAAGGGAGAGAGAGATTGAAACATCAGTGCGAGAGGGAAACGTCACATTGATTGGCTGCCTCCTGCCCGCCCTTCACTGGGGATTGAGCCCACAACGGGGGCATGTGTCCTGACAGGGAATTGAACCTTTACTTCTCTGTCCATGGGACTACACTCAGTCCACTGAGCCACAGCAGCCGAGCATAAAAAAAAAAAAAATTATATGCTGCTTTTGATGGGGTTTAGGGGAAGAGAGATTTTTAAATTAGACCTCGTCATTCAGGAGCTAAAAATAAAATCTCAGAGTCCATAGGTTTGTGATAACTTTCAATTGTGGTGAAACCCCCTGCACCAAGATAAACCGTCCCCTGTTTGTTATAGAAGGCTTCAACTGCTCAGTAAATTTCTAGTTTCTAGTTATCACTTAATTATGTATAAATTACTCTCTACTACCATAAGTCAACAACACTATTTTTTAAATTTATCTTTATTATCGTGTTACAGATGCCCCTCCTTTTTTCCCATTTAATCCCCTTTTCCTCACTCTCATCCCTCCATGTCTTTATTCACCACGTTATTGTCTGTGTCCATTGGTTATGCATATATGCATGTAAATTCTTTGGTTAATCTCTTCCCACTCTACCTCCTTCTCTCTGGGATTTGTCAGTCGTTCCCTCCTTCCTTGTTTCTGAATCTGTTTTGTTCATCAGTTTATTTTGTTTATTTTATTCCACAAATAAGTATGATCATGTGATACTTGTCTTTCTCTGATTGGCTTAATTCTCTTAGCATAATATTCTCCAGGTCCCTCCATGTCTTCTAAAAAAATAAGAGTTCTTTCTTTCTTACAGCTGCATAGTGTTCCATTGTGTATATGTACCACAGCTTTTTAATCTACTCATCTACTGATGGACACTTGGGCTGTTTCTAGATCTTAGCAATTGTAAATAGTGCTGCTATGAACATAGGGGTACATATATTCCTTATGATTGGTGTTTCAGGCTTTTTTTTTTTTTTTTTTTTTTCATCCTCACCCGAGGATATTTTTCCATTTTTTTTGTACAGATAGAGTGGGAGGGAGAGAAAGAGAGAAACATCGACGTGAAGAGACACATCGAGTGGCTGCCACCCGCACGACCAACAAGGGCCGAGGACAAACTTGCAACCGAAGTACGCGCCCTTAGCGGGAACCGAACCCGGGTCTCTCTGGACCGCAGGCCGACGCTCTAACCTCTGAGCAAAACTGGCCAGGGCTCAGGCCTCTTAAAATATATCCCTAGAAGCAGCATCACTGGGTCAAATACCAGATCTATTTTTAATTTTTCGAGGAAACACCATACTGTTTTCCATAGTGCTTGCACCAGTCTGCATTCCCACGAGCAGACTTTTCTCTACAGCCTCACCAGCATTTGTTTGTTGATTTGTTGATGGCAGCCATTCTAATAGGTGTGAGGTGATACCTCAGAGTTGTTTTAATTTGCATCTCTCTGGTAATTAGTGACTTTGAGCATTTTTTATATGTCTCTTGGTCATTTTGTAGATCCTCTTTGGAAAAGTGTCTATTCACGTCCTCCTTTGCCCGAGTTTCTTCAAAAAAGGGTGTTGGGAAAATAGGACAGGTATATGCAAAAAAGAAAAAAAGAAAAAAGAAGAAACTAAACTACTAACTTACACCATACACAAGAATAAACTCAAAATGGATAAAATATTTAAACGTAAGTTATGACACCATAAAAATCCTAGAAGAAAACATACGCAGCAAAATCTCAGACATCTCATGTAGTAGCATCTTCACAAAAACATCACCTAGGAGCAAGACAAATAAATGAAACAAATTAACAAATAGAACTACATCAAACTAAAAAGCTTCTGCACAGCCAAAGAAACCAGCATCAAAATGAAAAGGGCATCCACTGTATAGAAGAACATATTTGCCATCGGAGAAGGGGTTAATTTCCAAAATATATGAAGTACTCATACAACAGCACTATTTTATGTATGTATGTATGTATGTATTTATTTATGGTACATGCCCTTAGCGGGAACTGAACCTGGGACCCTTTCATCTGCAGGCCGACACTCAACCACTGAGCCAAACCGGCCAGGGCAGCAGCACTATTTTTAAAGTATTTTTATTTTTATTCACTGGCTTTTAAGGAAACCCTTAAAAGTTTATCATGATAAGTAGGTTTAGTTTATTGTGCAAATACTCTGGTAGTTACAATGATTATACATATGAAAATAAATTTATTTTCAAAACTTTACTTAGGACTCACATTAATGTAGTTCTAATAACACAATCTTGATAAAATAAAGCATGAAAAAAAAAAATCCAGTGCTACTACTGCTACTCACTATCCATCCATGTAACTACAAACCCAGAAGCCAACTACACATACCACAGTTTGGGTTCCCTGGGCGGCAGCCTCCAAGACAACACTTAAAGTTCAAGATTCTTACTATAGACAAGGGCCCTTTGCATCACCAACATGGAACAGAAAACAAATAATTAGGATTGAACCAACAGGCTCAGCTTACCCCATGGTAAATCTTGAGCTAACATGGCCATCAGAGACCTTCTGTGCTGGGTTGACATAGTTTGGCCCTTACACTACCTCTTGATCAGTTATTTGACATAAGCTGTCTCTGGAAGAGCACAGTTCAGGGTGTGAAGCATCTCTGTAGTGGAAGTAAATCCTGGAGGGTATAATAACTGAAAGCTGTCCCTTCACAATTTCCTAGAAGCTAGGGCAACACCTCCTTTCTTGGGGGGGAAATTGCATAGTACATGTCCAAATACACCACTGTTTATATACCTAAGTGCCAAACATTGTTCTAAGTTCTTTACATACATTAACTCATATAAAACCATAACCACATGAGAAAAGCACTCATATTATACTCATTTTGGAGATGTAGATACAGAAGATCATGGAATTTAAGTGACTTGCCCAAGACCATACAACTTGTAAGTGGCTGAGCAGGTGAATTAATGCAGTTTCATTCCAGACTCTGCTACTAAGCATTATGTACACTGGCTATCAGAGGTGGCCAAGGGCCTCTTGAATGCCCAAATCCAAGTTTTTAATTCATTATTTATGTTATTTATCTTTCTGAATTTCTGGGTTTGGTTTAAATTGTTTTACTTCTTAAAACTCTTCTTTACATTAATTTGTATGTTCCTAGGCTAATTTTCACACCTATCTTAATGACTCCTTTTCATCTGTCTAATCCTTAAGTGTTGATGTAATTTACTGTTCATATCTCAGTTTTCTTTTCAACTCACATTACATGATCTACTCCTTGTATGTACTTCAGGCATATTTTATCCAAGGACTGATGAAAAGAAATCTAAGCAGTTTCCAGCCTGGTCCCTGGGAAGAGTCAGGGTTAATACCCAAAGGCTAACTGTTGCAAGGGATGAGGGTAAAATGTGATCTAGAAATTATGGAAACATTAGCCACAGGAATAGTAACACCTAGGAAGGCAATTAGATGTAAATTGATTGATGACAGAATTCAAATTGAAGACCAGGAGGTAACAGTGCAGGAATTATTTAAAATTAAATTCCTCACCCTGAAATCACCCAGTTGTGATATCAGATTGGCCTTCAGGGGTCAAAAAGTAGAAAAAGAATCTCAATGTGGACGAGATTGATGTGAACTATTTGAATTCCAAACTTAAAAAGAAGAATAAGGTTAGGATAACTATCAAGGATTCAATATTAGCCTGCTCTTTCAATGGGAATATATGTTGGAGTTTATTTGTATTTTAAATAAGAGTTTGAGGAGTCCTTCAATAACTTCAGTCCTTCAAGTTCTATACTATTGATTTATGAAGGAAACACCTAGCTGTATTATTAAGCTTTATTAGTGATATTTTAATATTTCCAGCATTATATATAAAAATATATTAAGACGCATGCCTGTAAACTCCTAACCAATTGTATTAGTAATAAAAGATGTCATGGGGATGATTTAAATGTAACTAATACTAAAACAACAACAACAACAACAAAAGAAACAGAAACAAACAAAAAAAACACTATGAGTGCTCAGACTTAATTTTTTTAATACCACAGATTTGTTTAACAATTACAAGCATTATATGCATTTCTAATTTAAAATGTTCTTAATTATCTCACCTAAATATGTTCTCAATTGATTCTTATTTTGACTTTATATTTCATATTGTATCATCTCTCCAAATTTGGGGAAATTTTAGTGTGTTAATTTTTATTATTTATTATATATAGTTTCACAAATTTGATCTTCAAAAATTTGGTTGACCTTCTTAAATCAACAAATGCAGAATGATGGATTGTTAAAATATTAATGCAAAATAGATTCAGACTAATAGACAGAACAGGCTGAATCTGTTGGGGGTGGTGTTGCTGGGGCTGGGGTGGGTAGAGGGATTGAGAAAAAAAAGAAAATACTCATGAACATGGAAAAAAATAAAGTAACTATAGAATCACACCCACAAAAAAGTACCTTTAGAATACTAGTAGTTCTAAGGAGAAAATAAAATATTTCAACACACAGAAATATTAATGTGAACAAACATTCTGACATTATATAAAACATTTGGCAAGTTATCTCTGACAAATATGTTCACTAAAGTTAGGAATCTGTTTTATAAGTATTACTAAGACATAGAAGTAATAACTCTGTAATGTAGCAAAATTGTGAAATTCCCTGATTATACTGTCAAAGGGAAAGTGCCTAAATCTGAGCCATCCATGTCACCTGGGAAATACAATGTGCTCGTTGCTTTAAAAATCATGGACTTGTTCATGGAGTTAGGATGTGATGAATAGAGAAGAGAGTTTTGACAAGAATGGGAGGGGAATGGTTCAGGGCAGCAAAGAGCAGATCTGTATGTATAAAGCAAATGATTTAGAAACACACAGTATTGCATAATAAAATAACAATCCTGTGTTGTAGTGAATGCTGTCACACAGAAAAATAAAAGTACCTTTTGTACCTAAAATACATTAACATTTGCTTCTTTGTTGTCTCAATAAACAAGCCATTAATTTACCTCTTATATCTATAACGTCAGGTAAACACACACACACACTAACTAGAGTGTATTTTAGGCTGAAAGATGATTTAACTCTTGAAACTTTACTGAGTCCTCCTGAATCATCTGGAAAACTCACAGATGCTTCAAAGGGAAGAAACGTTTCTCAGTCTATAAATTATCCGGTTCCAGTGTTACTTTAAGAATCCATGGTAGAAATCATCTGTGTTGTCAGAATTTCAATTCCATTGAAGTGGTGAGTTGTTAGTTTCAAAGTGGAACTATATTGTTTTGGCTATTCATTTTTACCATGTATATCGTCTGTGACAAGTTAACATAGTCAATCTTTCATTTATTCCTATTTTTTTAACAAATACTTTTTTAGTGATTCTATTTTTTCGAAGCAACTTTCTAGATGCTCACAATGCAAAGATGAACAAAACAAAGCGAGGGGCATGAATAGAAATATAAATTTTAAATAGCAGATGGTATATTTGGAGAACTGTGTCAGACATACTGAGAATAAGAGGAAGTGATATTCAGGCCAAATTTTTGAAGATCTCTCATGTCATACTAAGTACTTTAAACTGTATCTGTTAGGGTGAAGGGTGAAGGCTTAGTGAAGGTTTTTAAGTTGTGGAATAACATGACTAGATCTGTATTTAGAAAGATAACTTCCACAGCAATTGATCAGAAAGGGAGAATGCTGGAGGAAAGAATTGAAAACCCATTATGTTCCAGCACATGGGGATACAAATATTAATAAAGCATGATCTCAGCATTCAAGAAATTTAGTGTTGTGAAGAAAGAACACTTTTAAAAATTCAAATGTACCAATGTCTTTACCAAAGGAATGAACATTGCCAGGTGATTGCCTACCTGCCTGACTGTGTGTATGTTTGAGGGGTCCTAGTCGGGCAGACACCCAAGAGTGATAAGTGAACTGGAACTTGAAACAACAGACAAAATATTTATAAAGAAAAAAAAAAATAGAATTAAGCTCTTAACTAACAGAGGTAATAGCATATGTAAAAACAACTAGTATCAGAAAAGGTAGTGCACTTTGAGATATCAAATAAGTTGGGAGATTATGCTAGAAAAGTCAACAAGGAATAAGCCAGATAATATTACTATCCTGCTGAGGTTTTTGTTTGTTTTATTTTTTTTTTGTTAGTATTAATACCATTTTTTTTTGCCATTACAAAAAGGTCTACAAGCATATATATTTTAATAAACATTGTGTTTATGAAAGTGCACAACATATCTCTTTTATTTACTTATTTTTATGTTTAACATTTTATTTATTTATTTATTTATTTATTTATTTATTGTTTGGTTTGGTTTTTTATTGTTGAAAGTATTACAGATGTCCCCCTTTTTATGCCATTGACCCCCTCCTTCCCGCTCCCACCTCCTCCCACTTTCCCCAACCTAATGGCTGTGTCCATTGGTTGTGCATATATACATATTAGTTCTTTGGTTTTTCTCTTCCCATCCCTCCCACCACCCATCCCTCTGAGGTTGGTTATTGTGTTCCCTACTTCCATGACTCTGGATTTATTTTTGTTGACAGCTTATTTTGCTCATGATGTTCCATAAAAAAGATGACATCATGTGATACTTGTCTTTCTCTGATTGGCTTATTTCATTCAGCATAATACTCTCCAGGTCCCTCCATGTCATCTCAAAGGGTAAGAGATTTTTATTTCTTACAGCTGCATAGTATTCCATTATATATATGTAGCACAGCTTTTTTTATCCACTCATCTACTGATGGACACTTGGGTTGTTTCCAAATCTTAGCTATTGTAAATAGCATTGCTGTGAACATAAGGGTGCATATTTTATTTCTGATTGGTATATCAGCCTTCTTAGGATATATTCCTAGAAGGGAAATCACTGGATCAAATGGCAATTCCATTTTTGATTTTTTTGAGGAAGCAACATATTGTTTTCCACAGTGGCTGTACCAGTCTGCATTCCCACTAGCAATGTGCTAGAGTCCCATTTTCTCCACTCCTTCACCAACATTTGTTGTTTGAGGATTTGTTGATGGCCACCATTCTGGCAGGTGCAAAGTGATATCTCCTAGTCATTTTAATTTGCCTCTCTCTGATTATTAAAGTTGCTGAGCATTTTTTTATGTTTCCTGGCTATTTGTATGCCCTGTTTGAAGAAATGTCTATTCAGGTCCTTTGCCCACTTTTAATTGGGTTGTTTGTTTTTCTTTTATTGAGTTTATGAGTAATCTATGTATTTGGGATATTAACCCCTTATCCAATATATAATTGGCAAATATATTCTCCCGAAGAGTGGGTTTCCTTTCCATTTTAATGCTGAGTTATTTTGCCATGCAGAAGCTTTTTAGTTTGATGTAGTCCCATTTATTATTTTTTTTCTTTTGTTTCTTTTGCCCTAAGCAATGTATCAGTGAAAATTCTGCTATGTATGAGGTCTCAGACTTTTCTTCCTACATTTTCTTCTAGAAATTTTATGGTTCTGTGAGTCACATGTAAGTTTTTTATCCATTTTGAGTTTATTCTTGTGTATGGTATAAGTTGGTGGTCTAGTTTCATTTTTTTGCATATAGCTGTCCATTTTTCCCAATACTATTTATTGATGAGACTGTCTTTTCTCCATTGTATGCTCTTGCCTCCTTTGTCAAATATTACTTGTGCATGATGTCTTAGATTGATTTCTGGGTTCTCTGTTCTGTTCCATTGATCTATATATCTGTTCTTGTGCCAGTATCATGCTATTTTGGTTTCAATGGCTTTGTTATAACTTGATATCTGGTATTGTGATCCCACCCACTTTGTTCTTCTTTTTCAAGATTGTTGTGGCTATTCGAGATATTTTTTGGTTTCATATAAACTTTTAGAGCATTTGTTCTAGATCTGTGAAATATGCCATTGGTACTTTAATAGAGATTCCATTGAACCTGTACATTACTTTGGGTTGTATGGACATTTTAATGATGTTGATTTTTCCAATCCATAAACATGGTATTTGCTTCTACTTTTTTTATATCTTTCTCTATTTCTTTTTTCAGTGTTTTATATTTTGCTGAGAACAGGTATTTTATCTCCTAGTTAAGTTTATTCCTAGGTATTTTATTTTTTTATGTTGCATTGATAAATGGTATTGTTTGTTCATTTGTTTCCCTTTCTCAGTGTTTATTATTGGTGTATAAGAATGCCATCAATTTCTGGATGTTAATTTTGTATCCTTCTACTTTGCCAAATTCATTTATTAAATCTAGTAGATTTTTGATGAAGTCTTTAGGGTTTTCTATGTATAATATCATGTCATCTGCAAATAATGGCAATCTAACTTCCAATTTGGATCCCTTTTATTTTTTCTTTTTGTCTGATTGTTGTGGCTAAGACTTCCAGTACTATGTTAAATAAGAGTGATGCAAGTGGACATCTCTGTCTTGTTCCTGTTCTTAAGGGAAATGCTTTTAGTTGTTGCCCATTGAGTATGGTGTTAGCTGTAGGTGTGTCATATATGACCTTTATTATGTTGAGATATGAATCATCTATTCCCACTTTGCTGAGCATTTTTATCAGAAATGGGTGCTGGATTTTGTCAAATGCTTTTTTAGCATCTATTGATATGATCATATGGTTTTTATCTTTAATTTTGTTTATGTGGTGTATCATATTTATTGATTTGTGAATATTGTACCAGTTTTGCATCCCTGGGATGCATCCCACTTGGTCATGGTGAATAATTTTTTTTAATGTATTACTGGATCTGACTTGCTAATATTTTGTTCAGGATTTTGGCATCTATGTTCATCAGAGATATTAGCCTGTAGTTTTCTTTTTTGTAGTGTCTTTATCTGGCTTTAGAATTGAGATTATGTAGGCCTCATAAAAAGAGCTTAGCAGTCTTCCTTCCTCTTAAATATTTTGGGATAGTTTGAGGAGAATAGGCATTTGTTCTTCTCTGAATGTTTGGTAAAACTCCTCTGTGAAGTCATCCAGACCAGGTCTTTTGTTTGCTTGGAGTTTATTGATTACAGTTTCAATTTCCTTAGTTATTGGTCTGTTCAAGTTTTCTGACTTCCCACTTCAGTTCTGGGAGACTATGTGATTCTAGAAATGTGTTCATTTAACCAAGGTTGTCCAATTTTTTGGTTTATAATTGTTTATAATATTTTCTAACAGTCCTTTGTATTTCTGTGGTATCTGTTGTTACTTCTCTTTCATTTCTGATTTTGTGTATTTGGGTAATCTCTCTTTGTTTCTTGGTGAGTCTGGCTAAAGATTTATCAATCTTTTTAAAATTTTTTATCTTCACCCCAGGACATTATTTCTTTTTTGTTGTTGTTGTTCAGATTGAGTGGGAGGAAGAGAGAGAGAGAAACATCAACATAAAAGGGACACATTGAGTGGTTGCCACACGCACGACCCAACCAGGGCCAAGGACAAACTGCAACTGAGTTATGTGCCCTTAAGGGGAACCAAACCTGGGTCTCTCTGGACTGCAGGCCAATGCTCTAACCACTGAGCCAAACCGGCTAGGGCTAATGATTCATCGATTTTGTTTATTTGTTCAAAGAAGCAGCTCTTTGTTGCACTGCTCTTTCGAATTATTTTTTTAGACTCTGTGTCATTTATTTCCACTCTGACCTTTACTATTTTTTTCCTTCTACTTGCCCTGAGTTTTTGTTTACTTTCTAGTTCTTTGGGTTTTAAGGTTAGATAGTCTATTAGAAATGCTTTTTGTTTCTTGAGGTAGGCCTCTAATGCTATGAACTTTCCTCAGGAATGCTTTCAGTGTGTCCCATAGATTTTGGGTTGTGTGTTCATTTTCATTGATTTCCAGAAGTTTTCATTTTCTTCCCTGATCTTGGTAACTCACTCATTGTTCAATCACATAAAATTTAGCCTCCATGTGTTTGAATGTTTTTGAGTGTTTTTATTGTAACTAATTTCTAGTTTCTTGCCATTGTGATCTGAGAAGATGCTTGATGTGATTTAAATCTTCTTGAACTTGTAGAGACTTAGTTTGTGTCATAACATGTGTTCTATCTTTGAGAATGTCCTATGTGCACTTGAGAAAAATGTGTATTCTGACGTTTTGAGGTGTAATTCTCTGTAAATATCTATTAAATCCATTTTATCTAGTACATCATTTTGAGGCTCTGTTTCCTTGTTAATTTTCTGTATAGAGGATCTTTCCAATGATGTCAGTGGGGTATTTAAGTCCTATGCAATGATTGAATTGCTGTTGATTTGTCCTTTGAAGTCCTCCAGAATTTTTTAAATATATTTTGTTGCTCCTACATTGGGTGCATATATGTTTACTAAGGTATATGCTCTTGTTGGATAGATCCTTTCAATATTATATAGAGGCCTTCTTTGTCTCTTGTTATGGCCTTCATTTTGAAGTTTATTTTATCATACATGAGTATTGCTATCCCAGCTTTTTAATTTAATTTCCATTTGCTTGAAAAATTTTTTTCCATCCCTTTATTTTCACTTTGTGTGAGTTTTTTGTTGTGAGGTAAGTCTCTTGTAAACAACATATATATGAGTCATGCTTTATTATTCATTCAGCTCCTCTGTGTCTTTTGATTGGAGCACTTAATCAATTTACATTTAAGGTTATTGTTGATATGGATTTATTTATTGCTATTTTTATTTATTATGGATATGTTTCCCTAATTTTTCTGTTTACTACAGCAATGCTTTAAATATTTCTTGCAGTGCTGGTTTGGTGCTAATATATATATTACCTTAACCTTTTTTTGTTGTTTTTTAGTTTGGGATGCTCTTTATTTCATCTTCTATTTTGAATGATAGCCTTGCTGGATAGAGTAGTCTAGGATTCAGATTCTAGTTTTTCATGCTTCATACCATTACCTTCTGGCCTGTAGTGTTTCTGTTGAGAAATCAGCTGATAGCCTTATGGTGGTTTCTTTATAGGTAACCTGTTGCTTTTCTCTTGCTGCCTTTAAGATTCTCTCTTTGTCTTAATTTTTGGCATTTTAATTATCATGTGTCTTGGTATGAGCTTCTTTGGGTTCTTCTGAATTGGGGCTCTCTGTGCTTTCTGAATTTGGATGCCTTTTTCCTTCACCAAATTAGGAAAATTTTCTGCCACTATTTCTTCAAATATATTCTCTAACCCTTGCTCAGTTTCTTCTCCTTCTGCTACTCCTATGATGCAGATGTTGTTACATTTCATATGGTCCCAGAGCTCTCTTAAACTGCCTCCTGTTTTTTAATTGTTTTTTCTTTTTGGTTCTCTGATTGGGTGATTTTTTTCTACCCTGTATTCTAATTTAGTGAGCTGACCCTCGACTTTCTCTACTCTGCTGGTTATTTCTTCTAACGTGTTCTTTATTTCTGCTATATCATTTTTTATTTCTGCTTGGTGAGTTTTCATTTCCAATTGGCTTTATTTTCTTGTTTCTATATCTTTACTGATGCTTGTTGAGCTCTTTACTCATGCTGTTAAGCTTCCTCAAAATTATTACTCTGAAGTCTACATCTGATAACTTACTTAACTCTATTTCATTTAGCCCTTTTCCGATAGAATTATCTTGTTCTTTCATTTGAAATGTGTTTCTTTGTTTCACCATTTTGGCCGTCTCAGCAGTGTTTGGAGCCTCTCAAATTTTCCCTGTGAGTGTCGATGTTCTGCTGATTGTGGCTCCCTCTGCTGGGTTTGGATGAGCATGGAAGAGAGCACGCTTAACACCAATGTCTAGTCTTACTTTCCTGAATAGATTCACAGGGCAAGCAAATATTCAATCATATATTGATCTACATATATAATGAAATAATTACTATAGCTAAGCTTATTAACACATTCATCTCTGCACATGAGTTTTTAAATTATAAAATAAGAAAGCTCTGTAGGATTTTTGGAGAACATAGATACTTTAGCATGGTATTCTCTGCAGACAGAAGTAGCAAAGATTGAAATCAGAATATAGTAAGAAAAAAATTATAAGAAATCTAGAGACTTTGAACTAAATCAATGAGTAGGAGAGAAGGGGAAATGCTTTATTAATTTTAAAGGGAAAATGATATACAAATTTTAAAGATATTTACAGGTTAGAAATTATGGTATTTGATGATCTGTTGGATATAATGTTTTAAGTGAGAGAGAGAAATTCTGATGTTAAATTAGCATACAGTTATACAGAAGACAAGTGGGGAAAGCAAAAGTATCCTTAAGATTATTCATAGGGTACTGTAGACATATTGAATTTTTGTTCCAATAGAATAGAACCAGGAGGCACAAAAATAAAAATTATGAAGCAGGGAAAGAAATGTGGTTTGATATGCAAATGCTAGATTAAAGTTTGAGTTTGTGTCTTAGCTCAGGCTATTGCCTTGACCCTCAATCCTAGTTGATTTCAATGATGATTAATATAGACTGGGATTAAGAACAAATATTGATCAATGGAAGAAGTCCTGAAGTTATATAAGGAATCCACTCTCCATTAGCAGGTGGGATTTGGACATGATTTAGGGTTCAGTTGCCCAAAGACTGAAGGGTGAAACATTATTTTGTCTTGTGACCCTTCCTTAACCATCATGCTCAGTAGTTTTGTCAACTTCCTTTCCCAGCTAATGTGGTTATTTATTTGGTGGAAGCACTAGTGGTGGTAATAATGCATGAAATGTTATAAATTAAGAGTAATCTAAATCTAGCTTTCTACACTTAAAAAAATATACTGCTACGTGAAATGTTCTGAATTCAGAATTGATCCCATTATACCCCATCTACTCTATCCTAGGGTGCATGCCTACAATATTACATACATATTACCTGCATAGCAAATTATGCTGAATTCTAATAAATCCTAATGTAAGTCTTACACACATAAATAAAAAAAACAACTGTAGCTATAAAAGCTAAATTAAAATATTAATATCGAATTCCCTTCGATATATTTTATGTTATTAATTTCAGGGTGAAAATGTTTTATTTTTTTCAATAGTTCCCTTTAAATAATCTTCTCAGTGTAAAATGTGAATTTCCTCACAGATAGTAATTTCATTTGTTTTTAAATATATAGAATGTGCTCTTTTCTTTATTAGATTATATTAAAATATCAATTTGGTGCTCTGAAATTTAAGTATTATTAAAAGACTAAAGAGTATGAGCAAAAAATCCATAGAATATAATCTGTTGTGGAATATTTCCCAAAGGAATCCAAATATAAGATGGGTGGGTGAGAAGATCTCAGGAGCCCAAAGTAAATATCTATCCATACATTTCTATCTCTGAGCAGAAAAAAAGATGAAGTCCATTAATCCATTACTTTCCTTTTATAGAATGTAACTACCTTTTAATGTCTAAAAGAGTACAATGTGGAATATATATATATTCTAAAATGGGTGGATATACAGAGTGATATTATAACAAAGTGAATTAGGCAGCCTTAGAAGATGTAAAAATCTGTAGAGTGGGCAGCCACATAATATATGTATTCTGGAAAGGATGCTATCAAATGATTGGATGTATTTATTTATTTATTTTTCTTTTTTCTTTATTGATTTTTAGAAAGAGAGAAAGAAAGAGGGAGAGAGAAAGAGAAACGTTGACGAGAAAGGACATGGATTGGCCAACTCCTGCATCCCTCACACTGGGGACTTGGTCCAGAACATGGACATGCACCCTGAATGGGAATCAAACTGGTGACCTCTTGGTGCATGAGTCAACGTTCAACTACTGAGCCACATCAGCGGGGCTCAAGTGATTGGATTTAAATAAAATGCATGTCTTCTTCTAATTCAGGGTTTTAGTATTATATAATGCTATGAAATATTGTTCTTACTGCTATATTGACTTGACAATATCTGAAGCAAACTTTCTGAGTCAGAAAGCTCTGAAATTTTAGTGAGGAATATTGTTGTAGGCAGAGGGAAAGGGATGAGGAGGATAACATAGAAGATATAAATTATTTAGTGTAGCAGTATAATATGAGTTAATCTTTCTTTTTTTTTTTTTTAATCCTCACCTAGGACATTTTTCCATTTTTTGTTCAGATAGAATGAGAGTGAGAGAGAGAGAGAAACATCAACTTGAAAGGGACACATCGAGTGGCTGCCACCCACATAACCCAACCAGGGCCGGGGGCAAACTGCAACTGAGGTACATGCCCTTAGCGGGAACCAAATCCAGGTCTCTCTGGACCTCAGGCCAACACTCCAACCCCTGAGCCAAACTGGCCAGGGCAATATGAGTTAATCTTGATTAATTAATGAAAGGAGTCAAGAGACTGACAAAAACCGTATTCCTGAAAAAATAGAAAGTGATTTTTCTCTTTAGATGTTAAGCACAGAGGGAATAAGGTGAATTTCTTTTTCAGATAGCAAGGACAATGGGAACTATGCCTTATAAAGATTAAAAACAGAAACAAATTACAAACCCTGACCTAGGTCACATCTAGGGTGTATGCCCATAGAACCAGTCTCTACAATCTATTCTCTTAGCCACTTGAACTATATGTCTTTGGGGAAACGTTACATAAGACATTTTTCTTTAGAAAACATGTTATTTAAGAGAATAAAAAGTTATTGCCAGAATTAAGTCTCAAAATAAATTTTTCACCTGGAATCTTATATAAGAAATATAGTCCTCCGTGTTTCATACAACAGCTTTGTGATGAACAACAGATTCATTTCCACATGGCTATTTATTAGAACAGCCTTTGGCAAAAGCAGAAGATATAACATAATGAAGGACCTCAGAGAAAGTGATAGCGTGTGGAACTAACCACTTCTATCTAAGTACATAATATTCTGCTAGTCTAACTCACTCTAGGGGAAAAATTTTGAATTGATTGCTGGTCCCTCTGACTGTCTTCTCTAAAAACCACAATCTCAGACAGACTTTTCATATAGCACAATGCTCATTCAACAATATACTCTGAGTTTTTTAAGTGTTGCAATCTGTGTTGTTGAAGAAAACTTAATTCATACCCTTTATAAAATAAATTTTGAATTAGGGCCAATATTGTACTATATGACTACTAACATCTTTGGGGTACATATATTTGCCTTTTTCTGACAACAAATAAACAAGAGGTTAATTTCATAAAGTCATTTTGTATACAACAGAAATATAAAGAATCTATTTACTATAAAGGGGTAAAGTAGTATATAATTTTAAAGAAAGATTGTAATAAGTATATCATGCCAGACATTTTAATTTGTCATAATTAAATGTTTAGCTCATTTCTCCTAGAAACAGTTGCCAATAGTTACTCGTCTTAACCTAAACTGATTTAATCTAGTTGCACTCACCCTTACTTTTACATCTGTAATCCTCTGGAATGGTTTCTGCTCTCGCTGTAACTGGCTTCCCTATTTTCTGATAGTTGACCTGCTGATCACCACTTTAAGATACAAGAACCAAGCCATTAACTTAATTACACTGTCTCAAAGTGAGTTTTCCCAAGTCTGGTAAGATGACTTCTGGCAAAGTCCAACCGCAATTTGAATTATTCTTAAAAGCAAGATCATGACACCTATTTACCTTCTGGATTTAACCATTCTAGTGGCTGTATATTCACTCAGCACCACATGAAGTTTAATAATTATTCATTAAACACATATTACAGCCTCAGCTTTCCTAGTCTTAAAACAAATACAAAACCAAAACAAAATAAAACATAAAATAGTGTGCCTGTATCACTAAGGGGGAATTTGTCAGTGATAAATGTATAGGCTCCCTATTTCCCTAGCCTACTTCTAGTGCTGTGGGCATTTGTCTAGTATCTGTTACCTGACACTTTTCTTTCACACTTAGCTTTTCAAGACAAATACAAAATTTTTATAAAAGGCAACACTAGGGGATTTATTTTTCAATCCAAAACATTTTTAAAGAAAATGTATTTTGCATGTTATTTTATAATACAGTTATTTTATTGAATTTATTGGGGTGACCCTGGTTCACAAAACCATACAGGTTTCAGTGTACAACTCAACAAAAACATCATCTGCACACTGCACCGTGTGTCCAAGCAAAGTCTCTTCTCATCCCCATTTTCCTCCCCACCCTTGCCCCTCCACCTCCCCCCCGACTCCTCTTTCCTTCTCAGAGAATTGACCAAAAGCTGTTGATTTTATTGTGGTGTGTTTTGTTTTATTTTTTAATATTTCTCATACAATATCATCACAGTAAGTTACAAGAAGTTGTGTTGTTTTTTTTTTATTGGAAATTGGGAAAGGAGAATGATAACCTCATACTTTGATCATTTCCAGCTGACACCTTTTATAAGAGTTCACCCTACATTCTCATTTTGTAAGGAGGGGTTTTCTGAAGAAAGTACGTATTCCACCCCATAATTACCTTCTTTGATTTATCTCACAGAGATTGCTTTTATTCAGTAGGTAATATTTGATAGGTTAATCTTTACCTTTTCCTGGCATTGACCTAGCCATAATGATTATAGAGTGTGAGCTAGTTCGGTTTTTTTGTATAACTGTTGTATCATTTAGTACCTGTGAAAAGAATTCCCACTTTATTAAGCACACCCAGAGTTTGATATGCTTTGATCTAAAGTACCTCTAAATATCAAGCATATAGGCATACAAGGGCACATGCTTATCAAATGTTGCTGTTCACTGTCTAACCAAGAATGTAAGATACAAACTAACATTTTCAGAAATGGGCATGAGAATAGATACTCATGCTATTTCTAAAATGTATTCACTTTCTATTGTTTCTCTCTAAGATTTTTTTCTCTCTCATTTTAAATACACAGCTTGGTAATTTGGACCACACAGGAATTGTTCTGAATTTGAGATTGTATTGAGCAGTACTGGGATTTAGAGTTAGAAACAAAATTAATCGCTTTCATACATAGTGCCCATTGTGGATACAAAGCACTTTTAGTTATGGTGTCACATTTGATTTTGTAACATGTCAACCTAGAAAGTGTTTTCAAACAACACATCTCCTATTATAGGGAATATCATCGGTAGGGGTGAGGGTGAAGGTGAGCAGGGCAGTGGTTAAGAGAATATGGAGGTATAGGGCCTGAGACCTATATGCAGATATTTTAAGTAAGATCCTGCGATGCTACTCTTGCAGATTTCTAAACTGGTTGTAAAGTGATGGCCCACAGTAGTAGTTTGCAAAATATGGTCCCCACATTAGCCTCACCTCACGAGATGAGATTTAGTGGAAATGAAAATCTCTAGGCTCCATCCAAATGTACTGAATCAGAAAACCTGAGGCTATGTGATAATCTTTTAAGAAGCTCTGAAGGAGATTTAGACACATGTCAAAGTATGAGAACCACTGGTCTATAGCTCTGATTCACAGAAGTCTGAGGGATCAGAGCTCCTACATTAGCATCTGGGCTTCTTTATGGCCTATTAAATCAGTATTTCATAAAAGAGGGAGAAATCTTTGCAACTGAATATTTTGAAAATTCTACAGGTGAATCCAATTCATGTTAACGTTTGAGAAGCACCAATATAGTCAAATTTGTAAAGTTTGTAATGAACTAAATTTCAGCATTTTCCAGCTTCTGTCCTATTCAGTCTTCTCTCCTGACATTTCGGCCTCCCGTTTCTTTATCCCTACATTTTATACTCTAGTTGCAAAACACGTAACTCAACAACACCCCCTCATACACATGAGACCTAAAGCCACTGTAACTTGAAACAACCGGTCCTCTGGAAATCCTTATTCATCCTTCCAGGTATTAGCATCAGACATATCAAAATGTGGACTGATATTAATACTGACACCCAGTGCATTTTCTCTCTCTCAAGCCCACCCTCCACATTGTAGACAATATTCCACCTGAATTTCTAGTATGATCATGTCTCTGCCATACTCAATAATATGTAATAGCTTTCTGTACAAAATCTAAAACTTACATATTTGCAAGGACAATTGGGATCTACTCTTCCTTTAACTACAACCAGTCGGTGCCTCGGCTGAGCTATCCTATCACGTACTCAGCTACCTGTGGGGATTTCATGCTGACTTTACTCTTTTACTTTCTGGATCTCTTGCCCAGTCTTGGCTCCTCATAGTATTCCTTCCCCCACTCATACTCCCAGCTAAACTAGACTCATTTTTCAAGAGTGCAAACCTCTCTTTCTAGCAGAAGCCCCTCTGTCTTGCCTTGTCTGAAAAACATGATCACATGATCATTTTGTTTCTAGCAATTACTGATCCTTGAGACCCACCTTTACTCCCTCTCATTATCTCTACATCTATTACTAGGCTCGAATACTAGCAGAGGACAGGTGCAAAAATATCTACTATGGCAGCTTGATGATACCCCAAAATGTAAACTGGGATAAGGTGCTATACACAACATAATTCCCAGATTTTTATTATTATTATTATGCATTTCATATCTGCAGAAACTAGGAGGAATCTGGAGAATGAATGGTAAAGCTCATTATACCATGGGAAAGCAAAATCCTGGTAGATTTAGCCAAATTATTGATAGAGATTCTGAATCTAGTACATACAGGGAAGGGCAAAAGTAGATTTACAGTTGTGAGTCCCTGAAACACAGAGTTTATTTTTGTATTATTATCATTAATATATTATTTTTCATATGAATAATAGTAAGCCATCTTTTGCCCCACCCTGTATTATTTAGAACAACTAAAGTGTGAGTGTTGCTACTTCTTGCTCTTTTATTTGACTAAAAACTGATCCACATGGTAGCCTACTTAGAGGTTGAAATAATGGAACTTTCTTGGTAAACTACAAATGAAGGAATCAAGTGGATCAGAAAGAAGGTGTGGATTCGTTATATGGACCTGCTCACCCACACATACTCCACAAAGCCCTATGGATTGAATCTTGACACCATAGCACCAGAGTCATTGTCCTAATATTAAAATAGGTATTATTTGTCTTCATTTTTCCCACTGTACTATAAATTCTTCAGAGGACTACAATTATTTGGTCAATTTATTTTAAATAATAAATCCATACTACATTTTAAAATTTCAAATGAACCACCAAGGCTTGCTTTACTTTTTTTTTCAGGCCACATTATTAACAATAAATTCATGATCAACATTTAATATTATTTCAGATGTTTTATTAATTGCATTAGTGACATATTTTAACTATCATTCATTCATTGCTAATTTATACATATTTCATTGATATTTATACATATTTATTTATTATATTTCACTAATTTTAATTTCTCTGTGCGTGGCAATATATGGCTATATTTCATATATATTTTACCATTTAAACAGTTTCTATTTTTTTCCTACAATCAAAAATATTGCATGGTCATCTTCATATGTATTTTCTGGTATATGTAAACAAAAGTTTCTTTCTTTTTTTAAATTTTATTTTATTTTTTTATTTTTTTTTTTTATCCTCACCTGAGGACATTTTTTTCATTTTTTGTTCAAATAGAGCAGGAGGGAGAGAGAGAGAAAGAGAAAAACATCAGTGTGAAAAGGACACATTGAATGGCTGCCACCCACACGACCCAACCAGGGCCGGAGACAAACTGCAACCGAGGTACATGCCCTTAGTAGGAACCAAACCCCGGTCCCTCTGGACCGCAGGCCAACGCTCTAACAGCTGAGCCAAACCAGCCAGTGCAACAAAAGTTTCTTTACGGTTTTTCCCTTCCACCTAAATCAGAATATATGAATTTTAGTGTACTTTAATTTTACTAATTTCCATCAGGATTATATGATTTTCTTACCTATTGAAAATAGTATAATGTTGTTTGTTTTTAATATTATTTTTTCTTGACACTTAACAACAAATAAATAACTGATTTCTTTTTCTGCGCTATTGGGTATATTTCCCCTTTTATAATATGTCTTCATTTATATTGCCCATTTCTTTTACTATTCTTTGTCAAATTATAGGAGAGTTTATATATTCTGTATGCTAATATATTTTAAATTTTTTGTGTTGCAAATATCTTCTAATCCCTGACTGATCTTTAACATCATATATGATATCCTGTGTCCTATAAAAGATTAATTTGATTCAATCAAATCTATCATAATGGCCTTTGTTTGTTTTGAGGTCAAAACAACTACCAACTACCTATTTTTCTTAAGTTTCTGTCTTTTATTTATCTGGAAGTTACACTTCAATAAAATCTGCAGTAGAGATCTCATAACAGTTTTAAATATGAAAATTCAATTATCCTAGCACTGTTTCTTTACTAGTTCATCATTACTCAATAATTGGTCATGGTGCCCGTGTAATATAACAAGTTCTTATATAAGTTTTTCTCTATTTATGTGTTTTAACTCTGATCAATATATTTATAGATCTATAAGTTGAACCACATATAATTTTATGCTTCATTTCAATATCTATTATGTTTAATTCCCTTATCTCTTTCTATTTATATGTATTTTCTTAACTATAATAATTTTAAATTTCCATAACAATTTTAGAATACTTGCTTAGGTTCCCAAAGATCACTTTGAGTTATTGATTGGAAATGCATTAAATTTATGGAACATTGTGCAAAAAGCTGATATCTTTATTAAATATATCTTTCTTTTATGAATATGCTATAATGTTCCATTTATTTGGGTCTATTTTAAAGTTTCTTACAATATTTTTCAATAATATTTTATAATGTCTTAATAAAGATCCTATTTATAATTTTAGACTCACCCCACTTATGATTTTATAAACGGCTTTTTTGTTCTTTGCCTATTGAATTTTCTAATCAGTCATTCCTGATGTATATAGTTTAAATTTTCATACACTGACAAATAAATAAACATGATGAATTATCTACAAATAACTACACTGTTTGCAAGTAAGAAAAAATATTTTAATAATTTATCTGCCAAATCCTATTTTATTTTATTATTTTTTAAAAATTTTAAATCCTTTTTATATATTGATTTTAGGGAGAGAGGAAGGGAGAGGGAGAGAGGCAGAAACATCAATGAGAGAGGTACATCCTGCAAGCCCGCACTGGGGATCTGGTCCACAACCTGGGCATGTGCCATGACTGCGAATAAAACCAGTGGCCTCTTGGTGCATGGGTTGATGATCAGTCACTGAGCCACACCAGCTAGGCTCCGCTCCTACTTTAAATTGATGTGGTATCTAGAACTTCTAGCAAAATTTTAATAGATAGGAGTTATAATATTTATATTTATTTTTATTGGAAATATTTCCTAAATATTAACATAGACCATATTTTTCTGTGAGATTTTGACATGTATCTTTACTGGAATAAATAAGTTATATTCCATTTTTAATTTGCTTCATAGTGTTTTTTTGGCATGAATATGTATTACATTTTATTGGATGATTTTTCTTTATGTAATAGGATGATTATATCGAATTTTCCCTCATTTCGTTAATATGCTGATTTCTATTAGTAGTTTTTTTAATTGAATTTTTCCTGTAAATCTTTGATAATGTATACTTGACCATTAGGTACTACTTTTTATAATTCATGCCAAATTCAGTTTGTTGATGTTTTCTTTAGAATTTTTTATCTGTGTTAATAAATAAAATTTGTGCATAATTTCTTATTCTTGTTTTATCCTAATTTTTGAAAAGCTTCATAAGTAAATTTGATAGCTCTCCTTTTCTTTTCTTTGAAACATTTGTGTAAAATGAGGACTATCTGTATGTTGAAAGTTTAGAAATTCTTTCATGTAAAATTGCTTGGGCCTTGTAGCAGAGGCCCGGGTGGTACAAACAACTTTCAACTTGAGCTGCAGCTGAGTTGGACAGTTTTCTAGATCATTTTCTCTCTTTTTTCCTTTTTCCAAAACCATAGAAATTCTTTTATCCCATGCACAAGTCCAGGCCAGGAGTGGGGTGTTTACTCCTTCAGCCAGTGGAGTAGAGAGTTGAGAGTTAAATGCTAAAGCCCACTTGTCTATAGGAATTAATCAGGAAAAGGGAATACCTAGAAATTTTTAAGGCTGTGAGATTCAGAGTTTAAACTGTCACTTATATTATGGAATGCAAAATGCTATATGGCTAGGTGATTAGAGTAGCTTATATAATACAGGATATGAAAGAAGTACCTGTACTGACAAAGTCCATCACATAATGAGTCACAACCATCTATGGGCACAACTTACTGTAATTTTTTCTGGCTCTTGCATGTAACATTGGGATGATTATACATAACTGCTATATCTAAAACCCAATTGGTTCTCTGAATTATGAAAGAAGATGCATTATTGTAAACAGTGTAAAAGAAAGTCCCAGAACCAACTCCACCCTTCATGTACCTACATGCACGCATATCTCAGCTACAACCTAACTCTTTATGGTAAAGACTAAGTTATTGCACCTTCAACATACTACAATTTAGAAATTGGCACAGTGCTTAGTAAGATTTTAAAGGCTAAATTTATCACCAGGAAAGTCGCTAGGATTTGTAAGGCCCTGAACAAATAGTTTTGAAGGATCTAGTTATATAACAAATTTATTTTAAAATGCACTGCAAAATACACAAGCCCATTTAAGTACATTAATTTGTTTTTAATTTTTTTTTCTTTATTGATATTAGAGAGAGAGAAGAAGGGAGAGGGAGAGAGAGAGAGAAACATCAATGAGAGAGAACATCAGTTGAGTTGGCCGCCTCCTGCATGCCCCCCACTGGGGATCATCAGGCCCACAACCTGGACATGTACCCTGACTGGAAATTGAATCAGTGACCTCTGTTGCATGGGTCGACACTCAACCACTGAGTCACAGTGGCCGGGCTATATTAATCTCTCTAAAAAGACTTAAAATAATGAGTAGAAAAGAGGTGCTTAAGTATTTAATATTATTCAATCATTATACTTGAAAACATTTTTTTTTTTAGTATTTATTCCTCTTCAGGTCAAGAACTATGGTCTTCATATTCTTTGTTATTAAAATGCCATTTCTGGCTAAGTTCATATCTCCCACAAGTAGAAAATGGAAGCAATGCTAATATGACTACATCATGCCATGGATATTCAGAATCTACATCTATTAAAGCAATGCAGAGATTCTTAATTCTGAAGTCCTCTAATACATTTTATTTAGTGCTTGCTACATTATTACTCATGGTTCTATATATTCATTGTAACATCTGTTGATACTGGCTTCCTATGACCCTTTTAAAAACACAGATCTCCCCAGACACTAAAGGAAGATATGAAAGATATTCCATTTTTATATTAATTAATTATACATCTTTCTTAATTGATTTTAGAGAGAAGAAAGGATAGAAAGAGAGAGAAAAAAAATCTGTGTGAGAGAGAACCATCCATCAGCTGCTTCCCACACATGCTGACCAGAGACCCACAACCCGGGTATGTCTCCTGACCAGGAATCTCACCCACCACCTTTTGGTGTACTGGAAAACACCCTAATAAACAGCCACACCAGCCAGAGCACTGCTATAAATTTTATAGCAAAAATGTAAACCAAGACATTGTCCAACTTTGTGTTTTCATAACCTCTTTATGCCCTAATTTTATAAATGTATTTTAATGATTCATATTTATTAATCAGTTCACCAAATGTTTTCTAATTTTTTTTTAAATGACAGACCCTTTTTATGCTATGAGTACATAAAAGTACCTAGGTGAAACGTATATTATGAGGGAAGAGAGACACTAAGCAGATTATAGGAATTAATACACATATAATTTAGATAATGAAATTATCAGAAATTATGTAAAAATGAAGTCTTGTAAGAGATTAAGTGAGAAAGGCCAATAATTCAGTACAGTCTCTCTGAAGAAATGATATCTGAGAAGAAATTTGAATGAGGTAAGGGAGATAATAATGTAAATATCTGGGAGAGGGAAGACTATCAAGTATAAGTTAGGTTGAGGAAGGTGGATGAGGGCCATTTTGGTGGGTTTAATTGTTTTTTTTTTTATATTTTAAATTATTTTTCCAGTTATTGGGGTGTGATTGACAAAAAGCAATGGTATATATTTAGAGTGTACAATGTAAATTTTATAGTATACTCCATGATTTTATATACATATATATATATATATATATATACACACACACATATATATCTATCTCACAATCAAGCTAATTGGTGGGTTTAAAGAATAGCAATGAAGAGGAATTGCAAGAGTAGGAGATGAAGTGTCAGGAAGGTACAGGGTGTTGAGCAATTGTGAGGATTCTATATTTTGCATTAATTTTGTTAGGAAACCATTAGAGGATGTTTAGTGGATAATATTATAACCTAAATTACATTTTTAACACAATCTCTATTATTGTTTTTATGAAGAATAGAATGTTGATGTTAAATGTGGAAACCAGATTTGCTAGGAGGCTATATTAATAGCCTATGTGAAGAATTTTTTAAAGTTCATCAGAAGTAAACAGTTGAAGTTCCCCAGTGCTTTGCACAGATAAGTACTTTATAATTATTTTCTGATTGTTCTATACTTACATAATAATTATATCAATGTTTCTTAAAAGTTATTAAATATAAGTTATATCTATCTATGTATTAATCTGCAAAATCATCATGTTTTGTTCAGTTGGAAAACTGATAATGGGGAAAAAACCTGAGTTTCTAAAAGGAATAATGGAAAGAAATCCTACAGTGTTTATAACATATTGGAGAGAATAAATTTGTAATTTAGAAATGATTGACTTTACTGACAGATTATTTCTGTCTTAGGATAAATATATTTTCCATTATAGGTTTTCGAATTTGTGAAGCCAACCATCAGTCATATTTCAAAGTATACTTTAATGAGAAGGCTATATTAAAAAATATTTAAAAAACAAAATACAAATTGTTATGTGATATATTTTTTTCTTTAAATATTTTCAAAGAAAATATCTAACATGGAGGAAATTAGCCAATCTAAAATACACCATGCAGATATTGAATAATCAAGCTCTTTGCCACAGATGATATATCTCACTGTATCTTGCCAGCACTTAATCACTTTTATGGAATTACAATTTGGTTTTCACTAACTGTGATTTACTTAGTGTGGGCTGATTTATGCCATTGAGAATTTGTTTAGTTAATGGAACATTTTAATTTATGACAGAAGCCAGCATAAAATTGCTTTGAATATCTGGAATGCATTACTATTGATTGCCAGTCGAATTTTTTAATGAAACAAAAAGTGACAGATAAAAGCATTTTTATATCAGCTATAGCGATATCCTAGTGCAGTACAGATTTGAAACTGAAAACACAAGAAACTAGTAGCTTTTACACTTTCATCTTCAAACCCTCGAGTAGGTATTGTAGCTCTCACTGACATATGGTACTGTCTGTGAAGGCTTTTCCATAAAACCTCTCTGGGAAAAAGAGATGTTTCACAATGTATTTTCATCAGTATGCTACTGGCATGGTACCCAGCACTGGGTCTGTTTTCATCTGGCCAAGATGGTACAGATCCCTGACTCCTAAGGTATCTTCCAGAGATAAGAAATTAGTTAAAAACAAACTGGCTGATGGCCTATTTTGATGATTTTAGAATAACACGTATGGGTCAAAGAAGCCAGGAGCAAGTAAAGCTTAGCTTTCTCCATTATTGGATGCTTATTGAACATTTGCTATCCAGTTATAACTATTTTTATTTAATGCCTGACTTATAAATGTCAGTTTCTATACAGCAATTGTTTGCTCATGCCTGTAAGTGTTTCTCTAAAAATTTTTTTTTTCTTTATTGATATTGGAGAGAGAAGAAGAGAGAGAGAAACATTGATGAGAGAAAACATTGATTGGCCACCTCCTGCATGCGCCCCACTGGGAATTTGGCCCACAACTTGTGCATGTACCCTGACCAGAAATTGAACCGGTGACCTCCTGGTGCATGGGTCAATGCTCAACCACTGAGCCACACCAGCCTGGCTGTAAGTATTTCTTTTAGGCTGTGAGACTTTTCTTGAAAGAACATAATAGGATCAGCCCTTCACAGCATTAGAGACATTCAGGGTATAGTTAAGTTCACAAGTATTTATAAGTGTTTGGGCTAGATATTTGCTGCCTTACCCAGCAGATGCCTCCTTGCTCAAAGTCTCTGTGCACTGAGTGGGTGAATGACCTCTGTGGATTCGGTAGATTGAGCTATCTTGCTTTCTGGTCTCCTGTTGGATTTGACAAATGAAGGTACCCAAAGAAGGCTAAGATTGTGGGGGATAGGAGTATCAGAGGGATTTCAAGGTATTTATTTCTCCATCTTTCTGTCTACCAGGCTAGAGGAGGATGCAGTGATTATTTTCTTTACCTAAGGCCTTAGTACCTGTGCGTGGCCCTCTCCCACAGAAGAAAAGGGATCTCCTAGTGCTGGCAACCACTCATTCCCGTACCCCTTCAACTCCAAGTTAATAATGGTTCGCCACTATACTTAGCCTGAAGATGTGCTACCTCTTGTTAGTTTCCCTTAACCTTAGCCTTGCTTTTGCTAAGAATTTATTCTTTGAAATATTTCAATATCCCCATTGGAGCATTCCCTCTGCTTCTTGCCAAGTCCTGATAATACAGTGGACTTGTTGGATTTTTGAATCTCCATTTTATCACCTCTTCTAAATGGTCAACTTAATCATATGTTTGAATGAGTATATTAACAGAGAGCTCATTACTCCCTAAAACAGCCTCTCTCTCTTTTAGCAATCTCTAACTGAATATAATATCTTATTTATGGAAAAATAGCAGTAACTCTTTGAGCACCTGTAGAGAAACTATTTTCATTGTTTTGCATTGTTATAGCGTTCTGAGCATGAGACAATGGAACCTGGGGTAAAGGACAAAATTTGGAAGATAAAGTGTGATTAAATAGAGGCCTCTAGACAGATATAGTATCAAACCCTGGAGCTATAGGTTTACATTTGGAAACATAATAAAACCAGGAGTGATTCATTTATATTCAAAAGAGTAGTAAACTAGGCACTTATTTCTTCTCTTCATGGAGAATATTTGCTTACATTGGTATAATACAGTTACTTTCCCCTTCTCAGGAGTGGGGAGAGGAGCCCACAGTCTTTATATAAACTCTAGATTCACAATTTTGAGGTTCTCTGCTGTGGCACACACACCTTTATAAACACACGCCTAGCCACCTGGCTCTCATTACATTACCCTAAAGAAGAGAATGGAGTATGGGGAACCAATGCAGTTATTGCTGGAAGTAATGGTAATAGTCTGCCTTGGATCCAGAAATCTGGATAAAATAAATAAATATAGAGATTAAAAATGTATCACTGTTTCTTCTGCCTTGTGATTGATTCTATAAATATGCAGAGCGAGCAGGTTTTAGAAGACAGCAGTTTTAGGTTCTGCTCTTGAAATCATAATTCTTCTTTTGCCCAGTCTTGAAATGTCATGGATTAAAATCTTCTCAACTTCTAGGTTGTTCTCTTATAGATACCTCAACTTAAACACTATAGTAGTTCTCAGCAATGCAAGGTATTTTAACTTTACTCCTCAGGTCACTATGTGAAATCATTAGTTTTGGAAAAAAGTAGAAAATATTAAGGTCACAGTGATAATTATAATGTTTCTATAATGTATCATCATCAGGAAGAATCATTTCTAAAAAAAAAAAAGAAAACCTGTTTAGGCTTTGATTGGATTATCTGTGCGTCCTTGGTGAAAAGATGATTAATTTTGACCTTTTATCCAAGTCCTTTATAAATGGGAAATAATTCTCTAAAAGTAAATAAGGATGTTATTAATAGAAAAAAAGAGGTATACATACCTAAGAAATAAAAAAATATTAGTAAAGGTTTTTGCAAGTAAGGGAAGGAATGTGAGCAAAGATTCAAAAGCAAGGATGAGATAGAAGTTTTGAAAATTAGGTAATCGTCTGTGAAAGAAAAATAAGGAGAATTGTGGGGTGGAAAGAGTTAAATTAAAATGGGTTACATTTTGTTGTTGACCTTTTGCTGTTCTCTTTTTTTGTTTGTGTTTTTGTTTATTTTGTTTTGTATTATTTGCTTGGAGCAGACAAAATTGAACGATATATTAAAAGTGCTCAGAAATCCAGTCAAGAGTACCTTCCTAGTGAAAGTACACTTTTAACAATAATAACAAAATAAAGATATTTTCAGATGAAAAAAACAAACAAAAAAACTGAGATCATTTGTTTTCAGGATAGGTTTACTAAAAGAAACATATTTAAAAAAAAAAACAGGAAAAATTTCTCTCTACAGGATACAGAGAAATTGGAAAAGGAGTGAAGAATATTGTAAGAGCAAATATGTAGATACATTTAAAGAAGAAATGGTAATACAAAGTAGTAACAGAGATGCTGTACAAACTAAAACATAAGTAAAAATACATACTTAATACTATGCAAAGATAGGTGGAGGCTAAGTGGAAACATAATGTTCTAAGGTTCTATTATACTGGGCAAGTTGAATGTTAATGATTTGTATTAGATTGTAATATATTGACAATATGTATTGTGACCCCTAGGATAAACATATAATAATAGTATTAACAAACTTATTTTAAAAAATATGGAACAAAGAAATATATTGATTACTATATAATAAGAAATGAAAAAAAAATGAAATCTAAACTGTGGGTCAAATAGAACACAGTTAGATGGTAGATGTAAACCAACCCTACTATTAATTACATTAAAAACTAGTCCAATTAAAAGGAAATATATCAATTTGACTTTAAAAAACAAAACTTTGTTATTTTCTACTTATATGATATATCTCTTAAATACAAGGCACAGAAATATTGACGATAACAAGGTGGAAAAAACACACTTTATTATCATTTATGAACAAAAAGCAGCAGTTGAAGGTATGCTAGATATTAAAATAGACTCCAAGTAAAGAAGAACTAATAGACATAAAAGAAAATATTTTTAAATAGTAACACATTACTCTAAAAGAAAAATAATTAAACAGTGCTAATCTGGCGCTGTCAAATGGTATAATTTCAAAATATATAAAGCAAAAATAGATAGAATTAAGCAGAAAACAAGATAAATCCATAATCGGAGAGGCAGACAATTTCCAAATATAGGTGCAAAAACCTAACAAAATAATGGCAAATCTTCCCAGAAATTTATAGATAGATAGATAGATAGATAGATAGATAGATAGATAGATAGATGATAGCTAGCTAGCAGATGATATAGATAGATATAGATATAGATATAGATATAGATATAGATATATAACATATCAAACCAAAAGGAATTTAGTCCAGGATTAATTTCACATTCAACAGTAATTTTTTTTAAATGATGGATTGACACATGAAGAAAGGGAATATTATCTGATGAAGCAATTACAGCAAAATCTTATTATATTGTGTAGATATTTTTAAAAGACCTGAATAAATTGAGAGATGATCATGGACTTGATATATTCACTAGTTTAGAGATGCCAATTCTGTCCAATTGATTTATAGACTCAATTTAATTCCCAATTAAAATCACTTCAGGTATGGGTGTGTGTGTGTGTGTGTGTGTGTGTGTGTGTTTCTGTGAATGTAAGGAAATGACAAGCTGATTCTAAAATGTATATAAAAATTAAATAGACCAGAAAACCAAAGGCAATCTTGAAGAACAAAAACAGCATTTGAGTACTTTACACTACCAGATAGAAAGATTTATTTTAAAACTATGATAATTATTCAGTGTAGTAGCAGTAAAAAGAGAAAAATAGACCAAAGGAACAGAGAAGAGTCCATAAATAAGCTGGCATATAGAGTCATCAGTGATTGCATTCATCATATATTCTGCTTAACAAATTATCTCAACATATAGCAGCTTAAAGCAATAAACATTTATTATCTCATAGTTTTCCAGTGTGAGGAATTCAGAAGCAGCTTAGCTGGCTGACTCGGGTTCAGGGTTACAATCCAGCTGCCAGCTGCAGGGCTGCAGTATCAGCTTCTAAGCTCAAGGACGTTGGCCGGGGCGGGGGAGGGGGGGGACTAGATGCAGTATAATTCTACTTATTACAGATCATCCAAAAACAGTTCGGTGGCTTTTGGTAAGAGGCGTCAGTTCCTGATCAGAAGAGTCTCTCCATGGGCCAGCAAGTACTGCAGCAAAAGAGAGAGTGCTCAAAATGGAATGCACATCTCTTCTAACTTCATATCAGAAGTGGCACACATTACTTTTGCTGAATGGTATTGGTTACTCAGACCAAGTGTGATAGTATGTTGCAGGGGAGTCCATGGGGGCAGAAGGTGAGGATCATTGGGGGCTATCTTGGAAGCTACCTCCTGAAGTGATGTTAGTGACATCACAATACAGTGGGAAAAAAATGTTTTGTTGAAAAAGTGGTTCTAGGTAAATTGGGTATTCTTAAAGAAAGAAGTAATTGTTGACATGTATTATACTATATATATATATATAAATCTCCAATTACATATATATATATGTAAATCTCCAATATTCATTGGAGATTTACATGCAGAAGTTAGTAAAACCTTAAGAAGGAAATACTAGAGAATGTCTTCATGATGTTGTGATAGGGAAAAATTCTTAATTGTAAATTAAAGAAAGCAAAAATTACTAACTGTAAATTAAAGAAAGCAAAAGTCTCTGTTCATTAAAAAGACACCATTAAGAAATTTAAGCGAAAAGCCACATAGTAGAAAATATATATATATATACCTAAGTACCAATGAACTCATATCTGAACTTTGAAAAAAACTACAAATCATAAGAAAAAAGCAGAAAAAACCTAATAGGAAAAAGAAAAAGAGCAAAAGATTAACAGTCTTCACACCAGAGACTATTCAAATGAACAATAGACATAAAGTGTATTCAAATTCATTAAATCATCATAGAAACGCAAATTAGAATCATATCAAGACATCACTACACAGATCTTCTAGAATTGCTATGTTTAAAACACAGGACAAATTTAACAATTTTTTAAAAAGACATTTAAAAAGTCAATGTTTGGCTAAACAAATGCACCCAAATGGCTAAAATAAAAAGTACAATTCTGAATGTTGGTGAGAACGTAGATCAGCGGGAACTCATACACTGCTGTGGAAAATGAAAATGTAATCACTTTGGACAGCTGTTTTTAAGTTATCTACCAAAGATGAACATATGCTAACCTAAGGACCCAGAAAAATGTACTCTTAAATATGTAATCAACAGAAATGTATACATTCATATAATTGTTAAATATCCTTAGAAGCATTAGTTCTAATAACCAAAAACTAAAACAACTAAAATGTCTCCCTCCATAGAAAGAAACAAACAAACAAATACTGGTGTATTTTCACAATGAAAATAAATCATAATTAATCATAACTACATGCTTAGCTAATGACATAAAATACTACGTGCTGCATAATTCTACTTATTACATAACATTCAAAAGAAGGTGGTATTTAAAGTCAGGATAGTGCCCAGCCAGTGTGGCTCAGTAGTTGAGCATCAATCAACCCATGCACCAAGAGGTCACCAGATAGATTCCCTGCAAGGGCACATGCTCAGGTTGTGGGTCAAATCCTCAGTGGGAGGCATGCAGGTGGTGACTAGTCAATGTTCTCTCTCATCAATATTTCTATCTCTCTTTGCCTCTCCCTTCTTTTCTCTCTCTAAAATCAATAAAAAATAAAATAAAAACATAAAAAGTCAGGATAGTGACATGTTTGAACCTTCTGGGGTGTAGGGTGTGACCCAATACCTGCTTCTTCATCTGGGTGCCAGTTGCATAGTCTGACCTTTGTAAAAATTCATCAAGCTGAACACTTGTGATATATATGCTTTTTATACATACACCGTAATTTAGTAGAAAGGTTATTACTCTTTAAATACATTGAAGAAGTGGCAGATTGCTGCAGAGTGCCTTTTGGACAAGGCTGACAGTGAAATTGATAGTAATTTTACTCTAAAAATAGTAGAGGGAAGGGTCTTTTAGGAGAATGAGAGTGGAGTGGGTACAAAGATATTTTAAAAGCCACAAAGAGACAAAACTGATAATATATATATAAGGATAGAGCCTGAAAAGCAGGATCTCCTAAATGAGATAAGAGGAATATAGCAAAGATATATAGTGAAAGTTTTTTTATGTTTAGAATAGGATGAGTGAAAATAGGGAGAAAATTTGGAATAGACATAAAATCAATTTAAAGCTATTTAGACATTTTGCCATGATCAACCGATATTTTTGGAGGTACAGTCATATACAGAGTGAGGAAAAATGAGACACTTCAACTTTTGAAGAAAGAGACAGACTGTCAAGAGCCTTGAGGAGTTGTAAGAGGGCACTAAATAATTAGACATTTAATGACTGATAGTAGTACTCCATCACAATATTCACATTATAAATACCAAACAGTAAAGTTTAGAGTTTGTAAAGAAAGATAATTTACAAATGCATACATTCTTTTGTTAGCTTTTTTATTTCATTTAGGCTCATCTATGTTTTAAGACAACTTCAATCTGAGAATTGATCATGTCTCTTTCATTTATATTAAATACAGCTCCTTTGTATTAACATTTTTACTTGCCATGGTGATAGTCTTACTTAAATCTCTTTAAGCCAATAAATTGTCAATTTTCTTTAATATTGATACAGTTTAACAAGATTGCCACGTTACTGAGAATTCATGTTGTGTTATCACTGTAGCTCCAAATGTATTCTTTTACATATTGATATTTACATTATTTTCTTCATGAATGATATTTACTTATGTGTAAGATTAGGTGTGTTTTTATTTCAAAAATTCTTGATAAAATTCTTGATTACCAACAAGAGTTTACTTTTCCCCCTTACTCTAAAAAGGTGTTCTGTACTGTGTATAATCATTATGTAGAGAGCTTGGTTTTATATAGTTAGTATTAATGTTTTAACTTAAATTAAATTCTTGATATTTATCTCTTTAATCAATGTATTTTTATTTCTTTCCAGGAAATCCAATATTTACTTGTCTTTGAGTTCACATTGGACATGTCATGATTTCATTTATATTCATCCTAATGACAATTCTCATCTTAAAAAACAAAGTAAAAATATATAGTGTGTCCTGAATTTATCTTTTTTTTTTTCTTTAATGATACCAGAGAGAGAGAGAAGAAGGGGGAGGGAAAGAAAGATACAAACATCAATGAGAGATAACATCTATTGACTGCCTCCTGCATGCCCCCCACTGGGGATTTGGCCTACAACCTGGGCATGTGCCCTGACCAGGAATCAAACTAGCGACCTCTTGGTCAATGCTCAACCACTGAACCACACCAGCTGGGCTGAATTTATTCTTGAATATAGATATAAATATATGTCGAATTTGTAAGAGACCACTTGGAGAAATCAAGACTTACTAGTAAAATATTTTAAAATGTTAGGAAAATTTGCATACTTAATTATCCTTCTATAATTTTATCTTAATGGTCACTAAATGGAAGTAGGTAGATCTTCAGATGTTTGGTAAAATAGAAACCTTTTCTTCCAATATATTTGTGGACAAAATAAAATAATCTCTCTCTTTTTTTTTTTTTTTGGCATTTATTTAAATAAAGAGCTCAATAATAATAAAAGAGAAAGAGAGAGAGAAACTAAAAAAAGAAGAAAAAACTTGATTTTCTAATGCATAAAATCAAAGTAAGAAACCTGGAGAGAAAATGATATAGGTTTGACTAATATCCCAAAACAAAAATTTATATAAAATCCCATAATTCTGACAATAAAAGAAATCGGAAAAATCATTTTCAAACGTATTTCAGACAAAATATAAAAGCCTCACTATGTAAGGGGTTTTACAACTTGAGATCAAATTAAAGTTGCATTAGCTTTAATGTTCCATTTACAAAATTTAACAGGAGTTAACTTTTCCCCTCTCATGAGTTTCTCATCGCCAAATATATTTAAAGAAATCCAGTATTTACTTACACTGGCCTATGAATCAATGTACCACTGGCTCATCTCTTGCCATCTGTCAGGAAAGTAGGTGCTCTGATATTTTCTGGAATCAGAGGCAGGACCTCTAATTTACTACTGACTATCCCTCTTCTAAGCTCAGTTGCCTTACAGAATCTCTTCCTGGTAATAGTGTCCACACATCTACCAGTCTAGTTAGACTGGAATTAAATAGAGCTAGCTGGAGGCCAGAGGTTTTATAACAACCTCTACCACTGGAAACAGCAGTTTTGAGGCTTCCACCCTTGTCTGGGCAAGCCAGACAACCTGGCCACCTACATAAAATTTGACCCTTCCCTCCAAACCCTATCCTCTGCTGGAAATATTCCATCTGGAAGACTGAATTTCAGTGTACCTGGGGAGTCTCTGCTTTCCCAGGAAGTAATATTACAATACCACTGCCTCCATGGTAACTATTTCTCTGCATGCCTGGCAGTAAATACATATAGCCACCAGGATTCTAAGAGAAAATAACAAAAGAAAATCTGACGGAAATATTTCCCAAGGCATGGGCTGTTCAGTTTTATCAATGACCATTTTATTACATATGCATATGTATGAGTATAAAAAATATGGTGAAAAACTCATCAATTATTGTTGGAATGGTTACTAAAAGATTTTTAAAATTTTATTTCTTAAAGTTTCTCATTTTGCTAAAGTTTAGACAAGAACATATGACCTTACCGACTTCAGAAAAACATTAGCTTTTAAAGTAAATTTGAATAGCAGTCCCATTCTATTTCCCAGGTAACGTTAAAAACAGGAAAACCCTTTAGCCTGGCCAGTGTGGCTCAATGGTTGAGTGTCAACCCGTACACCAAGAGGTTGCCGGTTCGATTCCCGGTCAACGCACATGCCCAGGTTGTGGGCTCAGTCCCCAGCGCAAGGCCTGTAGGAGGCGGCCAGTCAATGTTCTCTATCATCAATGTTTCTATCTCTCCCTCTTCTTCCTTTCTCCCTAGAATCAAAAAAGAAAAAAATATTAAATAAATAAATAAATACAGGAAAACCCTTTAAAATTCTCCTTCTATATTTCACTAAAAGTAAGTCCAATTCAACTTTCTCCTTAACATATGATAAGTTTATCTGAAATTTTCAAAGACTCTTAATGGCACTAATATTTGGATAGACAAAATGATTAGCTTGATGTTCTTTCTCACAACCAGGAAAGCACTGCATGAGAAGTTTGGCATTCATTCACTCAACTGTTATTGGATCTAATAAACACTAGACACTGGGATCACAAATAGTTAAATTACAGGTTTTGCCACCTAGACAAATAAAAATTTATGTAGAGGAGGAAAAACACTGAACAGAAAAATACTCATCAGTGCTCTAAAAATGAGTGTGAGTGTATAGCAGAAGTATGGTGCACCTCAGAAAGGGCTGTGATGCAAAATGAAATCTTATCTACCTTTCAGTGATCAGGTTTAGTTATTTTGTATCTAGAAACTGGGGAGTACAAACTATTACTACATGAATAACCTAACTAAATTATTATTGACTCTTCTGTACACTCCAAATTTATACTCAATTGTTAAAGCAGTAAATATCCTGAAAATATACCCATGGCAACCAAAATTAGCTTTTCCAAATTTTTAACCAATGAGTAGAAATAGTATCAATAATTCAATGAAATATAAATTGCAGGTTTAAAAAATAGTTTTCTTGACTTTATCTGTCCTTATTTTCCTTAATCAATCTTATCACAATGAAAACTTGCTAGGGTCAGAAAATCCCTTATCTGTGCAATATCAGACTGTTCTCTGTATTGCCAATTCCTAGGACCTAGGGCTTTATTATTCTGTTTCAAACCATCTAACTGTTCACTAATATTGAACTAGAGCAACAATCAGGCCTAAGAGGCCCTACCTTAACTGTAGTAATTGGAATGAAAATCAGAGACTACATGAAACTTGATAGTACATTCTCAGTGTTAATTAGAGGAGAAAATCACTAGTCTAAATATCTAATAAATTATACTTTACTTTCCAAAGACTATATAGGTACATAGGTACACTACTATAAATATTTCCAAAGAGCTGTCACTTTTACCTGCACAATATCCTTATGGATTGGCTGGGCAGACACATTATCTATTTCTTGAAAGCAAGAGAAATAGAAAGTGAGAGAGATTTTCTGGTCTTTAAATAACAACAGTAAACTTAGGGGCCAACTGAGGTCTTATAATATCCCATTGGTTGCTTTTTCTCTGTGCAAGCTCTAGCCTTTACTGGAATATTGTATTTCAGTGGATGGAGTACACAATGAATAAATTGCCTTTTTAAATATAAATTCATGAAAAGTTAAATAAATGCTATATTTCCTTGCACATGGAAAAAAAAGAAATTAAAATATAATGATCCTACTATCTGAAATTTTTTTTTTTTGTTTCAAAGAATAAGATATGTGATAGAAAAAGAAGGAAGAATTGGGACATTAGCCTCATGGGGGTTTTATATCAGGTAATAGTAGTCTTTGGGTTATAAGGTACAGAATGTATAACCATAAGATAAATCCTGAATCTGGGACTCGAGTCATGCGACTAAAATCCTGTTTTGTATTTATTTTGTTAGGTACCACTTCTTTAGATTGACTCTATTTTTGTATAAACTAGCTCTCCTTACCAGCAAGAGAGTTCCATTTCTAGACTATATATTTGCAGATTCAAATGCTAAAGGAAAAGTAAGGGTCTTCCTTCATTGCATTGACTTCCAGTGCACCATGCTTCGATCCTTAAACCAATCCCGTGCTGAAAATGTGATGCTCTGGTTAGCGCAGATGAAAAGCTAAACCTGGAGCCAGAAGTGGAAGCAATTTTATCTGAGTTTGTGGAGTGTGGGACTTGTTGGTAAAACAAGTTTATTTCCTCAGGGAATTTGGAATAATCTTATTCTAAAAGGGAAGAAGATGGCAGGTGTTATTATGCTTCAATTAAAGAACTTGGTTTGTAAGTAACTGAATTAAAATGTGCTAATTTTCACAAGACAGAAACCTGTGAGTGAAAAGTGGCAAAGGGAGGAGGCAGTGAAGTGTAAGGGAGGGGGGTCAAATATACGGTGAGGGAAGGAGGATTTGACTGTGGGTGGTAAACACACAATGCAGTACACAGTGATGTATTATAGAATTGTACACTTGAAACCCATGTAATTTTAGTAACCAATGTCATCCCAATAAATTTAATTAAATAAATAAACCTGTCTCACTGAATTCAAGAGCCATAATAGAACAGGCACTAGTGAATGGCTAGTGTCTTTCCATCTATTTTTTATTTTTATTTTTTATTTTCACTTAAAATCTTTGTGCTTTGCCTTTGCAGTCCTGATTTCTCTCATCTTCAATCCATGGACAGTTGAATGCCGAGCCATGCCTCCTGAGAGAGAACATCACTATTTAAATCTCAAATAGAAACTCTGAGTCCCAAATCAAACTTTGTAGAGGAGAGGGTTTGATTGCACCAACCTGTGTCACATAACATGCCTCACACAATTAGCTATAGCCAGGGGCGACGTTGGGTGCTTACATATGGTTTCCAGAGCTCCACCCGTGAGAAGGTTCAGGCACCATTATGTGCTTGATGGAATATCTGAAAATTGGGTACCTTCCATGAAGCACCCCCAGCCCAAGGTAACCTTAAAACTTTCCTTAAAAGGGCTGATCCTTGTCACTGTTTAAACATTAGGGTGGAAGTAATGTTTTACAACTGGTGGAAGTTGCCTGTGATTTATAGCAATGTAAGCGGTTATAAAAATGCTAAGAGGAGAAAACAGTCAATGCCTGAGGTGTCTGAGGGAGTTGGGAGAGGCGTCTTAGAAGGTGAGGAAAAAAAAAAGGAAGTCAAATAGGGAAGTTGAGATTTCTAAAAATACCTCTTTCACAAATTTGCCCAGGGCTAACCTTTCTTACACTGTACTATCTATAAACCAAATACCTTACATTATAAATCAAGGAGGGTTAAAACTATATAATTACCTTCACACTATCCTGAAGAAAAATGAGTGAGAAAAATACATAAAAGATTAATGAAAATATCTGCCTCCAGTCCCCTAACACTTAAGTCAAAGAATCAGGTTTATGAGTGGTACAACCAATCCCAGCTGTGGGGTGATTTACAGGTGCAGAGGTAATCTATAAGGCATCGCGGCAGCCATCAGAAGGGCATTTATAAATTGAAATCAATATGTGAATTTTACTCTGAAGCCTGTAGAAGTTAGTGCTGATTGCAGAGCTCTGGAGAACGGGCTCTAAACCTGCTTTCACTCATATATCACAACACTTTCCCCTTCAGGAGTTCGGAGACTGTGGCAGAATTCTACAGGGCAACGCCATTCTGTGAAAGGCTGTCTAACCAACCTCGAAATAGCGTGTAAAATATACACATAAACACACGGTGACATAGAGATGAGCATCTGACAAAAAATAATGTTTGTCCTTTTATTTATAATTTTTTGTTTATTTTTATTTTGCTTTGTTTTAAAGTAAAACTTTAATAAAATTAAGTGACCAGATGGATAAAAAGCAAGTCATCAAGTTGGCATTTTAGCCAGCACATGATATGCAGGTTTACCTTTTATTCTCATGAAAAGCAACACTGTGAAATGATTAAGTGCACCTCCTCTGAAGCTAGACTTCCTGGGTTTGAACACAGGTTTCTAACAATAGGGCTTTGACAAATTATTTATCTTCTTCCTGCTTCAGTGTCTACGTAAATAATATGGGTGACTTCACGTGTTAAGCCTTCTCACCCCTGCTCTCTTTCTCCAATATAGTCGATTTAAACTGTTTTTGGGCGAATTTGCAGAAATGTTTGTGGATTTCAAACACTAAAGATTACATTATTTTATACAATGATCTTGACATACCTTGGTGTTTTTCATGCAATACATTTTTTCAGCTCTTCCATATTGGTATCACAGAAATAATTTGTTATTTTAAACAGATGTGTACTAATCCATGAATGAATGAGACAGCCTTTGTGGTTTTACTTCTTTAAATTTTTATGAGTTAATTTGAGGCGAACTGATGACATGCTGGAAAGCAAAATCTCTGAGCTACCCTTTTTAAATTTCAGAATGGAAATTGCTTTGTTTACAACTTTTTGGTTACTTAAAAAAGAATGGAAGGCAAAGCAGTAAATATCCTTATACTTACCCAATTGCAAAAAAATTATAAGTACATCTGCATAATGAATTCCTAGATATGCTGCTGCTAGAAGCTACAGAATGAAAATCTCACCTCCTAATATAAAATTTTTACCTCTCACTGTCTATAATTGGAGAATCCAGAGATTATGTATATTGAATTGTGTATAATGTAATAGCATGTAAGATTCCAGAAAGCCCTCTTTAGAATTTAACAAGACCTCCTTGATGGTTGGTCCAGTTTGTTTTCGCTTTCTCCTGCTTTTTAGCTATATTGTCAGAGTCAGTGCATTTTAGATAGGTGAGGGAGTGATGCCTACTGCAGGTACTAGATAAATATTTTATACTTTTCAAATGTTTCCTGACTAATTCAGCCTGGCGATTTTAAAAGGAAAACATAATAAATGATTGCAGGAAGTATATAAAGTTATATTAAGGAAAATTTTTGACAACACAGCTAATGTTTGTTTATATTTCAAAATTGATATTTCTCATATAAAAATGTTTCCAACAACACATTTTACTTGTTGACTAATTTGATAAGTGATAGGGTTTAGAATAGCTAATATGAAAATTTTCTTCTGAGAAGTAAATCTTAGAGCTTCATGTAATTAAATACTCTATAAGCCTCTTCTTTTTCTCTTTTAAAAAATTGTTATATCAACTCTATTGGGGTGACACTGGTCAATAAAACCATACAGGTTTCAAGTGTACAACTCTGTAATACATCATCTGCACACTGCACTGTGCGCTCACCACCCAAAGAAAAGTCTCTTACCACCACCATTTATTCCCTCTTTGCTCTTTTCCCCCTCCAACACCCCACTTTCTCTCGGGCAATCACCATACTGTTTCCCTGTGTTTATTTTTTCCTCTCAATCCCTTCACATTTTTCACCCAGCTCCCAGCCCCAATCCCTCTGATAGCTGTTGTCAGTCTACTCCATGTATCTATGCTTCTATTTTATTTTGTTTATTAAATTATTCTGTTGATTATATTCCACACATAAGTGAGATCATATGGTATTTGTCTTTCTCTATCGGGCTTCATTGACTTAGCATAATATTCTTTAGGTCCACCCACGCTGTCACAAAAGGTAAGACTTCCTTCTTTTTTAAAGGCCTAGTAGTATTCTATTGTGTAAATGTACCACAACTTCTTTATCCATTCATCTCCTGATGGGCACTCGGGCTGCTTCCAGACTGGGCCATTGTAAATAGCGCTGCAATAAACATAGGGGTGCATATGCTATTTCAAATCAGTGCTTCAGATTTCTTTAGCTATATTTCCAGAAATAAAATCACTGGGTCATAAGCAGTTTTATGTTTAATTTTTTCAGGAAACTCCATACTGTTTTCTACTGTTGCTGCACCAGTTTGCATTCCCACCAACAGGGCAGGAAGGTTCCAGTTTCTCTACAACCTCACCAACACTTGTTGTTTGTTGATATGTTGATGACATCATTCTGATAGGCATGTGGTAATACATCATTTTGATTTTAATTTTTATTCTCTAATGAGGAGTGAATGTTGAACATCTTTTCATATGTCTGTTGAACAACTGTACATCCTCATTGTAGAAGTATTATTAAGGTTCTTTGCCCATTTATTAATTCGATTGTTTGCTTTCTGGGTGTTGAGTTATATAAGTGCTTTATAAATTTTGGATATTAACCCCTTATCAGATGTATCATTGGCAAATATATTCTCCCATTTAGTGGATTGTCTTTTCATATTGTTAATGGTTTCCTTTCTTATGTAAAAGCTTTTTAATTTAATGTAATCCCATTTGTTTGTTTCTTTTGCCTAAGGAAATAGAAAAAAATACTGCTAAGAGATATGTTCAAGATTTTACTGCCTATGTTTTCTTCTAGGATTTTTATGGTTTTGTGTCTGCCATTTAGGTCTTTAAGTGACATTTATATTAAATAAAGACATTTAAGTCTTTAATCCATTTTGAGTTTATTCTTTAGTATGGTATAAGGTCTAACTTTAATTTTTGTATGTATCTTTCCAATTTTCCCAACACCAATTATTGAATAGACTGTATTTACCCCATTGTATGTTCTTACATCCCTTGTCAAATATTAATTGACCAAAGAGTCTTGCGTTGATTTCTAGGTTTTGTATTCTTTTCTATTGATCTATTTGTGTGTTTTTATGCCAGTTCCATGTTGTTTTGACTACTATGGCCTTGTAGTGTACTTTGATATCAGGAAACATGATTCCTCCAACCTTGTTCTCCTTATTCATGAGAACTACTTGGGGTCTTTTGTGGTTCCTTATACATTTTTGGAACATTTTTTTCTAGTTCTGTGAGATATGCCATCAGTATGTGCATAGGAATTGTGTTTAATCTGTATATTTCTTTGGTGATTCCTTTAATGATATTTTTTTCATTTCAGATATTGTATTCTTCATTTATGAGTGGTTCTTTGTTGTTGTTTTTCTCCATATATCTTCTTTATAATTAAATTTATTGGGGAACATTGGTTAATAAAACTATATAGGTTTCAAGTGCATATTACTATGATACAAAATCTTTACATTGATTGCATTCTGTGCCCGCCACACAGTTAAACACCTTCTGTCATCATATATGTGCCTTCCTTTACACTTTTCTACCCCGCAATTCCCTTTCTTTTGGTCACCACCAGACTGTTGTCTGTGTCTATTAGTTCTGGTTTTATGTTTCATATATGAGTGAAATCAAATGGTTCTTAGCTTTCTTTGACTGCCTTAATTTTTCTTAGCACAGTATTCTTAATGTCTACCCATGTTGTTGCAAATGGCATTATTTCATCTTTTCTTATGGCTGAGTAGTATTTCACTGTATATGTATACCACATCTTTTTTATCCAGTCATCTATTGAAGGACTCTTTGATTGTTTACATGTTTTCACCTCTATGACTAATGCTGCAATAAACGTAGGAGTGTATACATCTTTGTGAAGAAATATTTTCAAATTTTTAGGCAGATACCCAGAAGAGGGGTTGCTGAGTCCTGTGATATCTCTATACATAATTTGGGGGGGGACCTTCATATTGTTTCCATAGAGTCTGTATCAGTTTACACGTCTCCCCACAGTGAATGAGGGTTCCTTTTCCTTCATATCTCTAATACTTATTACTTTTCTTGTTGATAATAGCATTTTGAAAAGGGGCTAATATCCAAAATATATAAAAACTCATACAATTCAACACCAAGCAAACATACAATCAAATTAAAAAATGGAAAGAGCAGGATGAGGGATCAATCCCTGGTAGGGAGGATGCAGGGGGCAGCAGATCTATGTTCTGCTCTCACATCAATGTCTCTCTCTCTCTTTTCCTTCCTCTCTCTCTAAAAGAAAAATAAAATAAAATGGGCAGAGGCCCTGGACAGTGTGGCTCAGTTAGTTAGAACTTTGTCTTATTCACCAAAAGGTTGTAGGTCCAATTCCCAGTCAGAGAATGTACCCAGGTTTTACTTATGACCCAGTCCAGGTGTGTACAGGAGGCAGCCAATCAATGTTTCTCACATTATTGTTTCTCTCTCTCCCTCTCTTTCTCTCTCTCTCTCTTTCTCTTTCCAAAGTCAATGGAAACATATTCTTAGGTGAGGATTTAAAAAAAAAATTCGGCAGAGGACATCAATAAACACTTCTCCCAAAAAGATACACAAGTGGCCAACAGATATATAAAAAGATGCTCAACTTCATTAGCATTAAGAAAATGCAAATCAAATCTACAATGAGATACCTCCTCACATCTGTTAGAATGACTGGTTCTATTTATGGCCTCTCATTATTATTATTTTATTATTATTATTATTTTAATGGTCAACATCTCTTATTTTAAGGTCTCACTGAAATTATCCCTTCTTCCCTAAGGTCTTTGAGCATCCTTATAACCATTGTTATAAACTCTGCATCTGGTATCTTTGCTGCTTTCATTTTAGTTGTTTTCATTTGATTTCTCTTGTCTTTCATTTGGGGCATTTCTTTGTCTACCTTTTTTTTTTATCCTCACCAGAGGACATTTTTCCATTCTTTGTTCAGATAGAGCAGGAGGGAGAGAGAGGAAGAGAGAGAGAGAAACATCGACGTGAAAGGGACACATCAAGTGGTTGCCACCCGCACGACCCAACCCGGGCCCGGGACAAACTGCAACTGAGGCACATGCTCTTAGCGGGAACAGAACCCTGGTCTCTCCAGACCAAAGACCGACACTCTAACCACTGAGCCAAACCGGCCAGGGCTCTTTGTCTACCTTTTTGTATTTGTCTCTGTGTATTAGGTAAAACTCCCAAACTTGTTAGAATGGCTTTATGATGAAGGTGTCTTGTAGGGCTCAGTGGCACAATCTTCCAGACCATCTAAGCTAGGTGCTCCAGGAATATTTCGTGTGTGACTTATGTGAATCTTGAATGCTGTTGGCCCATTTGTGGGTGGAGGTAACCCTCAGGCTGGCTGACTGTAAGGATAGAGCTCAGTCACAGTATATAATTTGCTGCGCAGGAGCTGCCCCCGCCCTCCCCTGTCAGAGTTGTTCCCAACAGTATTGGATGCCTACTGAAATCCCCTTTTGGGTGTGCCAGTTGTATGGCTAGTTAGGTAGAGTTCTGGGGTAGACTGAAGCCCAGTATTTGTTTTGTCGGTGCAGATCGATGTCAGATGTTGTGTGTAACAGTCCTTGGACTAGCTTTCTGAAGCTACCACGCTATTTACTATTTGTGGCTGTGTCTATTGTGCCTAGATGTGTGTTGGAGGACCCACATTGTGTTCAAGAGTCAGCTTCCTGCAGCTCTGAACTAGGTGAAGATCAGTCAAAGGTCCCAGGCTCTCCCTGAGCTCCCCCTGAGATCCCCCTCTACCTGTTGACTACCCTGCCATCCCGTTGGGTTACCTGAACTTCTTCCAGAATCTTCCAAAGAAAGACTGTAGAGTGAGCTCAGACTGTCCAAGACCAACAGAACCTTTCACAAGGCATGTATGTGCTCAGTAGGTCAGAGCAACAGGAGTGGAAAGGATGGGGATAGTGATTCCCCTACTTGTGGACATTGTGGTCAGATACTTAATGGGGCAGATAGTGTCTACTATTCTAAAGCCATATCACTCAGTCTCTGCCAGAGTCTCTAACTTGAGCTCCACCAAGATGAGCACACCACAGCTTCAGTTTTGGTTTAAATAAGCCATCCTCACATCAAGAGCAAGCCTAGCATGGGATGGGACTTTGGGTGACAGATCAAGAGTGTTTTCCACTGAGGGTGGCAATGGCCAAACCCACAGGAGGGGGGCAAGAGCTAAGCCTCCCCCTTGCTCTGTAGCTGTGCCCAGATACCCAAACAGGAGCCTCTGCGGGTGTTCAAGGAAAAGAGTAGCCAGACCTTCCTGCACACTCTCTGCTTCTACTGAGCCAGCAGTCAGTACCATGAATCCACCTTCTCGTGCTTCCTGTTGTTAATACTGTTTTCTTTCTGACCCTTGTTTTCACTCTAAGGGCTGGGACTGGTGGTTGGCCACCCTACTCTTTTCAACATAGGAGTCGAAAAGGTAGACATATGTGTGGATCCACAATTCTCAAGTTTTGTATCCTACTCTTTTTTTTTTAATTGTTTTATCATTATTTATTTATATTTAAATTTTTTTATTGATTTTTTTTTTTTTTTGAGTGAGAGGAAGGGAGAGATAGAAACATTCATGTGAGAGAGAAACATGGATTGGCTGCCTCCTGCATGCCCCGTACTGGGGATTGAGCCTAAAACCCGCACATGTGCCCTGACCAGGAATCAAACTGGGTCCTCTCAGTCCGTGGAACGATGCTCATTCTACTGAGCCACACTGGCCCAGCTGGTATCCCACTCTTAGTTATTAGTGTGATAATGAAGTTTCTTCTTTTTCTTTCTTTAAGCAAAACAAAAAAACATCAACACATTTTACAGTTTATTTTTCCCAATATATCAATCTTTCACTGTGGGTTCATCCTTTCCCCTCTACCTGGCTGGAATATACAAACATCTGCTAGAGAGAACCTGCAATTGTCCAATAAACAGATGCTGCTTGTCTGAAATCAAAGGGCTGGGGTTAGGGAGCACAGCTCTAAGCAGTGCTCCCTTCCCTCTGTGGAACTGAGCCCAGTAGAGCGGGACCACTGGTACTTGGGAGGACAGATCCAAATAGCATCTCATTAGGAATGGTGCTCGCCAAGCCTATAGGTGGGGGAGCTAGACTGGCCCCCATTCCAAAGCCACACAGGTCAATCACTGACTGAGTGTCTGCCTAGAGCTTCTCCAGAAAGAGAGCGCATCAGAGGTACCCTTTTGAGTGGAGCCAACAGACCTTTCTGCAGGACTGAAGCTTGGCAGTGTGGTTTCACAGTAGTTGGGGGTCCTGGTTAGTAAACTCCCCAGGATGGGGATATAATAATAGCCGTGGTCAACCCTGGGAAGATGGCTTCTGGAGGCAGTGTGGGCTATTGACTCAGGACAGGGACCTCAGTGGCTGACCATCCAGATCTCTTCTCGGGGCCATGCCACCCAAATCTTCTCTTTATGACGCTCATATACCCTGAGTCACTTTCCCTCTACCCAAGCCCCGGCTGAGTGCCCAAGAGCAAGATCCTGTGTGTTGGGCCTGTAAGAGAGCACACGAGGTCCAGCAGATGCTCTTCTCTTCCAGGTTGGCAATGTCCTACTGATTTTCACTGCCAGAGCTATGCAGGCTCCTCTTTCTAGCCCTGGTGCTCTGGGCTGGGATTGCAGCTCCTCAGGGGGCACTTTTGCAGCCAAGCTATACCTCTGACTTCTCAACCTCCACATGTTGACGCAGAGGCCAGCCCTCTCCCTGTCTCTACCCTTCTTACAATTCACTACGTGGCTTCTGTAAATCTGTGATAATAATGCTCTTATACAGCTGCTGTTCAGTTGGTTATTCAGGTTGATTTCTCTATAATTTAGTTGTAAATCTGGTTTGCACTGAGAGGGGGTCAGTGTAGCTTCCACAAGCCCTGCAGCTATCTCAGAATCAATCAATCAATTTCTCTCTCTCTCTCTCTCTCTCTCTCTCTCTCTCTCTCTCTCCTTTCTCCTCTCTCTCCCTCCCTCTGACACTTTTTATAAGATTTCATTCTATCAAGGTATCCCTTTGCCATTCCACACAGTTTCAACCATCTCTAAATCTTTATGATTTGCTCCAGTGACACCCTTTATCTATTAAGATAACCACTCCTTTATCTCCAAGCCTCTCAGATGAAGGCTTAAGAAAAACTCCAACTCGGGGGCAAGAGGAACAGGACAGTCTCCTTCTTTAGAGGACTGTAGTTTATATTTTGCTCTGCTTTCTGTGCATGTGAGGAAAAAAAAAAATTGAAACATCATGTGTTTTTCTGTTTTTCTTCTTATCTCCCATGTGCTAGGTTTTTATGTATCTCATAGAGAAAAGAAAAAAATACACAGGGGAACTCCTTTTTCTCATAACTAATCTCCAGTTTAAAAAGTGTTTCAGATTACCATAAAATAGTTATCTGAATAATTTTACAAATGGTGTCCTGAGAGCACATCAAGGACTTAAGAACACAATTGAAGGATCAATATTGTTTTGTACTTCTTAAAGTCTTAGTACTCTCTTTATACTATCAAGCTTCTTTATCTTGCCAGGAAGTAATAATTACCAACCTATTTTTCATCATTCTTGCTCAATATACTGATAATTATCTGCCTTATGATAGAGAAAATTGGGTGTTTTCTATTTATATTTTATCTGCATATTATATATAATTTAATGAAAGAATGGCCCTACCAGAAATTCTAAAATCTGATTTTAAGACAGCCTTTTTATGACTTGCTGGAAGTGTGGCATCTTTGAGTAAATTAGTCTTTGAGTTTTATTGATTACATCTGTATTTATAAAAATTTTTTTCTATTTTTTCTAAATCCATAGTCCTATAACCTGAATGTTATTTGTTGTTAAGAAGAATATAGCACCTCAATATATAAAGCACATCTTGATGGACATAAAGGGAGAGATTAAAGTAATTCAGTCATAGTAGGGGATTTTAACACCCCATTAACATCAGTGGATATATTTTCCAGGGAGAAAATCAATAAGGAAATAGCCTTAAATGGCACACTAGATCAGATGAATTTAATCAATATCTTAAGAGCATTTCACCCCCAAACAGCAGAATATACATTCTTTTCAAGTGCACATGAACATTTTTTAGGACAGAGCACATGTTAGGACACAAAACAAGTATTAATGAATTTTAAAAGATTGAAATCATATCAAGCATCTTCTCTGACCATAATGGATGTAAATAGAAATCAATCACAAGGAAAAAGAAAAAAGAAAGAAAAAACACACAAAGACATGAAAGCTAAATAACATGTTTCTAAACAATGAATGAGTTATCAATGAGATGAAGAAATAAATAAAAAAATACCTTGAAACAAATGAAAATGAGAACACAACAACCCAAAATGTATGGGACACAGAGAAAGCAGTCCTAAAATGGAAGTACATAGCATTACAGACCTACTGCAAGGAAGAAGAAAAGTCTCAAATTAACAATCTAACATTACACTTAAAGGATCTAGGAAAAGAAGAAATATTCCAAAATTTTATATGGAACCACAAAAGACCCAGAATTGCAGCAGTGATCTTGAGAAAAAAGAATAAAGTTGGAGGAATCATGCTACCTAATGTCAGACTATATTATAAAGCCATAGTAATCAAAACAGTATGGTACTGGTATAAAAACAGAAAATATGAAACAATAGAAAAGAGTAGAGATCCCAGAACTAAACTCACACAGTTATGGTCAATTAATATTTGAAAAAGGAGCCAAGAACATGCAATGGGATAAAGGTAGTCTATTAAATAAATGGTGTTTTGAAAATTGGACAGATACATGCAAAAAATGAAATTAGACCACCTTCTTACACTATACATAAGAATAAAGTCAAAATGAATTAAAAACATAAATGGTAAGACTCTACACCATGAAAATTCTGGAAGAAAACAAAGGCAGGATTCCAGGACATTTCTCACTGCAATGTTTTTACGGATATATCTCATCAAGCAAGGGAAACAAAAGAAAATATAAACAAATGTGACTATATTTAACTAAAAAGTATTTGTACAGCAAAGAACACCATCAACAAAATGAAAAGAACCTACTGAATGGGAGAATATATTTGCCATGATAGATTTGTTAAGGGGTTAATATCCAAAATTTAAAATAACTTATATAACTCAACAACAAAATAAACAAAGAAACAAAAAATTCAATTAAAAATTGGGCAAAGAACTTGAATAGACACTTCTCCAAAGAGCACATACAAATGACCAATAGACATATGAAAAGATGCTCAATGTCTCTAATCCTCACAGAAATTTAAAGTGGAGGATTACAGCAAACTGATGTGAGGCTTCTTTTTGGAGTTGTGAAAATGTTATAAAATTGATTGTAGTGATAGTTGCATACTTCTGTAAAAGTCTGGAAATCATTAATTGTACACTTTAAATGGGTTAATTGTAAGGTATGTGAATTCATATCTCAATAAAGCTGTTTTAAAAACACAATGAGATCCCTAGTTGGTTTGGCTCAGCTGTTAGAGCGCCAGCCCACAGACCAGAGAGTCCTGGGTTTGGTTCCCGATACGGGCACGTACCTCGGTTGCAGTTTGTCTCCGGCCCTGGTTGGGGTCATGTGGGTGGCAACCACTCAATGTGTCTCTCTCACATCGATGTTTCTCTCTCTCTCTCTTTCTCCCTCTCTCCCTCCTGCTCTATCTAAAGATAAATGCACAATATGTTCTTGGGTGAGGATAAAAAAAAATTAAAAACACAATGAGATAACACCTCACACCTGTCAGAATGGCTATCATCAATAAATCAACAAACAGCAAGTGTTGGTGAGGATGTGGAGAAAGGCAAACCCTCATGCACTATTGGTGGGAACGCAGACTGGTGCAGCCACTGTGGAAAACAGTATGAAGTTTCCTGAAAAAATTAAAAATAAAACTGCTTTATGACCCAGCGATTCCACTTCTGGGGATATATCCAAATAAATTCAAAACACTAATTTGAAATGAATATATGCACCCCTTGTTCATTGCAGCATTATTTATAAGCCAAGATTTGGGAACAGCTCAAGTGCCCATCAAGAAATGAGTGAATAAAATAACTGTGGTACATTTACACAAGGAAATACTACTCAGCTGTAGAAAGGAAGGAAATAGTCCCTTTTACTACAGCATAGATAGACCTGGCAAGTATTATGCTAGGTAAAATAAGCCAGTCAGAGAAAGACAAGTACCATATGCTCTCACTCATGTGTGGAATTTAATGAACAAAATAAGCTAACAAACAAAATGGAAACAGATTCATGTATAAGAGAACAGACTGACAGGTGTTAGAGGGAAGGGGGTTTGGTGGGCTGGGTGAAAAATGTGAAGGGATGAAACAAAAAAAGAAAATGGTGATTAATTATCAGAGGAAAGGGGGGTGGGGAGAGGTAGAAGAGGGTAAAGGAGGAATAAATGGTGATGAAGGGGACTTGAATTTGAGTGGTGAACACTCAATACAATATACAGATAATGTAGTATAGAATTGTACACCTGAAACCTATATAATTTTATTAACCAATGACACCTTAATAAATTCAATAAATGTTTTAAAAAAGAGAGAATAAAAAAAGTCAAAAAAATATATAGTTAAAATATCAGTTATGAAATAAAAAACAACATTTTTCTAGGAAAACTAAAGAAATTATTTTCTTTTCTTTTCTACATGTAGTATCATTCTTTTTATTCCATCTAATTTAATGGAAATATCAGGATAAAAAAGTGTCATGCAAATTATTTTTTAATTCTTAACATTCCATTTTTTCTCTCTGTTTTTGATATGACAGCAATAAGAAACTTTTTAATTTTTTTAACTAACCTCCTCTGTAGACTTCCAGCTGAGATTACAGTATTCTAAGGCTGGAAATAAATGTTATAGATCACCAGCTATTTTTTGTTTTGTTTTGTTTTGTTTTGTTTTGTTTTTAGCTAGTTAGTTTGAGTAGCTTTTAATGTTTTTATTTATTTTGTTTCTTTGTTTTTTTAATCCTCACCAGAGGCTATTTTTTTATTTATCTTCACATAGAGTAGGAAGGAGGGCGGGAGGGAAGGAGAGAGAGAGAGAGAGAAACACCAATGTGAGAGAGACACATCCATTGGTTGCCTCCTACAAGACCCTGACCAGGACAGGGGACCAATTGCAACGGAGGTACAGGCCTTTGGCCTGAATTGAACCCGTGACTCTTTGGTCCATGTACCGACACTTTAACCACTAATCCAAACTGGCCAGGGCTCTTTTAATATTTTTATTTGCCGTGTGATTCAATATCAGTACTGATTATATGTAACAACGAATTACTGTAGAACTCTATTTTTAATAGTGACTAGCGGCATTTTTTTTTTTTTAAATAGACCATATTTAGCACCTCATTAAATCAACTTTTCACATCTTACTTGTAAGTTACATATTTGACTTCAGTATCCAGAATCACTTTTATAACCTGGGAGGGGGGGAGCATTTAAATTTCTTTATGAAATTGGTAAATGAAGGTAGAAGCTAAAATATTCATTTGCTATTTATGATTGCATATTTCTCTACTGATACAATACTAAGATTTAGAGCAGCTATTATTTACTAAATGTTGGTGTTTACAATATGTAAGTTTCAGATTTCAAGCATGTCTTCTAACTTAATGAGAAAGATAAAAGATATACTTTTATGTTTTGGGAGCTGCAGGGCAATAGTCAAGGTTCATGACAAGAGTTACTGTCAGCTCAGCAGGCTTCAGCTGGGGTGGCTGGGTCAAGAGAGAGATCAGGGCTATGGTTAAACCCTCTCACTGTGCCTGAGTGCCTCACATGGATGAGGATCGTTTCATAGAGATAATCTCATATAATTGTCACAATATACTTTCATATTTTCCTTATTTCTAAAGAGTGAGAACTGAGTCTCTGAAAGGTATAAAACTGTGTTTAGAAGAGGTAGGAACTCCCCCCACCCTGGACATCTAACTCAAAGTCCATTTACTTTCTTTAAACCATAGGACCTTCCAAAAGATGAAGAGGAACAAACTTCTTTAAAAGGTCAGCTCACTGAACACAAAACCCTAAAGAAGTAACATTAGTTTACTTGTATACTCAAAATACGTTTATTTAGCACTGGCTGCTTATCAGGAATTGTTAGGGAAAGAGGGGCTAAGAGTAAATCCTAGAACCAGATTTGAATTGAAGCAATTTTTCCTGAGTCCTACCTTTGAACCACTGTGCTATACTGCCCTGATGCAGGGATCGGTGATAGTCAAAAGACTTGAGCAGACTTGAAACCCCTTCTGATTTGCATCGAGGAAATTGAGAGAGTGTATGAGAGCAGGCACTGTGTCTAGGCCTCCATATCCCGTAATGGAGTATTAGAGTCTTTCCTGCAAGGTAGGTGCTACCAGATCTGTCTCGATAAAGAAAGGCTCAGGACGTTGCAGGGGCGATACTAGTCAGTGTGATCCACTAACGCTCCCCAGTAGAAAAAGCCAGAAGAATACACTGTACTAAGAATAACTCACAAGAAAAAAAAAATGTTTTACAAATGTCCATTAATTCAGGAGAATTAATTCTTGATTCGCTGTATGTGATTAGTAGAGTGTTAAATGCATGTTCATGGGAAACTAAGTTGGAATTTAGAGGCCAGTAAGAGCAACGAGTCTTCTCTTTTCAATTGTGTTATCAAGCAGCTTTGATTTTAAGAAAAATATGATGCTACCAAGGAGATGTTTTCTTTTAAAAGTTGTATGTTGTACTTTTTCATTAATGAATTTCTAACACATATTTTAAAAAGAAGTGAATATGTGTGAAGAAACTATTTTATTTTAATTTTGTATAATGTTCATGTTGGCATAGAAATGCTTTGGCTCAAGAAGTATGCATAATAGTTCAGTGGGCTTTTGTGGGGAATATGCAGGTAATATTGAAAAGCCACATATTATGCTAGATAAACACTATAGAAACATCAAGTCAAAATTGTATTTTCTTAAGAATTATAAAATGTAAAGCTTATATACTTCTTTGACATAAAATTAGTTTTTCTTGGACCTATGGGGTTACAGGTAACCAGAAAATCAGATTGTAACTTAAAGGAATTAAATTCCTTATTCACACAAATATGCTGCTAAACTAAAGAAAAAAACCACTCCAATTTTGACAGGCTGCTAGAACAGAAACCTCGTCCTTTTTTGTAAATATTTTCCCTACCGACTTCTTACTTTTGGGAACATCAGTTCCATTGTTCTCTATTTACTTGTTCTGTAGACTGTAGAGAAAAAGTAAGACTTCCTGGTGAAGGACCCGAGTCAGCCTTTTTGTCTGGGCTGTTAACAAACCAGCTGGAACCAAAGATTCGACATCAGTCCTCCCTCATCCAGAGATACTGCTCACAGGCCATTCATCTTTCCACAGAAACCTGTGTCTTTCCTCAAGGTCTAGGTTTTGGGGTAGTTGTTTTTACCAAGGTCCACCTGAATTATCTGACGCATGATTTCAAACAGCTTGGTGCCTAAGCCCGTCTGCATCCTTCCCGATACAAGACCACTTCCATTTTAGAGCCACACGAAGGGACAGCAGGGAGACGGGGTCAGTCTGTTGGTGCACAGCCCACAATTCCTTCACAGGATGGCAAGGAAAGAAAGACCCTTAGACCCAGTGACCCTCTGCTTATGAATTTCAGTCTGTCAGGCAGAAGACCTTTGCTCAACAGGGATAACAATAATTAATGAGGTTCAGACTCTTTCAGGTCGTTCATGCAAAATTCAAATGAAAATTCAGAAGTGTATATACACAGTGAAAAACAAAGTTGCTCTCTCACTAAACGTGAAAGCGTGATTGCTTTCTGCTCTAGATGAAGCCCTGTGGTCATCATTAGATTGTTTTCGGTGTTACGTTTGCACACCAGGCGTCCTGGTGTGCAATTGCTTGGCCCCGGGGCAAGATGCAAAAGTACAATATGTATAAATATTTAAAATGTTTAAATCTGGCTAAAATCTTTTAAATAAAATATGTTATATATTCCTACTTTGACAGGTATACTTTTATAATGATATGGAAGGTCATGTTTGGATTTAGAATTTTCTGACTCCTTGGATTCCGGGTTAGCAGAATGGAAATATAATGAGGTCAGATCCCTGGTCCTTCCCTGGCCTTGTCTCCCTAGTTCTGCCTTAGTCACATGCTGCAGGAGGTAGGTTGGCATGGGATGGGGATAACCTAATTTGAGGAAGTTCTCTTCAGTGGACGCAGACCTCAGAAAGCAGGCATCTAGATGCTGTTTCTGAGCCTCACTTCCTACAGGTGAGCTGTAAATTCTTCCTTACAGAGGAATCTGACTGTGCATCTACCCATCCACCCTAATGCCCAAGTCATAAGTAGTCATCTCCCAAGGACAAGACGGCACATATCCTGGCTTTCATTGTTAAGGAAAACAATAAGGAGGGAACCTTTTTCTGGAATCCTGTTCCATAGTGTGCAAAGCTATACCTGGGCCCAAGCACATTTCTGTCAAGTATGCCAGGTGAAGAGAAGACTCATATAATTCTTCATCATATGAGTTCTGACCTGAAGCATGTGATGCTACTTGTGTTTGTTGCAAGTGTTTTGTTTAACAGCTACACCCAACCTGGACCAGACATTATTTCAGGGTGTGGAGTGGGTTCGGTTGTAGTATTCAAAGCCAAGGCGCATACTCAAGGGACAAGGCTAGTTCATTGGAAGGTGGGAGCACTGGCCGCAAGCAAGTCAAAGAAAAGGGGGAGAGGAAAAAAGAAACTGAGTCTATAGAGTCTGGAGGCCTTGGCAGAACACAGCTTCAGAAACTGGCAGACTGACACAGCGTCTGAGCAGAACCTTAAGAAAGTTGTACGATGAATTTCAGTAGGAGTCTGTGCCTCCGCTAGCTGACATCTCCTTGCTCATCTGCGAGAAGCGGATGCCGGGAGTAGTGTGTAGAGAAGTTAGATGGGAAATAATTTCAAATCTCTAGGAAAAGTAATAGGCAAGAAGCTATGAACTACTATTGGATAAAGAAGGACTATCCAGAGGACTGTGAAAGAGGAAAATAGGGGCATCCAGATGACTGGCTGAAAAGGAAAAGAGGGGACCAGCTGGGGCACTGAGCACAGAAGGACTCTTGGATCAGATTCCCTTTCAGAGATGAATTTCAGCTGCTTTAGATACCGAGTGCTGTATACTCTCCAGATGTCTTAGAGATCAGGGGGAAAACAAGAGGGGAGACAAGCACATATAACATCTTGTGACTTATTCTAGAAAATAACAGGAGACTAATTCCCCAGTGAAGAGAAAGAAGACAGAGTCTCCCTGGTGGGACAGAGCCCTAGGATTCAAAGGCTGCATATGGGCATCAGTATGTCTCTTTATGTGGTGCCAAGTGATCTGGGATGTATGCACCTGCTGACAAGTCTGCGCATGCGTTCCAGCCTTCACCAAAGGCTGTCACTGTTGTTTGCGCCACACCATTTACTTAACACATTTGTTATATAATTTTGAACAATTTTCTATCTGAGTATTTGCAAAATGAAATTTATATTGGGCACACTGCCTATTAAAATATAAATACAACTTACAGAAAGTGTCCTAGTTCCAGAAAATCTCTAAAAACCTAAATACTACAAGGTGGGGCAAAAGTAAGTTTATAGTTATTTGTATGGAAAATAATAATATAATAATTAAAAAATAATAATACAAACATGAGCCCTGTGTTTGACATACTTGTAACTATAAATGCCCTTTTATATAGCAGTAACTTCCTAGCAATATATTTTGAAAGCTTGGTGGTTTATGGTGTCATTCTTGGTTCCAAGTCTGAAAGGATGCCACTGCCTTCGATCCTTGATAGAATAAATCTGTTCAGCTGACAAGCTTTATTTTGTATCAAAAAGAACACAAGAGCAACATTACACAATGTCTGCAATTGAAAGTCACTATTCATCTTCTGTTCCTCAGGGAGGAGTAAACAGGGTAATATCAGTAGGCAGCACCATAGAGGTATTTTAGCATCCCAGATAAGACTTCCCTGGTTTTGATACTTTCTCCTGCCATGAGGATCTTAAAATATCCAGGAACAAATTTTATTACCACGTAAAACAGTAAATCAAGACCTAATGACTGGACTGTGTTCTGAGCTCTTGCTGCTTTATATTTAGACTGTTTTTCTTATATGCTCTTGGGTTACAGAACCCAAGGAGTCTCTGATTGTGTGCTGGTGTATGCACTCTGCATGGGACCTGTCATGATTCATAACAACGTCTCAGCATCAACCAGAGTCTCTCCTCTTTAATGTGTTTTATACTTTTGATTTACATTATCTTTAAATGAAGAAATTCATGGGTAATAAAAGTTGAAAATTACCTTTCTATTTCATATTTCATCAATTCACAAATCCAGTGGCCAAATTAGAGTTTCAAATGTCCATATAATGAGTTAAATTGGTTTTTGGGCTTTCTCTTCCATCTTTCCTTTCACAGATTTGCTACCATGTATGCTAGTGTGTCTCATTTTTGTACTGGCAACTGAATTGATTTACCAGTTGGAAAGAGCTTCAAGCTGCTTAAATAACGTGTCCATCAAGTACTTGGGATACCAGGTGTCCTTCTCTTGCATTGCTTCCTTCATCTTGCTTTGTAACGCCTATCATATTATTGTCTGACAATAAAGCATAAATAGGTTCTGAAGAATGAGGTAGTTAATATATTACTCAAGTAACATGAAAAGCACTAAGTCTTAAGGACTAGTGGTGATACTCAGCCAGTCATTGAGGCCAGTTGGGAAGGCATTAAGAAGCAAAGAGCAATGTTTTTTGTTAGTTGCAAATATTTCCTAGAGACAAGTGTCTACCCATACCTCTGCTTGTATCAAAATTGCTTGAGCATGTGGGTTGCCCCACCCCCTTGAATGCACAAGGTATCTCAAGTCTTCAGCTGTCTTGTACACGCATTATGATCGACCTATTTTTTTTTTTCTTTTTCTGCCTGTTCTCCCTTCTACAATCTAAATTCCCCTGAATGTCTATAGGACAATCTTAAAATAAAACAAATTGGGTTATTGCATTCTATTATTGGCTATTAACATAAACACCAAAAAAAATCAAGATTTGTGCTAAGTTTCAAACACAGAATGAGTTGTCACCACAATGAAAAACAATGTGCAAGGACAGTGCTGAAGGGGAGGAAACAGGCTGCCGCTACTGAACATGCTTACCCAGAGTTGCGATCGGGTACTGATCAGCCACAGGCAGCAAGTGCGGCCAGAGAGTAATTTCTGGGGAGGTAAGCAGAGCTCTGGAGGTAAAGATGATTACGCATCGAAAATATCCCTTCTGCGGGACATTTTTCTCTTTTGCCTCTAGGAAGAGAAGGAGAATCAGCTAAAGAAGAAAAGCAATGCCCATACACACAGGTTATTTATGAATGCCAGTTATGGCCCCCAAGCAGATCATTTGATTTCTCTCGTGCATCACAAAGATTAGAAAGTGAAGGAAGTGTCTTTTATATCATTTCTTAAAAGGAGATCTTAGCTGATTACAGCTTAAATAGTTATCAACACTTTCAGGATTACACCTAGGCACTGCTTTGATGTTGCTGAAGAAAATTGACATTTTACATATTCGTTTATTGGACGATGTTAATTAAATCATCATGGCAATTTTTCATGCCTTCTTCTGTTTTTATTGATTCTCCATGCATCTCCACTTACCCTAAAGAAAAAAACAAGTATTTAAAACTTTACTACTTAATAAGCAGGATTTACTTGAAATACAAGTTGTTTGTTGACATCATAAAACCCACTGCAGGGTGATAGCTTAGAGATTCAAAGAATCTTTCATTCAAACTTCTGATTTTCATGATCTTTAATAAGTTGGAAATCATAACTCAAAGAAAATAAAATATATGACAAAGAATACATTTTGTAATGGAATTGCTTTTTTTTTTTCCCCACTTTTGTCCTTGAAAGTACATCTAGGCATTATATAGTGATATCAATCAATACCCAGTTAGACCCAAAAACGGTTAAAACATGCTTTTATGCTTTGTTATGGAAAAAGCAGAAGAAGGTCCCATTTTTCATAGATGACCCTACAGCATTATACTTTATAAGAAAGAGTCTTTTCCATTTTCAGTCTAAACAGCAATCTCTGCTTGCAGCTGTTCTATTTGAGTAACCTGATTAAAACTGAATGATAACTTTTTTCCAAATCTTTGCTGTACTTATGATTGCTTCAATAAATGGCCACAATCTTTTTTTCTCCAGATAGGATATTTTCCCTGAAGAAGCTCAACATCTTTTAACTCTTGGCTCTGAAGACTTTTCTCTTCCAGGTGGTTAGTGAAGATTGTTTGATCAAAGCATCTTTTATAACCAATGTTCCACCTCATCATTAAACTAGCTAAATAAATGGTCTATAGCCCTATCCATAGAAAAGGGAAATTGTTTCATTAGTGGATTTGGGAGGAAGGATATAAATAAGGGCACTGGGAACAAAATTGTTCTAGAGATATTTTTTAAAGACATACTCTCGGATATCTATTTAAGAGATAATGTCCCTGAGAAGAGATGGTGTCCCTGTGTAATGTTTTGTTGCTTACAAGTAAATATTGAGGTGAAGCTTAGACGTCTGTTTTCTAAAGTACAAAACTGCTACATCCTTAATGATGGTGAAACAAGATTTCAGGTTCTGAAATATAATGGCAATTAAAGACAAAGGCTACATTTAAAAAGATATGTCAGAATTGCAAAGGAATTAAGGTCATCTAATCTGCCCAGATATATAGCCATGTCTTTTATGTGTCCCTCACAGAAAATCATCCAGTTTTTCCTTGAAAATATGTATTAATAGAACTCATTCTAATCCATAAAATAGTCCATCCTGTTATTACTTAGCATTAGTGGCTAAAACACTTTTTCATTTGTTGAGCAAAAACATACTTTTACATAACTTCTATCGGTGCCAATTCTGGCCGATCACATGGTTGTGATGAAGTCAGATCCTTAGGGAATGCTTCCAATATTTAAAATCTGGTATTCTGCCAGTCTTCCCAAATTTGTCCTTCCACAGCCAAGACTTTCTCAGTCTTTCAACTATTGAACTAATATCCACTTTAATATTAGACAAATTGAACACAATATCACTGATGAATGTTAGGGAAATTCTTGCTTTCTTTTTCTTGAATAAAGCTGATTATCAGTGAACTTACATTTTTAGCTATTTGGCTGTACTATTTTTAGCTGTTTAGCTAAGAGTAATGCTGAAAGTTTACTAATTGTTTTGTTATTTGTATGTATGTGTATACATGTACACACACACACACTTTCCAAGGCTTTTACAAATTCACTGTTATTACATTATGCCTTTTTATAATTAAAATAAACAAAAATAAATAAATACTGGACTTTAACTTTTTGTTGTTGCTGGTAAGAAGTAATATTTTAATTATCACCTACTTTGAATATGTATATACATATTTATATATAATTCATTTTCGGTCTTTTAACCTATCTTTTAGTCTCCTCCAAGATCTAAATTCTTACTTTTGTCTACAAAGCAGCTTTATCATGACTGACTTAACTAGTATTTCTTCCCATGTATGTGATTTCTCCTTTAATGACTGACACTATACTTTCTGAATACACTTTCCTGATTTCTTTTGTTATATATAGCACACACATCACTGACATGTTTGTAGTATATCCTCAAGTCTTTCAGAAAATTGTAAATAGCCTTGAAAATCAGAGTACAAGCAAAATAACTGAATGATGCTGTAGAAAAAAACAAAACAGAAAATACATAAGGAAATATGTACCCTTCACAATGTTTTATGGAAGGTATTAAAAAAACCACTTAGTCCAAAGGGTACAGATTCAGTAAAGTGGTTTGGTATAAGACAATAGAACACAATCATAAATGGGTTTTATCTTGGTTTGCACTTCTAAGTAAAAGGACTTTGGACAAAAACAATGTTTCTGAAGCTCATTTTCCTCATCTATAAAATGGGGACTTTTTAAAAAAATAATCAGGCTGGTTGCAGAGTAAAAAGAATCATATTTTCATTTATTCTTTTTCTATTGTGCTCTAAGCACTGTAGCAGATATGTATGTTTTTTCTAATTCAACTTAATATCCACAGCATCTATGTGGCTTACAAAGCATACGTGAAAGTCTTAGCACTGTGTCTGACACACAGGCATTTAATATTTGTTTATAGCTTCTCCCCTTCTCTTTATACTGAAACTGGAAGAATCTATTTTTAATATTCAGTTATTCTGTCAATCTGCACACTGTATTGCCCACTAAATTAAAAAGCATAATAATAAAATGCTCAGTGATTTGCATTATAATAATAATCAGTTACAGGACAATACTAACATCAAAAGTCTTCTTCCAACATATTAATCTATTTAGTTTTTTTAGCTAGGCATAAAATACCTTCAAATATAAACACTTGATTAATTTTATACTTAGAATTTTTCGCAAAGAAGAGCATGTACTATACTTTATTAGGGTCAATTTACAAAATCCTAAAAAAATTGCCCTAATGTAAAATTTAACAGAAGGTTTAAAGAACACTTCAAGATAATTGTTGAAAATACTTGTACTGAGTTTAAATTAATGAGTGTCATGATCATATGTATTGCATTTAATCTTCATTGCTTATCTAGCATATTGTCTGGCAACTCTTAGATATTAATATGCCTTTGTAAAATTAATACCGCTAATGTCAAAATAAAAATTAGTTAGGGCTGGATTCATAGGTAAAGCAAAATTCTTAGATGCCCAATGCACAAATGGGTGAGACTTAAAATTAGTACCTAGGGAAAATCTTGGTTTAAACAAGAGTGATTTCTTTTTTCTTTTTCTTTTTCTTTTTTTAAGAAGCATAAATACAATCCCAATTAATAAAGGCTAATAGTCCTCTATTATCCAAAGTTTTAGCATTTTTCTCTTTCACTGTTAACATATGCAAAGTAGAGTGAAGTATAGAATAATGAAGATACTAGCCTCTGTTACAGCAGAGCTAGGAAGAACATTGTGAAATACCTTGTGAGACAGAGAACATGCTGATATGCTGCAGCAAAATGCATCAGGCTGCAGTCATAAGGGGATTGCTCCAAAGCCTTCATTTCCTCCTGTATTCTTTCTGAAAACCCCTTTTCATTATCTAGAAGCTTGTCTTACAGTTTGCTATTGGCCTTTAACCTTACCACAGTCCCCTCTTTACCATGTCTGTCGAGCTTAGATGATAAATCCAGCATTCGGAACTACTTATCTGACACTGTAGTATTCAGTAAGAAGGTTGTACACATGCATTTATTCTCTCAACAAATATTTTTGTGGTGAAGTGTTATGAGCCAAGCACTGTGTTAGGCACTGTAATGTAATAACTAGAGAAATATATTACCTCTTCTCAAGGGGCTCATGATCTATTGGAAGAGAGTGGAAAGCATAGCAACAATAATACAGTATGATACTTGTTAAAATGTCATGGAAATTCTTCTGGAAATGTAAAACCTAAGGGTCTAGGAAAAAAAAAAAATCTAAGAAGAAAAAATGTCTAATGTGAGGGCTAAAATGCATGTAGAATGTAACCAGGTGAAAAGTGGAGTAAGGTAGATAGGAGTAAGTAAAAGAGAATTTAGTTTTTTAATGGCATTTTCCATTTCTATACAGCTAGAGTGTAGAAAGTAAATTAGGGATCACTAGAAATTATGCAGGAGAAATAAACAATGTCCATATCACGAAAGACTCTGTAGTCTGACTTTGTTTTTTTTTTTTTTTTCTGAGTGCAATAAAGTGCCATTGCTAATTTAAAGGAGCCAAGAGATAAGAGTCACAAGACTTGGATCTTAATAAAATCAGCCTGGATGTACTGCAGAAAATGGATTGAAAGGGGGTAAGGTCACAATCAAGGATAATAATTAAGAAGATTTTTGTAGTAATCCTGGTAAGAAATAATGGTTCCCTGATCTTAGAAAGGAGTATGAGAATTCGACAGCTAATTTGATCACTTAGCCAGTAGAAGAATACATATATTCAGTAGACAAACCAAATAGTCATTGTCTAGTTACCCCATAAGAGGAAAAAAATAAGAAAATTACAGATTTTTGTGAAGCAGTTATAAATGCCATTGTATTGGTCATATACCTACACCTATTTTATCCCTCTTAATTACTCTTCAAGGTAGTTCTTAGTTATAGCATTTGAGCAATAACAACAACAAAAACACTTCCTGAGTTTACATATACAGAAAGTAACAGAGCTGGGACTCTAATCCAAGAGAGTCTGATTCTAAAGTCTACATTTTTTCCATATACCTTGTTACATCCCTTCATTCTTAATTTCAAAATCAACAATTGCATAATATTAAGAATGTGAGAGAGGTAATTTTAATTGCCCCAAAATAAATCAGTTTCACTTTTAATGAACAGACTAATAATAAATCAATTAATGGATGGATAAATTAATGGTGACATTCTAGGTTGCAAAAAGACTTGAGTTGATCTGATACATGGGTCTTCTGATAAACCTTTCCAAGTGATGCCTCAGGCTATTAATTCTCCAAGTGTGGTCCTTGCAATACCATCATCTGGAGCATATGGGTTGTTTATTAAAATGCAGACCTCTGGGCTCCATGATGCATTTAGGGCATGACTCAGAATCTTTGTAGAGAGAAGTGATATTCTCCATTCTAACAAAGCCTCCAAATTATTTTTTGTGCTCAAAAGGTATTGAGAAACCCTATCATTATCTCTAGAAATATATATTTAACCAATTAAATCATTTGTACAGAACAAAGAATAGGCATAAAAATAATTTTGATATGCTTTTAAATAAAATTACATAAACAAACATAGTAACATATTACAACGATGGAGAATTTTACTTTTCTGTTTAAAGGTATATGATAGAAAAAGTGTAAGACATTAAAATAAATTAAATGGCAACAAATTAAACTTTGATATTTTCTTTAATTTTTTTTTTTTATCCTCACCCAAGGACATTTTTGCATTTATCTTCAGATAGAATGAGAAAGAGCGAGGGAGGAAGAGAGAGAGAAACATTGATGTGAGACAGACACATTGACTGGCTGCCACCCACAGGACCCCAACTGGGGCTGGGGACAAACTGCAACCGAGGTACATGCCCTTAGCGGGAACCAAACCCAGGACTCTCTGGTCTGCAGGCCAATGCTCTAACTACTGATCCAAACCAGCTAGGGCAGCAAATAAAACTTTGAGGGGCAAAACATTTTTCTAAAGGCTGTCTTGCATGGTTAACTTGTATTGTGTTTGTAGAATGTGTTCCTACATTGAAAAGAACTGAAATTTGTTCTACACTGAAGCCTAGGAATAATTTAATCTCTTATTCCAAATCATGTTTAATTTAGTTCGTAATTTTTTCATTAAGAACAAAAGTTCTAAAAATCACTAACAAATACTGAGCTCGTCTGTGTATTAATATCTATGGGCTAAATGAATGAGAAGCATTGCAAAAATAGAAAATAAAATAATAAAGGATAAATAGACATTGAGAAATTTAAAATATTTCTAAACAATGTCCTCCCAATATCCCATGTAGGTATGTAGGTGTGGCCATTATGATATATTTCTATACTTAACATTTTAAGGTATTGATATTTATATCCATTTTGGCGTGTTAGCTCTTAGGTTTACTTTTCCATGATATGAGATTCTGAAAGGAAGTCAACATACAGAGGAAATGTGCAGGCCCATGTGATTCTATTAGTTATATCTGTATTTGACCTGGTCTAGTCTTGCCTTTTCTGTCCCACATGCAAGATTGCACCAAGCTCCTACTATAAACATTGGAGATCTGTTTTTTCTTTCCATCATAAATTTATTTTTACTGATTATTTTCTCTCTAAGCTTTTTTTTTTTGGGGGGGAGGTATAAACAAATTCAGAGCCTCCTTGAAAGGTTAATGATTTTGCTAGAAGTTCTAGTAAAAATGTTCAAAAATATATAGAGGTATATTTTTTGCCCCATCTAAATGTTCCTCTTGAAAATGAGAAAGAAGTAGAATAGCAAAATCAATTCAGAATGTCAGAGCCTCAGAAATTCTACCCTTTTTGAGCTCAGAGATTTTCAGAGTGTGAAACAGATACTCTATGTTATATGACAGTAACATTTGTGTGTGTGTGTGTGTGTGTGTGTGTGTGTGTGTGTGTGTGTATAAAGTTATTTTGGAAGAACTCATAGTATTAATTTGAAGCTTAATCTTCCACCATATACTATGGCACTCAAGGGCACTGTAGGTTTTCCTTCAGAGCTAGGACTTCTTTAAGAATGTAGTTGACAGAAATTGCAGAAGGATGAGTTGAACACACAGAACTCAGCTATTTATTTTACACTTAGAAATCAACCTTCCAAGCAGACCAGCTTTGAAGAATATTTGTATCATAAATTATCTCAAGTGTCCTATAGTTCCTTCTTGTAGTAATGCTTTTTGAAGTCATTTGTTATTCAGAAATTTCATGGGTGCATTCTATTAGCAATAATTTATGTTTGCCAATGAAACCTGAAGAGACAACTTGATACCTTGACATTTAATGCTGTGGCGAGGTGAAGCAAATTGGTGGTTTCATACTGCCTGTGTGTTACAATAATTTATGTGGCTTTTGCACATATTGAACAATAACATTTGAATCCATAAAGAAAATGAAGAAACAATAGTTTGGAGGAACTCAGTCAATAACATGTATCTCACTCAGTCATTAATTAAAAATACATATACATAACCAGATCTATTTCCAGAACTAGCTCAGTCTTTCAAGAATCTGGCTAACTTGGGAGTAAATTGAGAGTAGATGTAAAAAAGCTGGTTTGACCCTATTAAAGAATATTTTTGATGTTATAATCACACAGTTCTGTTTTGCAAAGGCTTTGCATCTAATTTGCATACAAAGTTTACCATGGCAGTTTTTATTTTATTTTATTTATTTTTTTAATTCATTTATTTGTGTTACAGATGTTTCTCCTTTTTTTCCCATTGACACCCTCATCCCCATCCCTCCCACCCCATCCCGGCTTTGTTGTCCATGTCCATCAGTTATGCATACATGCATATAAAGTCTGTGGTTTATCTCTTCCCTACCCCCAACCCCCTTTTTGAGGGTTATCAATCTGTACCCTACTTCCACATCTCTGGGTCTACCCTATTCCTCAGATTGTTATGTTCATTATATTTAACAAGTGAGATCATGTGATATTTGTCTTTCTCTGCTTGGCTTGTTTCCTTTAGGATAATACTTTCCAGGTGCCTCCATGTCATCTCAAAGGATAAGAGATCTTTCTTTCTTACAGCTGCATAGTACTCCATTGTATATATGTACCACAACTTTTTTATTCATTCGTCTACTGATGGACACTTGGGCTGTTTCCAGATTTTAGCTATTGTAAACAGTGCTGCTATGAACATGGGGGTACATATATTCTTTCTGATTGGTGTTTCAGGCTTCTTAGGGTATATTCCTAGAAGTGGGATTACTGGGTCAAATGGTAGTTCAATTTTTGACTTTTGAGGTAACACCATAGTATTTTCCATAGTGGTTGCACCAGTCTGCATTCCCACCAGCAGTGCACTAGAGTCCCCTTTTCTCTACACCCTCCACAACACTTGTTGTTTGATGATTTGTTGATGGCAGCCATTCTGACAGGTGTGAGGCGATACCTCATTGTTGTTTTAATTTGCATCTCTCTGATGATTAGTGATGTTGAGCATTTCTTCATATGTCTCTTGGCCATTTACATGTCTTGTTTGGAGAGGTGTCTATTTAGTTCCTCTGCCCATTTTTTAATTGGGTTCTTTGTCTTCCTTTTGTTGAGTTATATAAGTACTCTTATGTATTTTGGAAATCAACCCCTTATCTGACGTATCATTGGCAATTATGCTCTCCCATACAGTGGTTTGCCTTTCCCTTTTGATGGTTGTTTCTTTTGCTATGCAGAAGAAACCAGTCTCAAAAGGATACTTATTGTATGATTCCAAATATATGACATTCTGGGAAAGACAAACTTTGAAAATAGTAAAAATATCATTGGTTGTCAGGGATTCAGGGGAATGGGATGAGTAGGTAGAGCACAGAACATTTTTTGGGAAAGCAAAACTATTCTGTATAATATTATAATAGATACAACATATTATACATTTGTAAAAACCAATAAAATGTACATCAAGAATAAAAACCCAATGTAAAGTATAGAGTTTAGTTAATTAAAATGTATCAGTATGGGTTCATCAGTTATAACAAAAGTACCACACTGATGCAATATGTTAATAGTAGGAGAAATGTGTGTGTGTGTGGGGGGGGGGGTAAGGGATGTGTAGGAACTCTCAGTACTTTCTATGCAATTTTTTTTGTAAACCTAAAGCTGCTCTAAAAATAGACTGTTAATATTAAAAAAAAAATGTCACAAGGATATAAAGTTTAGCATAGGGAATATAGTCAATAATATTTTAATAACTATATGTAGTGCCAGGTGGGTATTTAAAATACAAGGGGACCACTTTGTAAAGTATATGATTGTCTAAACACTATGCTGTACACATGAAACAAATATTAAATAAAATTGAATGTCAACTTTAATTAAACATGAAATTAAAAAAACAAATTATTAGAAGAGCACAATAAATAATAAAATTAAATACAAAAAAAAAAATAAGAATAAAAACTATGCTTTTTTGAGGTTGTTTGTTTTTAGGCTCTTTAATTCCCCTACCCAACTAGAAGAAATCCTTTAAGCTTCCCTTCCTAGCTTTTAGAGGTCATAATATCTGCTGACATTTCCTATTCATTCAACATCATTCAACAACTACCTACTGAGAGCCAATAGTGCCAAGCTGTTCCAGATCCTGGGGATACAGCAGTAAACTGAATGGATCAAGCACCTACCCCCAGGGAGCTTACATTTTGCAGGGGAGGACAAATATATAAACACATCGTTAGAATAATTTCAGATAGTGATAATCAATGTGAAGATATTTAAAATAATAAATAGAGAGTGTTGAGGATAAGACTTGAGGGATCGAATTTAGATAGGATGATCTTGAGTGGTCTCCTTGAGAAGATATTTTTTAAACTGAGCCTTTCATACTGAAAAGGCCACATGAGGAAAGGTATACCATGCAGGAGAAACAACAAGTCTAAAGTCCCCAAGTGAGAATGTGTTGGGAATGGCTGAGGCTTCAAAAAGACAGTCAGTGCCATAGTGTGAGGAGCATGGAGTGCAGAGTATGAAGGGGGAGAAGTAGAAGTTAATATTAGAGGAACAGGCCAGCACTGAGTTCCACTGCTGGTATGCCTTTTGTTCAGGGAAGCGTCCATAATATGGGAGTTGTCCTAAAGTTCCTTTCAAATTACTTTGGAAACCAGTATACATATACTATTCCTCTGGGTGGATCTATGCTGTCCGTTCTATGTATTCAGTTGGTATCTACCTCATAGTTGCAGAAGTAATATGACAAGAAATAGCAACTATCACAAATAAGACTACCTGTATTTTGCCTAATAGTCTATAATTAAATGTTTTGTTCATAATAATAAAATGTTTCAAACATGATGAAAATAACAAAATGGATATCAAAATACTCATAGCCCAGACTTAATAGAAGTTAATGATTCAAGATTTTGCTGAAGCTTTCTTTGTTTTTGTTTTTCTTTTTTTTAATTTATTTATTTATGTTACAGATGTTTCTCCTTTTCCCCCCACTGATTCCCCCTTTGCCCTCCCTTCCTGCCTAGTCTCCAACTTTGTTGTCCATGTCCATTATTCATGCATACATGCATATAAGTTCTGTGGTTTATCTCTCTCCCATCACCCCTCTTCTGGGGATTGTCAGTCTGTATCACACTTCCATGTCTCTGGAACTACCCCATTCCTCAGACGGTTATGTTCATTATATTCCATAATAAGTGAGATCATATGATACGTGTTTTTCTTTGTTTGGTTTGTTTCACTTAGCATAATACTTACCAGGTCCCTCCATGTTGTCTCAAAGAATAAGAGATCTTTCTTTCTTACAGCTGCATAGTACTCCATTGTGTATATATACTACAGCTTTTTTATCCATTCGTCTGCTAATGGACATTGTGGCTGTTTCCAGATCTTAGCTATTGTAAATAGTACTGCTATAAACATGGGGGTACATATATTCTTGCTGATTAGTGTTTCAGGATTCTTAGGGTATATTCCTAGAAGTGGGATCAGTGGGTCAAATGGACGTTCAATTTTTAATTTTTTGAGGAAACACCACAGTGTTTTCCATAGTGGCTGCACCAGTCTGCATTCCCACCAGCAGTGTACTAGAGTCCCCTTTTCTCCACACCCTCGCCAACACTTGTTTGATGATTTGTTGATGGTGGCCATTCTGACAGGTGTGAGGTGATACCTCATTGTTGTTTTAATTTGCATCTCTCTGATGGTTAGTGATGTTGAGCATTTCTAAATATGTCTCAGCCATTTAATATCTTGTTTGGAGAGGTGTCTATTTAGTTCCTCTGCCCATTTTTTAATTGGGTTTTTTGTTTTTCTTTTGTTGAGTTGTATGAGCATTCTGTATGTTTTAGAAATTAACCCCTTATCTGATGTATCATTGGCAATGATGCTCTCCCATACAGTGGGTTGCCTTTCCATTTTGATGATTGTATCTTTTGCTGTGCAGAAGCTGTTGAGTTTGATGTAGTCCCATGTGTTCATTTCCTCCTTTGTTTCTGTTACGTTAGGTGATGTATCAATGAAAATTCTGCTGCATATGATGTCCAAAATTTTGTTGCCTACAGTTTCTTCTAGGATTTTTATAGATTCATGAGTCACATTTAAGTATTTTATCCATTTTGAGTTTATTCTTGTGTATGGTGTAAGTTGATGGTCTAGATTCATTATTTTATTTTTTTTGCATGTAGCTGTTCAATTTTTCCAACACCATTTATTAAAGAGGCTGTCTTTACTCCACTATATGCTCTTGCCACATTTGTCAAATATTAATTGAGCATATTATCTTTGATCCATTTCTGGGTTCTCTGTTCTGTTCCACTTGTCTATATGCTTGTTCTTTTGCCAGTACCAGGCTGTTTTGATTACAGTGGCCTTGTAGTATAATCTGAAATTTGGTAATGTGATCCCTCCAACTTTGTTCTTCTCTTTAAAGATTGCAGTGGCTATTCAAGGTCTTTTTTGGTTCCACATGAACTTTTGCAGCATTTGATCTGTGAAGTATGTCGTTGGTATTTTGATGGGGATTGCATTAAATCTGTAGATTGCTTTGGGTAATATGGACATTTTAATGATGTGAATTCTTCCCATCCATGAACAAGGTATGTACTTCCACTTTTTTATATCTTCCTCTATTTCTTTTTTCAATGACCTGAAGTGTTCAGCAAATAGGTCCTTTATTTCTTTGGTTAAGTTTATTCCTGGCTATATTAATTTTATTGCTGCAATGGTAAATGAGGTTTCTTTTTTTTTTTTTTTTTATCCTCACCTGAGGACATTTTTCCATTTTTTGTACAGACAGAGTGGGAGGGAGAGAGAGGAAGAGAGAGAGAGAGAAACATCGATGTGAAAGGGACACATCGAGTGGCTGCCACCCTCATGACTAACCACGGCCGGGGACAAACTGCAACCAAGGTACATGCTCTTAGCGGGAACCAAACCCGGGTCTCTCTGGACCACAGGCGGGCGCTCTAACCGCTGAGCCAAACCGGCCAGGGCGGATTGTTTTTTGTTTTTGTTTTTTTTTAGTTTCTTTTTCTGTGAATTCATCATTGGTGTATATGAATGCCATAGATTTCTTGACATTAATTTTGTATCCTGCTACATTGCCAAATTCATGTCTTAAGTCTAGTAAATTTTTGATGGAGTCTTTGGGGTTTTCTATGTATAGTATCATGTCATCTGCAAATAATGACAGTTTCACTTCCTCCTTTCCAGTTTGGATCCCGTTTATTTTTTCTTCCTGTCTGATTGCTGTGGCTAAGACTTGCAGTACTATGTTAAATAAGAGTGGCTAAAGTGGGCATCCTTGTCTTGTTCTTGTTCTTAAGGGAAATGCTTTTAGTTTTTGCCCATTGAGTATGATATTGTCTGTAGGTCTTTCATATATGGCCTTTATTATGCTGAGATATGATCCCTCTATTCCCAGATTGCTGAGCGTTTTTATCAGAAATGGGTGCTGGATTTTCTCAAATGCTTTTTCAGTGTCTATTGATATGATCATATAATTTTTATCTTTCATTTTTTTGATGTGGTATATCACATTTATTGATTTGCGAATATTGTACCAGCCTTGCCTTACTAGGATGAATCCCACTTGGTTATGGTGAATAATTTTTTTGATGTATTGCTGGATTTCATTTGCTAGTATTTTGTTCAGGATTTTGGCATTTATGTTCATCAAGGATATTGGTCTGTAGTTTTCTTTCTTTGTAGTGTCTTTTTCTGGTTTTGGAATTAGAATTATGCTGGCCTCATAAAACGAGTTTGGAAGTCTTTTTTCTTGAATTTTTTGAAATAGTTTGAAGAAAATGGGTATTGCTTCTTCTTTGAATGTTTGGTAAAATTCCCCCGTGAAGCCCTCCAGGCCTGGGCTTTTGTTTGCTGGGAGAGTCTTGATTACACGTTCAATTTCTTTTGTTGTTATTGGTTTGTTCAAGTTGTCTGTGTCTTCCCAGTTCAGTATTGGGAGACTATGTGTTTCTAGAAATTTGTCCATTTTGCTTAGATTATCAAATTTGTTACCATATAATTGTTCATAATATTTGTTAACAATCCTTTATATTTCTGTGGTGTCAGTTATTATTTCTCCTCTTTCATTTCCAATTTTGTGTACTTGGGATCTCTCTCTTTGTTTCTTGGTGAGTCTAGCTAAGGGTCCATCAATCTTGTTTATTTTTTCAAAGAACCAGCTTTGGTCATTTATTTCTGCTCTGTTCTTTAAAATTTTCTTCCTACTACTTGCTCTGGGGTTTTCTTTTTGTTTGCTTTCTAGTTCTTTAAATTGTAAAGTTAGATAGTCTATTAGAAATTTTTCTTGCTTCTTGTGGTAGGTCTGTAGTGCTATGAACTTCCCTCTGAGAACTGCTTTCACTGCATCCCATAGATTTTGTGTTGTTGTGTGTTCGTTTTCATTGGTTTCCAGGAAGTTTTTAATTTCTTCCTTAATCTCCATGGTAACCCATTCATTGTTCAATAACATGCTATTTAGCCTCCATGTTTTCAAATGTCTTTGCCTGTTCTTGTTGCAATTGATTTCTAGTTGCATGCCATTGTCATCTGAGAAGATGCTTGATATAATTTCAATCTTCTTGAACTTGTAGAGACTTAGATCGTGCCATAACATGTGGTCTATCTTTGAGAATGTCACATGTGCACTTGAGAAGAATGTGAATTCTTTAGTTTTGGGCTGTAATTCTCTGTAGATATCTATTAAATCCATTTGATCTAGTGCTTCATTTAGAGTCTGTGTTTCCTTGTTGATTTTTTGTCTAGAAGATCTATCCAGTGATGTCAGTGGGGTATTGAAGTCCCCTCCTGTGATTGTATTGCTGTTGATTTCTCCTTTGAAGTCTTCCAGAAGATTTTTAAGATACTTTGGTGCTCCTAAATTGTGTGCATATATGTTTATCAAAGTTATATCTTCCTATTGGACAGATCCTTTCAATAATATGTAGTGACCTTCTTTGTCTCTGGTTATGGCCTTCATTTTGAAATCTACTTTATCAGGTATGAGTATTGCTACCCGTTTTTGTTTTTTTTTCTTTCCATTTGCTTGAAAGATTTTTTCCATCTATTCCCTTTCAACCTATGTGAGTCTTTTATTGTGAGGTGGGTCTCTTGTAAACAACATATATGTGAGTCATGCTTTCTTATCCAGTCAGCTACTCTGTGTCTTTTTATTGGAGCCTTCAAACCATTCACATTTAAGGTGATACTTGATATGTACTTATTTATTGCCATTTTTGTGTAATGTAGTTCTATTTTTTTTCTATTTCTTCTACTAATTACAACAGTCCTTTTAGCATATCTTGCAGTGCTGGTTTGGTGTTAATATATTCCCTTACCCTTTTCTGGTCTGGAAAGCCCTTTATTTGACCTATTTTGAAAGATAGCCTTGCTGGATAGAGTAGTCCTGGATTCAGATCCTTGTTTTTCATGACTTTGATTACTTCATGCCACTCCCTTCTGGCTGTAGTGTTTCTTGTGTGAAGTCAGCTGAGAGCATTATGGGGTTTGCTTTGTAGGTAACCTGTTGCTTATCTCTTGCTGCCTTTAGGATTCTCTCTTTGTCTTTAATTTTTGGCATTTTAATTACTATGTGTCTCGGTGTGGGCTTGTTTTGGTTCTTCTTACTTGGAGCTCTCTGTGCTTCTTGAACTTGAATGCCTTCTTCCTTCACCAAGTTAGGAAAGTTTTTTGTCACTATTTCTTCAAATATATTCTCTAACCCTTGCCCATTTTCTTCCTCTTCAGGAATTCATATGATGCAAATGTTAATATGTTTCCAGTTGTCCCACAGTTTTCTTAAGCTGTCTTCCTGTTTTTTAATTGTTTTTCCTTTTGGTTTTCTGATTGGTTGATTTTTTCTACCCTGTCTTTGAATTCACTGTTCCAGTCCTCAGCTTCCTCTATTCTATGATTTGGTCCTTTCAATGTGTTCTTAATTTCTGCTATGTCATTCTTCATTTCCACTTGGTTGGTTTTCTTTTTTTTTTTATCCTCACTCGAGGACATTTTTCCAATTTTGGACAGAGTGGGAGGGAGAGAGAGAGAGAGAAACATCGACGTGAAAGGGATACATCGAGTGGCTGCCACCCGCACGACCAACCAGGGCTGGGGACAAACTGCAACCGAAGTACGTGCCCTTAGCGGGAACCGAACCCGGGTCTCTCCAGACCGCAGGCCGACGCTCTAACCGCTGAGCCAAACTGGCCAGGGCTCCACTTGGTTGGTTTTCAATGTTTCTGTCTTTACTCATGGTGCTGATGTTCTTACTCATGCTGTTGAGCTTCCTCAAGATCATGGCTCTGAACTCTACCTCTGATTATTTGCTTAGCTGCATTTCATTTATCTCATCTTTGATAGAGTTCTCTTTTTCTTTCATTTGGGATTTGTTTTTTGTTTCACCATTTTGGCTATGTCAGTAGGTTTTGGATCCTGCCAAATTTTCCCCATGGGTTTTGGTGCTCTGCTGTTTGTGGCTCCCTCTACTGGGTTTGGATGTGCCTGGGTGGGCTAATGTTAAACACCACTGTCAAGTGTTACTTTCCCAGGAAAGGTTCAGTTATCCTGTATCTTTTTCCTGGTGGCTAATAGATTCAGTTACTCAGTGCCTTGGAATGTAGCCCTAGTGTTCTGCGTAAGAGGATATCCAGAGGGTGGGATAGAGGCTGGTTATTAATGAGCCTCAATTCGCATTTCTTTTCCTCATCTGGGAAAGTCTGAATCTCCGAGGTGGGGGGCTGTTGCTTTTCCCCACAGCTCTGGGAATGAGCACACTGACCACTCTCCTTTGTGGCTGCAACTCAGCAAAAACTCTGAGTGCCCTCCAAATCATGGGTGTCCCCAAAGAGTTCCAGCCCAGGCTGCCCTCCCTCTGCTGTAGCCCTCAGGTGAGTGGCTGTGACTATTTTAGTGCTCTTTTCTGGCTCTCTGCACTGTGGAGCAGGCTCAGTCTTTATTCCCCAAGGGCACTGCTCACAGCTAAGACTGCTGCTGTCCTTGGGCTCCCAGCCTGCCACTCTCCAGAGCCTCTGCAGATCCTACCAGTGTCCCTAGTTATACGGTCTTGTCCTGCTGCTTTTCTGTTACTTTTTTCCAAGGATTTGTCTTTATTTTAGTTGAAATTCCCATTTGGTCCTGAGAGATCCTCTCTGTAGCTTCTATTCACTCCGCCTCCATTTTTCACATCTTCTATGCCTATCTTGTTTGCAGCTGGATCGCACAGGCCTTCCTGGTGCCCCAGCACCCTGCAGGTTCCGCAGATAACTTGATAGCACAGTCCCTTTAGGCACCTGGCTCTATGTTCTTGTTATGGGCTCCTGGGTCGCACAAGCCTCCCTGGTGATTCAGCACCCCGTCCTGTGGGTAACTGGATGGCACAGTCTCTGCTGGGTCACACAGGCCTCTCTGGTGTTTTAGCACCCCGAAGGTCCTGCAGGAGGGCAGCTCGATCACACCAGTCTCTCTTAGGCTCTGGTTTCCCACTGCTCTTGTGAGCTACTGAACTGCACAGGCCTCTGTGGAGCCCCAGATCCCGCCACTAGCAGCTGAGGAGTGCCGCTGCCCAACTCCTGCTCAGCTTTTGTTGTAGTTTTCAGGGATGGGTCTCAACTGCTGGTCTGTGCTCCTGTTGCCTGGGGATGGATGTCTGCTCCCCAGCCTCTGTTGCTGTGGGTATATCTGGACTCTGATTGGGCTGCTACTATGGGGATTGGTGCTTGGCTCCGGGCTGTCTGCGGCTTCAGTGACCAGCACCTTGTGAGCTCCACTACTGTGCATCGTTCTGTGTTGACACAGAGTGTCCACTGGTCCGATGGTGCCAGGTGTGCTAGTGGGCTCAGGTTGCTGGGCCCTAGCCGTTCCTTCTGCATCCTCCCAGGGAAGACCAGGGATCTTCAAAAATGGTGGGTCCTTCCCGTGGCACAGGGAGAAGCACTCTGAAGGGCCGCTTACTGTGGTAGCCTGCTACTCCCGTCCACAGCACAGGAACCTTCTGCTTCGTGGATATGCGCTTCTCGTGTTTGGCCATCCACCTTCATGTTCACTCACACTCTCACAAACTCACTCACTCTCTCACACACTCACCCTCTCTCTGGTCCTGCCTGCTGCCATCTTCGCCCATGGCAGGTTTTTTTTTTTTTTTTTTAATGACTGGTTAAATTATCTCGATTAATTCCATTAATGAAGAGTAATAATCAGAAAATTATTTTATCTTCCATGTTCAAATACTATTTCTAATACATGACTATCACATAATTAAATAATATAAATTTAATAAAAGTATATGAAGTTTATTTTACAATTCATTAAAGATTATATTTAGTAGGTATTAGGATAATTTGATGTTAGCAGAATTGTGGATCCTTAAATCCTACAACTACAGCAGGTTTGTTTATTTCAATACACTTTCTCCTTCACAACAGCTCATTTTCTTGATGCTTACAAGGGGGAGAAAATACCTCTGCGATGAACATAGGAGTGCATATATTCTTCCTGATTGGTGTTAATTTACAATAGCTAAGAAACAGCCCAAGTGCCCATCAGTAGGTGAAATGATAAAAATGACATGGTACATATACTCAACGGAATGCTATGAAAGCTGTAAGAAAAAAAGATCTCCTACTCTTTGAGATAGCATGGAGCGACCTAGAGAGTATTATGCTGAGCAAAGTAAGCCAGTCAGAGAAAGACAAGTATCACATGATTTCACTCATTTATGAAATATAATGAATAAAACAAGCTGACAATCAAAATAGATCCAGAGACATGGAAGTAGAGAACAGACTGACAAACTTCAGAGGAAAGGGGATGGGGAATGGGATGGGAAGAGATAAATCAAAGAACTTAAATGCATATATGAATAATCAATAGATACAGACAATAATGTGGGAAAGGCAGTAGGAGGGTGGGAGCAGGGAGGAGGAGGTCAATGGGGGGGGGTGGCAAAGAGGAAACATCTATAATACTCTCAACAATAAAGATTTAAAAATAAATAAAAAATAGTTAATCCTAAAAACATAAAAACAAGGGGGAGAAAAACTTAAACTCACATTAATTTCTAAAGGATGCAGTTAGATATTCCCCTTTGGTTCCTTTAAGAAAGCTAAAACTTCTGATAAATGAAGAATTAAAAGTATGTCCAAATCAGTTCTTTAATATTAATTGTTTTTTCTTTATTGATTTTAGAGAAAGAGGAAGGGAGTGGGAGATAGAGATAGAAACATCAATGAGAGAGAACATCTATTCACTGCCTCCCACACGCCCCGCACTAGGGACTTGGCCCACAAACTGAGCATGTGCCTTGACCAGGAATGGGGACTTGAACCAGCGACCTCTTGGTGCATGGTTTGATGCTCAACCACTGAGCCACACTGGCTGGGCAGTTCTTTAATATTTTTAAAGAGCCCATGTAGAATGTCAATTTTTAATGACCTCTACCTTTATTTAATCTCCTCATTAGAAAGGTTAAAAATTTTTCCAAGTCAATTTGATATCACTAAGTATTCTAAAATAGCATGCTACTACCCAAACATAATTTTAATACATTAGGTCTACAAGCTTGGTTTTGTAGGGGTAGAAACCAGCAACATTCTTTGTTTTAAACTTGGCCCCAGTAACTGCCAGGGCTCTATCTGCAGCACTATTTTTTTGCTAGTGAGCCTCAAGGACATGCTGAGGTCACTGAATATCACTTACAATTTAGACAGTTTGAGATGTTGCTGAATGATGTGATACTGCCAGATTCTTCCAGTGTCTTATTTTGTGAATCCTGATGTTACAACTCCAGGAAGCATATTAGAAGGAAGATTTTATTCTTCACATTTTTTTTCAGTTCATGGTACATCTAAATACTGAATACCCATGAGGGAAACTGTCCCACAAATTCAGAGATTTTCAAAGCAAAACAGATTTCAAAGCTAAAATCAGATAGGAGAGCAGAAAGTAGGAAAGGGCTGCTATTACTTAATCATCACAACTGATAAATTAACCATCATAGTTTTTGAAATCTAAACACCATATTTTTAACCTACCTATCTTAGGTTTTTGTATCACTAGAGAAGGAAACACAGCACAATGTCTTGGATTCAATAAATAGAATGACAACTATTTCTTAATGCAAAAATTGGATATGTGTAGCTCAGATATACTGTTCTTTGTATGAATAGAGATAGAATAGAGAAAGAGAAAAAATAAAGTTGATCTTTTCCTATAGGCACAAGGATCTTTCTAAAATATCTAAATATCTAAACAGACCCTGTGAATAATTATGTATGCTATTCACACCACTATAGTAGCATTAAAAGTGGTTCCTAAGAAATATGTGTAATCAATTGTTCTCAGAATATGTTGGTAGTTAACCAAAGACACTGTTATACATGTTTACATTAAAAGCTAATACTGTTTCTTATCTGGGACTCTTATATGAGAGTTTATATATGCAAATGTTCAAGATGCAAAAAGTACTGAGTCCTCAAAAATTTAATCCTGAGACATTAATGATATTATTTCTACTAAGCATAAAATCCTGAAGAACTCTTAGAATATCTATAAATAGCAAAAAAAAAAAAAGAAGAAGAAGAAGAAGAAAATATATTAGGAGTAAATAGTGAAACTATATTCATATGTGTGTATGTATGTATAGAGGAAAGTAAAAGGCAGAGAGAGAAGGGCAAAAATGAGAGAGAGGGGTAGGGTAGGTAAGATAAAAAGTTCTTATTAGGAATGTTTAATCAAGATACTTACTAAAGGAAATTGTACTCTTTTATTAAACTCAGTTGCCTTCAACTAATATAATAAATTTCTCCTTCTTAAAATGTAGATGGGTGTGCAAAGGGGTGGCTGTGAAGGAAACCTAAAGGTTCTCTAGCCTATTTCCCAGAAACTCTAAGAGATATGATTGATAGCAACTCTCATGATTACACTACCCTTCCTGGAGTAGCCATTAGGTACTAGGAGCTAGTATTGCCAGTATATGCAGCAGTTGTAATATTCCCAACAGCTTTTCAAAAAAAGTATTATTATTTCCCATATTGGAAATGAGGAGACTAATGCTCACAAAAGAAAAGTAGCTTTTCCAGACACATAACAAATAAATGAAAGTCAGGCTTTGAATTAAGGTCTCACTGCCTCTGCCAGTCGATTCAATCCACATAGCAGTGGCAGGAGGAGAATTTGAATGTCTTGTGTTACATTACCATGGAGTGTTTTTTTCCATTACAACATCCTGATCAATGGAGTTGCCATTCAGGCAACATAAGGATGAGATTAGTGGTCGTGATGCAAATGAAATTATCATGCTTTCTTCAGACCCACTATAAAATGCTATCTTCTTACAGGTAGTATTCTTTGCTGTCTTCCCAGCACAAGCAACACTTAGTTCTTTGATTTTTTTAAAGACTCTTAAAGCTAGGCAATGAGTCTAATATTTTAATAACTAATAAGTACTTGATGAAGAAAGGGCCCTAGGAAACAACAAAACCTATGTTAGAACAAAGAAAAAAAAATCAGAATGATAACAATGGTCTAGAAAACACATTTTTTTGGAGGGGGAAGTTGGGTAAAGTAAATATTGATATAAATTCTTTAGTTCAGAGAGGAGGGTAGTTTATATTTACATTTTTAATTGCCAATTTTTGCTTAAGTTAAATCGCAGACTATGTTTATTATTGAAATATTTAAAAACAACTTTGTTTTGTCAGTGGTGAAATGGCATGAGAATATTACTGGTGATTGAAGCTCAATTCTGCAACCTTGATACTTGAGTTCTGGCTAAGAAAGAATTCAGAGTCAAGACTCAAATACAAGCAAAAGTTTACTTAGAAAGTCACAGAAGTAGAAGAAGGTGAGCCAGCTGTGTGGTGTGGCCTCAGAAAACAAGTTACAAGGGCAAAATAAGGGCCCAGGGAGGCAGAGAGAACATGCCTGGTGAAAGGGGTTGGGGAAAGGCCCTAACATGCTCCAGAGAGAGAAAGATTGCACACTGGGTCCTCCATCCTGAGGGTTTTTATCTGCTCTCTAAAGGTAGGGATCTTAGGGGAGGTCCCAGGGAGGATCTCAATGGAATATTCATCAGCATTCCAGGTGTGTCCTTTCAGGGTCATGGTCTCCACTAATTGGTCAGCACCAGGGCAGGGGGTCATTAATCACAGCTGGTCCTGATGTCAGCCATGGTTTCCATCCACCTGGCCTTGCTTCTCTTCAAGAGCTGTGACTGAAACACAGCTGAGGCTTGGATGTTATCTTTAGTTTGACCAAAAGTCTGACTGAGTGGTTGACAGACCCAAGGCTTTGTTCCTAAAAATATCTGGTGCTGGTCAGAACCTCATTGTTTTGAGGGCTCAGAGTTTAAGGGAGTGGTCATGTAAGGGCTTGTATGGGAGTCCCATGAGGCTATTTTCCTGCCCCCTTTTTCCTCCTATAAGGGGGTCTATCACATGACTAGTGACATACCAAGGGAGAAAAGGTCAGGGAAGGGTCTGAACACATGACTAGAGATATGCTAGAAGAAGAAAGGTCACCCTGGGGGCGAGATCTCACCATAAAATTATCCCTTGCTAGGCAGAAAGCCCTGGGTGACCTTTCCTACCTAGCCATGCTCTGCTCATGCTTGTCTAACCTGCTATTAGTTTCAGAAGGCTCTTGAATGTATTACTGTGTTATGAGACTCTATTTGCCATTGATCCCGGGTATAAAAAAGCAATGTTAACTAAACTCTGGTGACTTCGAATGAGAAAGAATGGAAAATCTCATTGTTTTTGTTACTTATTAATAAAGAAAATTTATGATGTTCATTTTGTTGCTTTTTGGTTGTCTTCAAGTACCTAAATCAGTGGATGAGGTTCATAAGAAAAACGATTATAAATTCAGAACTGGTGAAATGGTCCACTCAAGTCAACAGGTAATATTTAATTTTGCATAAGCCTGCCAATTGTAATGCACTGTTGGTCTGTGTTTCCTCATTGCAAAAGCAAGATTATATATAGCAATATTGATGAAAATGGGAAGAAAAGAATTTGAGGGCGGTGGTTCATGGTCATAAAAGTTGGAGAATTAATAGCAATAGCTAGAGCCAAAAATGTAACAACTTCCCCTAGTGCATCAGGAATATAACACAATGCCTTTTTCAGTCAATGGTTTCTACTGTGTGAAGATAAATGGTTATAATAATACTCAGCACTTTCTAACAAAGATCACTAGGTATTTTACAAACCAGTATGTCATAGTCTCAAAATGGAATGAATATATGGGTTCAGGATAGGGTTAAAAACATAAATAGAACAAGATGTTCTATTTTATAAAGTAAAGTTATAACCCAGGTTCCAGAAGTCTCTGGTGTCTAGAGCGGCTTCTTTATAACTTCATTTGGAAAAGCTACATTTTTGTTCAGTTGCCATATTGCACAGAACACTGTGGCATATATTATTTGGAAAGTTATTAAAGATATTAATAACATGGATGTGCAGTTGAATAAAAAGGATACAAAGAGTATTTATAGCATGAATATATAATCCTACTTAAGAAGAAATTATATTTATATATATGCATATACATAAATGCATGTATACATGATATAAAAATTTATTCACAATATGTTCATAGAAGTTATCTCTGAGTAGTAGAATGAAAGGTGAATTATAAAAATATACTTTTATTTAACACATTTTTTGTAATTATACATATTATTTATATAATAGAGAAATAACAAAAAGCAGTCAATATTTATAACAAGTTTGTATTTTAATAGAATTGTTTTACTTAGTAATTCACAACTAAGTTTAAACACAAATGACGACTTATGTATGATGTCATTTGTGTTTAAACTATAGCAGTGTTATAGAATGTACTAGTTAAAGATGTTTTACATGTTGCATATTTCCTCAATATCTTCTATATCAATTACAGTTGAATGTGCGCAACACAGATTTGAATTGCACATGTCCTCTTATATGTGGATCTTTTTCAATAAATATTGTAAATGTCTTGTTCTTTCTTATGATTTTCTTAATAAGGTTTTTTTTCTCTAGAGTACTTTATTGTAAGAATACAGTACCATACATATAACATGCAAATATGTGTTAATTGACTGTTCATGTTATTGGCAAGATTTCCAGTCACAAGTAGCCTATTAGTAGCAAAGTTTTTGGGGAGTCAAAAGTTATATATTAATTTTCAACTATGTGGGGGGGCTGGTACCCCTAACTCCCATGTTATTCAAGCGCTAACTGCATATTTTCCATTAAATTGGCTCATAATTTGAATGCTGTGATACTGTAATTGCCATACCATTTTGAAATGCCATCTACCTTTTCTGGAAGTTTATACATTAAATCATAAAAATTCAGTTTTAGAGCATCTCTTAAGTGGTAAGTGCACATTAGATGCATTACATGAATCATCCCACTAATATTCATAAAATTTATGTGACTAAGACATTAGTGTTTCCATTTTATAGATGAGGTAAACTTAAGATTGAAGAGGTTAAGATGATGGTCCAAGGTTCAATACCCCCAAAAATATCAATACAAGAATTTATAACCAGATCCATCTAAATCCAAAGTCAGTGATTTCTGCTGACACACTAAGAATTACCGTATGTTATCAGAGGGACAAACAACTTTGAAAACTTATTTAGAAGCATTGATATATTAAAATATACCTCATGGTTAATTTCAAATCTTTTGGGATTTCTCTCTGATTCCAGAGAATTTATATCTTTAACCCCTAGTTGACCACATCATTAACAATGCAAACACTTGGCAGATCTCCCTGACTAAAAGACTTAGTGCTTTTTAATGTAATTTAAAAAATGTAATGTAATTAAAAGCACTCATGTTAGTGCTTTTAATGTAATTCGGAAAATAAAAGCAATTCATGATTGACACATGCAAGTAAAATATTTTGTGTCTAATTCCCATGAATATCCTATTTCTCTGTTTATCTATCTAGTATACACATACACACACACACACATGCTAAAGGAAGGATATACATTAGCTTTGTAATCACATTTTTACTGAAGTCTTGCACATAGAGCCTTGACTAAACAAGATTCTTCTGTTCTGCCTAATAAGACTCCACCACAGGTCTCTAGCCATGGCTTTCCAGGTCATTATTCATTTATCACCTGCCTAAATCCTGCACCTCAGCTAACACTTTTGGGAACATCTTTGGATTAATGTTTTCTTTGGATGTCATCTCCTCCCTTCCTGCCCTGCCAAGCCACCTTCCCATGTTCATACCCTTCTATGATTTTGGGGCATCCTTAGCTAATACTCTATATGAGGACAAGTACAATTCTCTCTGTACTGAAGTTGGGTCCCAAGAAAACCATATGTTACAAGTTCCAGTCTCCCTGAACTTGAATTTGATTTTGGGTAGGGTAGACTTTGTAGAGGCTGAGGGACTTAGTGTGACCCTTGGGAATATCTGGGAAACTGGCCTTGGCATTAATGCCATAGCTCTGGTCCGGAAAATTATGACCAGGATGTTTTCATTTGTGGAGGATGGGAGTGTCAACTGAAGCCTATGCTCTGGAATGACTATATTGAATCTTATTTTCATTATATTTCTTGCTATATAACTCTGAGATTGTTGAAACACTTGTGTCTTGATGTGGTGGTTCCCAGCAAATATCCATACAAGCCTACTTGGAACTACTCCCGTATAGCTAAACTTAGAGGGAACTGGTGAGCTTTCTGAACACCTGAGATGACCTTCATCCATTCAGATATTGACATGCCCAACTGAGGATTCTAGGATGAAGATTTTAGTGAGTCCACAACTGTGCACCTTCATTTCTGCTTTGGAAAATGCTGCTGATTTCTGTTCCCAGTATTCTGACTAGTCTGAACACTTTTTCTGTGTCCTTTTATTATGCAAAATTTTGTACTTTGAGTGATACTGATGTTGGTCTCTCCACTAAATTGAATTTGTTCTTAACATTTATCAAAATAACACTGTACTATTGGGTGGAATTGACAAAGACTCAGACTCATTATGGTAAAGTTCTGTGAGGAAACTACTAGGATAGTAAAAATGAAGATTATAATTTAGTGAAGCCCTAGTTGTTCTACTAACCCTGAAGTTTGGAAATGACCGAGGCCTTGAGATGGATTAAAGGAAGTAGTTTTTCAGTGGATCATGATGACTATACCATGCACTCCTGGGCGTCTGGCTCACTGGTACAGTCAAAAATTTTACAGCTATTAATAACGCTATGGTGAAAAAATTTAAATCAATGAGAGGAGCTAATATGACATGGATGAGATTACAGACTATGGCAGCTCATTAATGGTAATCCCTTCATACCATGAAAGAGGTTTCTAGGTCTTATGCATTTTGGAGAAACATAAAGATTCAGGGTCAGTGAGACAAATAAACCAAGGCCCAGAAAAGGGGGTAATTTGCCCCAGATCAATTACTTAGTAATTGCACAGCCAGATTTAGAATCCTTGTATTCTGACTTTCAGAATTGTGTTCTTTCCAAATGCCTGTTCTTGTTTTGGTTTTGCTGTCCAAGATAAAGGTAATCATTAGGGTAGGTATATTCCAAAGGTTTGCTTGCCAGTACTCTTAATTTGTTTTCTTCCATCTGTACTCAACTGAGTGCATCCATTTCATTCTACTATATCCAATTCAGCTTATCTGGGCACAGAAGTTGAAGAGTTAAAACCTACCTATTTATCACCCTTCCCTGACATTTGTCCTCCTGGGTTTCTAAGACTTAGTTGACCTTCTCTACCTTTTGGCCCAAAGAAACTGTAGAATATACGTATTATTTATGGCCCACTTGCTGCATTAAACTATCAAATATTGACTATAACTGGGTTCAAGTATATGTATGTGGTTATGCATATATTATGCACAATAATATTAGGAATTTCTTATATTTGGACATGTACAGTCAATCACACTTTGTTTACATGGAGGCAGAACTTATAAAAAACTGAAGGTCTATTAATTGCAAGTATCTGTTAACTGTGTTCATATGCAAAGAATGTGTTTTTGTATAATGTATAATTGTGTTTATCACGGACAATGGAAGTACTAATGAGCATCAATTGTTAGCTTAGAAGGTTGCAACTTTGGACAACAATATAAGTAAATATACAATGTCACAAGCCATTCACTAGTAGGTTCAACCATATCACCTTCCCTTAACTCCTTGTGAAGTTGCGTATCTGCTCTACATTTCCAAAATTCCACAGGCATATTATGATTTTTTTGGTTGTTTGACTTATCCCTAAAATGTTGGGGCCATAAAACTGCTGATAGATTAACTATAGTACACCAAAATTCATAGAAACCACAGCTTTTAGGTTAAGTCTAACAATTTTTTTGGTATAAACTCTAGCTACTTTATGGCTAGGGCTTGACAGATACAACACTAAAATGATTAAAACTCGAATTGCTTATTAATATAAATTCCAAACTTATATATCAGCAGATCATACAGTGCATTTCATAGGACATAAAATGTACAACAAAGCAAAATAAAGATAAAAATAATACAGTATTAAGTTATTCTTTCTTGCATCCTAAAATCTCCAAAGAGGTATGAGTGAGGGCAAAAACTTAGTAAAACCATATTCTAGGCCCAGTAGTGCTTCAGTCATAAGCACTATGTTTGTTAATCTCTGTATTTTCAGCACTTAGAGAATGCTTTTAAAATGATGGTAATATAGCCAATGTTTATTAATCACATAGCAGAATTGCAAGCACATAGGCGAATACAAGAATGTATAAATCATTATAACTATTTATGTTCTGATTAGGGCCACAGATAGCTTTATAAAAATTAATTAATAAAGTAAACATAACTAACAAAAGTATTATTCACAAAAATAATTAAAACTATTATTATATACATCTTTTATTTTAATATAAAAATAACATATTTTATTATTAATCCATGGTGAAGAGGAAAAAAGCATTAGAAAAATGCAAGTAAAACAAAAAGAATAAAATTGTAATAGATAGTACTTCTAATAGTTATTGTCCTTATGATATATGTATATACTTTCAATTTGTATACATATATGTCTGACTGTATATGTGTATATATGTATGTATATTACAAAGAGAGAGAGAAAGAGACAGAGAGGAAATTCTGAATATCTCTTTCACCATAATTTAAACATATTTTTGTAATGACTAAAAACCGATTAACTATTTGAATATTTCCTAACTTATATAACCAATCCAATCTTGGTAAATTCTTTCATATTTGCAGGGTTTTGCTATTATTTTCACATAATAATGAACTGTCTACATATTATTGAATATTTAAAATATATATCTAAACATGAACTTGCTAAGGCATATATTATAAATGGTGTGAGACAATTGACACACATTGCCAAATTGCTTTCCAGAAATTTGGTAAGAATTCACACTAAATTAACACTGTACTGAAGTGCCTCCACCAAGACTGGCTATTAGAATAATACATTCCTGAGGATTAAAGATAAATATAATGAGAATAACCATAAGTCTTTAATCCAATGGGGCTTCATTTTGGTATAAAATACAGTGTAAAGCCCGGGCTGGTTTGACTCAGCAGTTACAGTGTCAACCTGCAGACCCAAGGGTCACTGGTTTAATTCCCAGTCAAGGGATGTACCTGGATTGCAGGTTCCATCTCAGGCCCAAGTGGGGTTAAGCAACCAATCAATATGTGTCTCTCTCTCCCTTCCTCCCTTCTATCTAAAAATCAATGGGAAAAAGTCCTCAGGTGAGAATTAAAAACAACAAAAATATGGTATAGAAATATGTTTGTGCGTGTGTGTATATTTGTGTGTGTTGTTAGTCAGTAATCCTATACCATTTCTTGATTAATCCATTTGGTCAACCTACTGATTTAAAATGCCAATTTAAAATTTCTTAACTAAGTAATGATATTTTTTTTATCTTTGCTTTTGACCTTTCATCATTCTTGCATTGACATATTCAAATATTCTGTTGCTGTTACTATAATTTTTATTAATGGTATGTTTATAAACTTTGCAATGATTGTGAGAGTACATTCCTTTCACAATTTACTATTTTCATTGTAAATGTGTGTATCCGAATGATGTTTAGAAGTATTTAGTCAAGTTTGCCATGACTTCTCAAAGTTAAACTTTAAGTCAGAATCACCTTATATGTGAATAATAATTTAAGAAATGTTGCTCTCTATGTCTATTAAAAAACAAAGTATGTTTCTTCATTTTTATGTTTCCTTTAAAGTCTATAGAAAATTTATGTAGCTTGTCTCATAAAGGTCTAAGAAAATTATTTTAGTTCATTGTTTAGAATTTTATATTTGTCTTGCTGTTATATATAGCTCTTTATTTTTTTATTTTATTTTAAATGTTTATCATTAGTATATGGAGATATTTGTTTTCTCTATCATTTTTAATTTAGCTATGCTAATGTATAGATTCGATCTAACAGAATTTAAGTTCATCCTTATCACCTACAAAGTAGAAAATTATGTAATTTGAAATTAATATTTACTTTCCATCTTTTGATTATAAATTTATGGGCTTTTTTTGCATTTTGTTTTCCCAAATAATTATATTAGAACTTCCAGAAGGATGTTTAAAAAATAATGGTCATAATGGACAAATTTGTTTCCTTCAAAGTTTAATAAAAATGTCTCTAGTGCCCAGCTATTTGATACAACATTTTCTTCAGCCTAAATAACATATTATGTTAAGAAAGTACACAGATCATTTCCCAATACCACTACTATTTTTGTTGTTTCTGTTTTTTTCAGCATTGTTTTCTGATATAATTTGCTTCTAGTATTTGATAATAAAGCCTATCAACAAATCTCACTTTGCATTGTTTTCTGATTATGCTTTTATTCTCAGTTAAATAATGTTTTTAAAATTAGGAACACATGCTGAGTATTATTTTTTGGGCATCTATCATTTTGACCATAATATTTTTCTCCTGTGACCTATTGATATGAGACATTATATCAATAAATGTTCTTATACTAAACTATCCTTCTTTTTTTTTTATTTATTAATGAATTGTATATGCTTTTACTTTAAGTTTTCAATATATGTTTATATCTGAAAACATTTTGTAATTTTTTTTCTTGTACTATATAGTTCGGGTTCTAATATCAATTTCTATAGGTGATATCAGTGAAATGGAACTGTAAAATAAGAACAATCTCTAAAATTGATTGTTTTAATATGTTGAAATTTACCAATAGAAAAGAGGCCAATGCTTTATGGAAAACACATTTTTATAATATAAAATGTTTATGAAATAGTCTTACCTGAAATACCCAAGTTCATTTGAAAATGTTTTCTTTGTTTACTTATGTTTATAAAAATGAGACGTAAAATCATTCTTTCAACTACCATTTAAGAAAAGATAGGGCTAAGTCTATGAATTAAAACAAAAATAGAACTTCACAAGTAAAAAAAAAAAAAAAAAAAGGAAAAAATGAAGCATGTATTTTCCTTTATGCCGTTCTTAGGACAGAACTATGGGGGAATCATAACTGCATATTTAGAGGAACATATATTTCCAGGTATATAGGTTTGTAAATGTTCATTCACTTGTATACATACAAATCATGAAAACTGTGTATTATTTAGGCCGGTGATGATGAGCTATCCAAAATATTTCAGTTGAATTTGTTCAGAAACAGGTAAATTTCTTCAGTAAATTTATAAAATATATTCTTCATGAAACACTGTAAGTTAAGCATATACTTTATATTCAATCATAAAAATAAGCTTTATAGAGAGAATAAATTTGTCAATGTTTTTGTTTTTTGTGGCATATGCATTATCTTCTATTTTTCATTGCCCACAAGGCTGTGTATCTGATATGAGAACAGGACAGTAGGAAATACTGAAGATCCCCAGGCCATGCAGAATGTGGGCATTTCGGTGTATAGTCCATAGAAATATTGAGTCAGATGGAAAGATACTGATTATAATCTAGGAAACAAAAATGGTAACGGCAAATGCAATAATGAGTCTGGAGGGATTTGCCAAAAATATTAAGTGAGGGTTAATGTTGGAAATAATAAAACATACAGCAAAAATGTAAATAGATCAAACAGTGAAACAAGGAGCTATTTTTATGACTGTCAAATGTCTGCCCTTACCTTCATTCCCTGTAATACTTAGCAGGACAGTCTTTGAAACGGACCACCCAAGAACATTCAATGAACAGTTTCTATAACACCTTAAATATATTTATCTCTTTTCTTTAAATGTAAGTTAAGAAGATCTATTTTCGACAAACTTCTATGGCTCACATGTAGTTACAAGTCAGATCAGAAACCCACTTAATGTTTTCTCCATGTGTTTCCAGGGTTGGAATGAAAAGACCAACAAAGCAAAGGAAGAAACCACATTATTTTTAAAAATAGGAATGTATGTCCTCGCTGGGTGGCAAGGTTGATTGGAGAATCATCCTGTACACCGAAAGGTTGCAGGTTTAATTCCTGGTCAGGGTACATACTTAGGTTGTGGGTTCTACCCCCGGTTGGGGCATATACAGGAGAAAATCAATCGATGTTTCTCTCACACGTTTACGTTTCTCTCGCACATTTATGTTTCTCTCTTCTCTCTCTCTCTCTCCCTCCCTTCCTTTCTCTAAAATCAATTTAAAAAATATCCTTGGATAAGGATTAAAAAAAATGAAGTACAGATGTATTTAATAACAGTCATCCATCATAAACTAATAATAAATTAATAAAGGTTGGACAAATTTGAGGAGAAAGAGGGAGTTGGAGAGAATTCATGAAATAGATAAGTAAGTAAAACACATTTAACCAAATAAAAATGTGACGGGAGGAAAAGACATAAAAGGAAGTTAATTACAATTTAATTAAATATATCAACGTGTCATGTAGCATGCCAGGAATTTTCATCTGCATTACAATTTTTAATACTCAAAACAACCATGTGACATAGCATTATCTCTATTTTAGTGTGAGAAAAAAAATCAGAGGCTCAGATAACAAAAACAAGTCACCATGGTCACTCAGTTAGGGAGCTTCAGAGTGCAGATCAGTCAATCCTATTATACGTTACAGTTAAAAACGACAGGCTGTGAACAGATGTTTGTTTGGCACAGATATTTCAAAATTTAGATGAGTGAGCAACACTTTAAAAATAAGAACTTAAAACATTTTTAAAACCATATGTTTGTCAGTACTGGGCTAACCTACAGAATTTAGGTAACTGTGACCCCAGTATAGAGAATGTTCTTGCTGTTGGCCATCTCCCCATTGCTGGTGCAAGCATATGCACCTGTAACTTTTTGAAACAATTCATATTCTTATATTACCCTCTGTCCCCTGAGGCACAGACCTTTACTAAAAATAAAAGAAGCTAGAAGCAATACCAGCAAAAAGAATAGATGAGATAATTCACTTAACATCACACACAAACACAGACATGAGAAGACATAAAACAAAAAAGAAGACTATAAAAAATAAAATCAAGGAAAGGCTGTAGAAAATATGATTTCAAAACAAAAGATTTAAAAAGTCTCCCAAATCCATTGGGTTGATATACAAAGTTAAAAAAATGTATATTTACATTTTAATTAATTTATTTTTTATTATTCTTTCATTGGTATGTCCTCCAACAATTCAACCTAATGTCTAATTTTTAGATAAGCATGTCAGAAAACAATTCTGGAATAATTAACACATAATTGCATGATGGGGGAAGTACATACATAATGCTCTGAGGTTGAAAATTGTGTGCACAATAGCAAGTTCATTGTTAAACATCCTTTTTAATAAGTGTTCTGGTAATTATGCGCACACAAAACATGCAAGGTGATTTATAAAATCAACTAACACATTTTTAGATATCTGGGAAGGCGTTATTTTATTTCTTTATAATATATGGAGAAACTTAGAGGATTGATGAAGGTATTGTGACTTCAGAAAGGGTCTTATTTGAAAAAAATTGAATTAAAAATTTTTCTTATATGCTGTATATTTATAAAATTATATTTATATCACCAATTCATATTCATTGTACATTATTCAGATACTCAAGTATCTTGCTGCTTCTTTTTAAATAGGCCATTTGTTGTTAAAATATGGCATGAAATGATGTGATATCTTTTTTTTCTTCTTTATTAATTTGAGAGAGAGAGAATGGGAGAGGAAGAAAGAGATAGAAACATCGATGACAGAGAACATCAATTGGCCGCCTCCTGCATGCCTCCCACTGGGTACTTGGTCCACAACCTGGGCATGTGCCCTGCCTGGGAATCAAACTGGCCAGTGACCTCTTGGTTCATAGGTCAATACTCAACCACTGAGCCACACTGACTTGGTGATGTGGTATCTTTATAAGGATCTATCTAATTAGATAATTGGGGATGAAAAACACACATAATTCAGATTTCTGTATAAGTTTTTTATGTATTTCTTGGTTTGGTTGACAGAGTAGTGGGTAAGTATAAACACAGAAATAATGCTGCCTAGATTCAAATCCTGTTTCTGTCATTAAATAATTTTGTGACCTAAGGCACTTACACTTTCTTAGCCTCTGTTTATGAATCTTATAAATAAAGATAGTCATTATACATCTCTCCTAGAGTTTTGAGAGAACTAAATGAGAAAACCACATGTAGGATACTGAGAAAAAAAAAAAAAAAAAGTCTGATATATACTATAAGTCTGATATATACTAAATACTTTATAAATATTAGCTATTATAACTGTATTAATTATAGTACCCCCACAATTGGCAAATTTCCATATTACCTCAGGGGGTATTGCTAGCAGAAGAAGGAAGAACTCCTAGGAGTATATGAATTTAATTAAACCTGAAAGAATACTCAAAGGATGGATTCTTTCAATTCTCTGTTGCCTGAACACATCAAGGCAGAACTATAGCAAGTAGATTTACTGCACTTCCTCTGTATTAAGTTAGTGAGTTGACTTTTCACAATTTTTCAAGCATTGCAATATGTCCTACTACCACCAACACCTTAATTTAGGAATTGGTTTGTGCTCAAAAAATGCCAGCATAAGAATAGTACCTTTTTTTTTTTTTTAAAATACCTGAAACTTTAACAAATACTAGGTTGAAAAGCCATTTGGGGAAGATTGGACATTACCTTCATAAGACATTAATCAATAAACAATTCTGATCCTAATTTTCAATTGATATGTCTTTAAAACAAACAATAAAGCACCAAAGTCCAGCCGTGTTTCATAGTCCATCAGGGCGAATAAAGCATTTTGATATGAGAGAATCAATACAAAATAAATTCAAACACAATTGCTTCAGTTGTTAACAGAATAGCCTGTCTTTCCAACTTCATCTTATGCCACCCCCTGCTGGTTCACTATGCTCTAGTTGGCTTCTCAGGCCTGTAGTGTCAACCATTTTCTTTGCCTGAAATGCTACTTCTTATATGTGGCATGTGACTCCTCTATATGAGGGGGACGTGACATAATAAGTACCGAATGCCAACTCCTCTAATGGGCATTTTCAGAATAACCTAAAGAAGCTACACAATCCTAGGCACTCTCTATCATCTCCTCCTTCTTCAATGTATTTTCATTATTACAAAGTCTGTAAATATAGGCTTTATTATTTTATTATATTTTATAATATATCTATATTACTATTAGATTCATGAGGACAAAATCCCTTTTTGCCTAATTCACCACTATATCTGCAACACATAAAACTTGCTGCGGCAAATGATCGGAGACCTAAAAACAGTTGGTCAATGATTGGCTAAACCATCCATCAATTTCTACTTGTCTATAATGCACATGAATAGTAGAAATAGGGGTTTGTTTAATTGTGCTGCTTAGGATGGAGCAAGCCCTTCATGAATAAAAGAGCTAATTTTAAAGATGTCATTCTCATGCTGAATTAAATAACAAATAGAGATAAATTCTAAGAGATCAATGCAATCAGTTATGTGCAAAAGGGAGCAAAACTATGTGGCTTTTAATTGTCTAGTAAAACAGCATTGTTGAAACAAAACCTTGGTTTTGCTACTTATCTTTTAAAAGCTAACAAAAGAATGTGAATAAGCTGATAGAAGTTGTTGAAAGCCATTATAAGCAAAAAGAATCAACAAAGATAAAGAGGTAAGCAAGAGCTTTGTGTATGGGGGTTGAATTAAAAGACCTTTCTGACAGGATAGAGAATTTTGTTGGGTAGTGACTGGACAAGTTTGGATAAGTAGAACATACTACGTAACTTTAACCTTAAAAGCCAGGTAGAAGAGGCCAAAATTGATGTGAACATTGCAAATTTCCCTTTCCATGCTACTCTATGCAAATCTCTAACTTGAACTCTGTGTTCTGCCATGTCCGCAAATATATGTCATTCTCAAGGGAAAGGACTATGTCATTATTCATTTACCCAGCACCTACCATAGCTGCTATCTACTATTCACCATAAATGTTTAAAATAATAATAAGCCACGAGAGTCCTCTAAATATATTTGAACAGTAAAATAACAAGGAAATATGAAATTCAATAATAGAACTCAAAGAGAAATGTAGGAGGCTGGTGCCAGGAATGTGGGAGGTCTGGATACCAGTGGTGGCAAGTAGGAATAGAGAGAAATAAAAGTATTTTAAAATCCTGTAAATATAAAAATAAATATGTAAATGTATGAAATATATAAATATATTTAAAATTATATTTAAAATCAATAACAAATAAATACAAATTATCATATCTTAACAATTGATTTGATAAATGGAATGAAGTAGTAAAATAAGCCTGTAGAAAGTGATCCCAATGTTTTGCTTCTGGGAACTGAAAAACTAAATATTTTAAAAGGGAATTTCATCATGATGTGAGTCCAAATGGGTGTGCACAGTGCAAAGATATTAGATTTGAATATTGGCTCTGTTAAGAAATGTACCCATTTCAGGAAGGGGTTAAAATTATGGCCTGGATCATTTCATCATCCACTTGTAGTTCTGTTGCTCTACACTGCATTATCCCAGATGTGCAACAAAAACTGTTTTACTTGATTTCAACCAAAATAAAATACTGACCTTTTGTACCAGATTTCATTAATTTTTCAAGACTAAACAGAGTCAATGTTGTAACAGTATAAGATCAAAAATTGAATATGGGATATTCTTGGCTTTTTCTCCATAAGCTTAGGGCTCTTGCACATTCTCCTCTGCGCCACCCACTGCCCCTTCCTCTTTTCTCTTTCACTCCCCTCATTTGCTATTCACAAGAAAATAAATCAAAAAGTTTTCCAAATTTATTATACAACCAGTTTCTTTTCATTTTCATCTCACTCACAAAATAAAATTGATGATGAATTCCCAAGTCTAAAGATTTAGGAAGCCAAGAACTTAGCTAGATGATTAATAATGGTAATATAAGGGTCTAGTCATTTTCAACTAAAGCAGGACATCTCTACTGGACAATGCTTGCTCTGGAGTGCACCATTGGCTGACAAAGATTTGTCAAATGCCTGGCATGGTTTAACATGCCTAATCCTGCTTCCTGCACTTTCTTTCACAGATACTACTTCTCCAAAATCCATTTGTACCCCTAACTTCACCTTAAAATGCTTTCCAGAAAAGTCAACCTTTGACAGTTGGTGTCAATAGTACTCTGGGAAAGATGGTGCTGGGACGGAGGTTTGCCAGAACATGCTCAGTGACTCTCCGGCTTGTTCCTGGAGATAATAATGTGTGGAGAGCCCCCGGAACATGGTAGCAGCTCAATTCCTAAAATTATTGCCCATGAGTAGAATAAATGGTGTGGGAGTAGAGGTGAGTACAATGTCATGATCCAGTCTTTTGAAATGAATCTTTGGAGGGAGGAGTATGAATTAAGGATAGCAACATTGAATGGTTATTGCCTTGATGTAAACTAGTAATGAAAAACTGAAGACTATTAACAAACCATTTAAAACTAACTGAGAGTCAGAGTCTCTTTGGTATTTCACAAAGAAATCCTCTTATCTTGCTCTGGGCAAACTGATAAAGCTAAGATTAAGCTCAGGATTTTTAAAAAAGCATGTTGAAATTTAGAGATCAGTTAGTGCTCAACCATGACGGATCTGAGACTGGGCCCTAGCTGGGAAACCTTGGGACTCTGACCTAGGACGGGGACATCTGGGAAGAATGTCCTGGAAATTTTTGACTCCCCAGGTTTCTCTTAACATTCTGAACCCTTAGAAATGGTTCATATTATCCCATTACTATCTAGCACTCCTCCAATATCAGAAAATAATACAAAGAGATTTACCCAAAACAAGAGATGCCTATTCAGAAGCTCTGGAAAACCACCTCCTCTCCTGGCCTCCAGACCTATAACCAGAATTAAGTCATAACATAATACATCCAGGTATTTATAAGCCTGCATTTTCATGACAGATAGTACAGAGTGGGATTAAAAAGACTAAGGAGGTTAGGTATTATATAAAGCTGTTTCAGACACAGGAACTATTATCTGATGGGGTGACTCAATCTCCATATTAAAGATGCTGCAACTGTGGCAAGGATACACTGTAATATTTCCCCAGGCCTTTTTCAGACACCTATTGCCATTTACTCAAGCCATTACCTACCCATTCGCCATTCACTATACACTGAGAAAAGACAACTACACAGAAATTTTGAAGGTGACTGGGCACAGTATAAGTTGATACTAATATCCGATGAACTGAAGTAGCCTGATGGCTCTCCTGATTAGTGGTGTCATGTGGGGTTAGGTCATGAATACCCGACTATAGTCCAACTTAAAATGGCCCATTGGATGCTCAATCAATATTTGACAAAGGTGGCAAGAGCATACAGTGGAGTCTAGACAGTCTCTTCAACAAATGTTGTTGAGAAAATTGGACAGCTACTTGCAAAAAAAATAAAGCTAGAACACCAACTTACACCATACATGAGAATAAACTCAAAATGGATAAAAGACTTAAATGTAACTCGTGAATGCATACAAATTCTAAAAGAAAATATAGGCAACAAAATCTCAGACATCATACGCAACAGAATTTTTACTGATACAACAACTAAGGCAACAGAAACAAAGAAAAAAATGAACACATGGGACTACATCAAACTAAACACCTTCTGCACAGCAAAAGAAACAACCATCAAAATGGAAAGGGATCCCACTATATGGGAGACCATAATTGCCAATGATTCATTAGATAAGGGGTTAATTTCCAAAATATATAGAGTGCTTATACAACTCAACGAAAGGAAAACAAAAAACCCAATTAAAAAATGAGTAGAGGGCCCTGGCTGGTTTTGCTCAGCGGTTAGAGTGTCGGCCTGTAGTCCAGAGAGACTTGGGTTTGGTTCCTGCTAAGGGCACATACCTTGGTTGCAGTTTGTCCCTGGCTCTGGTTGGTCATGCTGGTGGCAGCCACTTGATGTGTCCCTTTCACATCAATGTTTCTCTCTCTCTTTTCTTCTCTCTCCCTCCCACTCTATCTGAGCAAAAAATGAAAAAGTGTCCTCGGGTGAGGATTAAAAAAAAAAAAAATTGGCAGAGGACCTAAATAGATATCTCTCCAAAAAGAACATACAAATGGCCAAGAGACATATGAAGAAATACTCAACATCACTAATCATCAGAGAGATGCAAATTAAAACAACAATGAGGTATCACCTCACACCTGTCAGAATGACCGCCATCAACAACAAGTGTTGGCGAGGGTGTGGAGAAAAGGGGACTCTAGTACACTGCTGATGGGAATGCAGACTGGTGCAGCCACTGTGGAAAATACTATGGTGTTACCTCAAAAAAGTCAAAAATTGAACTACCATTTGACCCAGTAATCCTACTTCTAAGAATATACCCTAAGAAACTTGAAACACCAATCAGAAAGAATACACGTACCCCCATGTTTGTAGCAGCACTATTTACAATAGCTAAGATCTGGAAACAATCCAAGTGTCCATTAGTAGATGAGTGGATTAAAAACCTGTGGTACATGTACACAATGGAATACTATGCAGCTGTAAGAAAGAAAGATCTCCTATCCTTTGAGATGGCATGGAAGAACCTGGGGAGTATTATGCTAAGTGAAACAAGCAGAGAAAGACAAATAACACATTATCTTACTTATTTGTGGAATATAATGAACTAAACAAACTGCTGTACAAAATTATCCCAGAGACATAGAAGTGGAGTACAGACTGACAAGCCTCAGAGGAGGAGGTTTTGTTTGGGAAGAGATAAACCACAGAACTTGCATACATGTATGCATGACCAATGAACATAGACAACACAGCTGGGGATGGGGCAGGGGGAAGGGGAGGAGAGTGTCAATGGGGAAAATTTAGAAACATCTTTAACAAAAACAAATTAATAAATAAAAAAATTTTTAAAGAATGGCCTATTGGGTTTACAGACCCACTCAGAGGAAATTTCCCTAATAGCATTAACATATTTGACCTTTGGAATGACAGTCGAATTTGTGTCTTTCACTTGTTGGAATAAACGCAATCATAGTGGGGAAGGCCACGAAAAAGTTTCTGAAACTACCACTGCTTCTTTAGCTAAGATAATAAAACAAACAAAAATACGTCTTATATACCGGAGGAAATAACAGAGGTAAGTACCATACTAAAGGATCTAGAGATGCAGATATAGTGGTCTCTATCATCTCCATGTAATTCACCAGGCTTGCCCCTTGGAGACACCAGATGGATCTCAAATGCCAGCAAATGACTATAGACCAGGGTGGACTTAACCAAGCAGCACCGCCAACGGCAGCTTCTGTGGCGGATATGGTATCTTTGCTGAAGCATTAACAAAACTTGGGTGCATGATATGCATCTGTTATTTATTCAGTATTCTCTTTGCTCTTCAGTTAAGATATCAGAAACTGTTCTCATTCTCTTGGACTAAACAAAAGCACCCAAGTACAATTTGCCCCAAAACTATGTCAACTCTACCACTTTCTGCCATAGAAAACCGAGATCTAGATTAATGGGACATCCTGCAGAATATTGCATTGGTCCATAACATTTATCGCTTGTTAATCAAAAAGGATAAACAAGAAATAGCTTCTAACTTAAAGGATTTGGTAAGACATATACATTCTAGAAGCAGGAAAATAAACCTTAAGATGATTCAAGGGCCTTTCACTCTAGTAAGGTGTTCAAGTCTTTACTGGGTAGGGACATGCCAGGACATCCCTTCCACAGTGAATGATAAATTGCTACATCTTTCATACCCTCCTACAAAGAAGGAAATTTAGCATCTACTAGGCCTCCTCAAGTTCTAGAGAAAATGCATGCCACATCTGCGAACACTCCACCAGTCATATATTGGGAGACTAGCAAGGCTGCCACAGTTTTTAAACTTCTATTTTTTTTTCTAACCTTATTGAGGTAAAATGGACAAATAGGAACTGTATGTATTTAAGGTACACAGTACGATGGAGGCTGCCAGCTTGGAGTGGGGCACAGCTCTACCGCTGTTCCAGGCTGCAGTAGGAGCAGCTGCATTATGAGCCAATTGACTCAGTAGTCCTATGGAGTTGAACTTTGGACATCAGAAAAAGATGCAGGATGGAGTTTATGACACACCCCAAAGGGTCATGGGGTTCTGGAGCAAGAGTATGCCATCTACAATAAGGAGTTTGAAGCCACTTAAAATATAGCTCCTGGAGTGCCATGGAGCCCTGGTAGAGAAAAGTCTGGGCAATCTGTGACTGTCCATCATGAGCTTGGTACTCTTAGATGCACCAAATCATAACTTCGGTGGACTATAAAGAAATGTTTATAAGATAGAAAGAGTATATCTGGAAGTGATCTAGAGCAGGGTCAGAGAGCATAAGCAAGCTGTATGAGCAAGTAACCCAGACTCCTGAAACCTCCACTACGTTTGCACTAATTCCTCTCTTTCAGATCATTCCTATAATAAAAAATCATGTACAATCATCTCCAAAAAGAGTAAAATCTCCAAGCTTGTTTTACACATGGGCTAGCTCATTATGTGGAAGCCAACTGAGAGAAATGGTGGCTTTGTGACAGCCTCCTCAAGTTTAGGCTTAAAAGACAGGCATGAGATATGTGCACTTGGGTATTTATTTTGTGTGGAAGGAGAATTAACCTGTGGTCATAATATATACAGATAGTGGGCAGTGACAAATGACTGGGTCAGTTGGTCAGGGACTTGGGAGGAAAGATTGGATAATTTTCAGCAAGAAGATCTGGATTAGAGGCATATGAGTTGATATATGTGATAATGGGTATAAAGAGTAAATGCCTACCAAAATGATGCACTAGAGAAAAGACCCTAAATTTCAATTGGAATAAATGCCCAACAGTTGATTTTATTCGATTCAGAGGTATCAGCAACTACCGTAGTACTCTCACGATAGGAATATGAAAGACAAGGCCATACTATTAAGGAAAAGAGCTATGCATTGGCCCCAAATCATAGATTCTTATTTGCCTAGTTTAGTCCAGCTACTGCTACCACTACCTCCAAAATGCTTACAACAAAGACCAGTGCTTACCTCCATATGGCATTATTCCTCAAGCAGACCAAATGAGCACTTGGTTCCAAGTTGACTCTATTGAGTCCTACTATCATATAAGGCTATGTGGTTTGTTTTCATAGGAAGAGACACCTAATCTGAGTGGCAAGTTACTTTTTTGTTTTGTTTTGTTTTGTTTTTTTGCTACTGGGCCTCAGCCAGCAGCACTATCCAGGTGCTTACAGAATTCTTGGTACTCAGAAATCTGTAGACAGCTTCTGAACACAGGAGTCACTGGTTATAACATGTAATGCACCACACTGAAGCTGCTGATAGAGTATCAACAGAACATGCTGAAGAAAAAGCTAAAGCACCAAATTTGCGGCAATGCCCTGCAAGAATGAGGTGCCGTCCTCCAGCATGCTTTACATGCTTGGACTTGGAGCAATTTATATATGCAGAGGCCAGTTATGCTGTTAAACATCCCATAATGGACAAAACCTCTCCAACAATTATTTAGTCCCAAGTGTCAACAGTGCCAAGAATGAGAAAACCCACACTAAAGATACAAAAGTAACGAGGTCCAGGCCGCAAGGACTTGGGTGCATAGGCTAACAGGGACTGGCGAAAGCAGGCCAGGGTAACAATACAGGATCATGTTATCCTGCTTCCTGTTCTTTCCCTTGTGGCTGAACCTTGTTGACGCTATTCATTTCAACTTGAAGTTGAAATGTGTTCATTTGGGAGCAGTCGTCCATATCCCAGATGATACCGTTTGAGAATGAATACAATTGGCCATGCTAACTCATCAGTGCAAGTTCAAAAGAAAAAGAACAGGTTTTCAAATGGGAAACTGAGAAAGTATGAGAAGTTTCTCTTGCTGAATAAACTTGAAAACGATGATCTGACATTCACTTTCACAACTCCAAATAATAAAACTCTCCTCTGTCTTTAAAGGTACTTAAATATAAGATTATGAAGACAATAATGGGAATATTAACTTTTTTCTTATAAGACACATATTCTCTTCTAAATGTTATTCTATGTGTTTTCAATTAACATTTTGCACCTTATTTGCTAAGATTAAAAAAAAAAAACCTAAATGGGAAAACACAAGAAAAAATAATCAGAACTATCTTTACAAATGTCAAAATCCTACTATTTAATGTATTGCATTGGTAATAACTTTTCTTAATTATGAGTAATTAGTAAATACACAGTAGGAAATAGACCTGGGATTTGATTCACAATTTTGCAGGTATTGAGAATACAGATGATTCCCAGCTTTCAATGATTCAACTTAAATTTGGGGGACTTGACAATGGTGCAAAAGCAGTATACATTCAGTAGACACTGTACTTACAGTTTTGAATTTTGATCTTTCTCCAGGCTAGTGATAAGCAATACGATACTCTCTCTTGATGCTGGGCAGTGAGCCCCAGCTCCCAGTCAGCCACACAATCACAGTGGTAAACAACTGATATCTTACAGTGTATGCTTTGTGTTAGATGATTTTGCACAACTGTAGTCTAACGTAAGTGTTATCATCATGTTTAAGGTAGGCAAGCCTAAATTATGATGTCCAGTAGGTTAGGTGTATTGAATGAATTTTCAACTTCAAATCGGTTTGCTGAGACATAACTCCATCGTAAGTCGAGGAGCATCTTTATATCCAATGCTTCCAGCTACAGTATCTTGTTCTATAGCAATACATCATTCCTACTACCCCAAATGTGCTGTATACGTAATTTAGAGTGAGTCTCTCCTAATCTCAGCTGCAGTGCATGAACTAATAAACTTTAACACCACAGGGCTTGTGTCTAAATGTACAACCAGTATAGTTATTTTGCCTTAATTTACTTGTAACTTTGAGGAGTAAATTCATTCCTCTTGCCAAGACTTTAATCATTTTTTATTTTTTTCCTACTGCATTGAAAGAAGTAAAGGTCACTTCAAGGACAAGGTCTTAAATCTAGCTAAGCATGAAAGAGGAAATGAGATTTATATTTTAAAAGATTTACTGTAGAATAAACAATGAATCACACCAAAAGAAGGGTTAAGGAAGGGAAAACAGCACATTAACAATGATACTTAATGGGATAAGTTATAAAAACCTTTTTTTCTAATGTCTAATTTAATGAGAAAAGTGCTAAAAATAAATACAAGTAATTAAAAGTTTTTTTGGCCTTGCTATTAAATGGTTTGTTATTAAATATATAAGGTGGACCTTAAAAAATATTAAACATAGATTAGCTTTCCTTCATGCTACTTATTGAAAATGAAAAAAATCATTGCTTAGTTATAGTGTATAAATTCCAGTGAAACTATTTCTTAAAGGCCATAGAGGACTTGAGATATATTAACAAATTCCATCAGAGTTGCATGTTTTCATAGGGGAGGAAAAATAGATATTTGAAATATGACCTTTTTTTCCATGTTGTCAATTGTTATAATTGTGGAATCAAATTGCTTTTAAATGAAGATGAAAAGTTAAATTTTCCTTTTTAAAGTAAATTATACACAGCAAAATGAATATCAGAAAATGATATAAAGCAATTTAAAGACTATAGGTGCAGTCCAAATCAAAATTTTAGTAGAGACTGAATAGAAGAATTCTATTTACGTTCAAAATGAATCTTTCTCACTGAGTAGTATATAGATTATTAAATCATAAGTCAGAAGACTGAATTTCCAGCTATAAAATTTATTGTAATGTCAGTTTTTGCTATGTAGAAAATAACCTCAGAATCTACAACGACAATTTTTTAAAAATAGCTCACAGGTCTTTGAGTTTCTAAGAGTTAACCAATCTTAGTTGGGTTACAAGGGTTCTGGTGGACTGGGCTCCCGGCTGCAGGTGGGTTCATAGCCTCCCATATGTCTTCTTCTAGAGAGTCCCTGGGCACGCTCTGTTCATGGCCTGAAAATAAGTCAAAGTGGCAAGTGGTAACCTGGAAGCTTCTTAACGCCTCAGCTGGAAACTAGCATAATCGAACTTACACATGCATCTCATTGTCTAAAGCAAGTCACATGGCAAGCCCATTATCAGTGGGGTAGGCAAATTTACTTTACCTAAAAGAGATACTACACCACATTAAAAACAGGCCAAAGGTTGTCCATCCATGATCCTGCTATGAAGGAAAATGAAGAATCGGTAGCAAAATTCAGTTTATCATATAATACGTGATCTTTGTTTTCTCTATGTATTGTCTGCCCTACCTTCTTCATATTATTGATCATCCATTTCATAAGAAATCATTGAACATAAATTGCTTATTGTTACATGCCAAGAACTCTGCTAAGTGCTCAACATACACACAAAAGTGTATGAAACACTGCCAAATTTGTTAGCTGAATAAGACATTTTTTTTTAGGTAGGCATGCTCTGCTAAGCTCAGGTAATAAATAGACTCCAAAAAGTTAGTAGATTACTGCAATAAATTTTATTTCTAGGATACACAGAGTATATCTTAGGTTGGGGATTTTTAGATGACTGTCCTCCAAGCAGTAATCGAGTAAGCCAGGCTATTAGCATCCTATGCCACCATCTCTCAGGTGGCCTTCCTGATTGTCACAAAAGGGAAAGACAAAGTGAATGTTTGTGCAAGGAGCTTCACGTTCAAGCATGGGAACGATGTGCATCACTTGTTCCCACACTGAAGAAGCTGATCACATGGCCATTATAAAGTTATCAAATACCAAACTAATTACAAAAGTTCAGAAAATATAGCATCCAAAATTAATATATCGAGGCTATTAAACATGTAAGCATTCTATGACATAATTCTCTTTTTTTTTCACCAAAATCTGTCACTTTTCTTTCTACACTTAGAACACACTCATTTTTCTCCCTAAAAGGGAAAGTACAGAGTCCCATCGAAGTATTGTATCCAATTCAAAGTTCGTGATCTTTAACTCAAACACAGCCCTATCCATGGGGTCATGTTGACCTGTATGATCTCCTAGAAATCTCAGTGGTCCCACCAACTGATCACAAAATTTAGTTATTTGTAAGACCCACACTCTCAGACAATATATAGAGACTGGATAACCAAAATAAATACTACCATTTGGAAATGCAAATAAGAGAAGACTGTATAGTCATCGGTCTCTAGGAATTAGGAAACACCATTGAACTGATATTGTGTAATCTCTCTACCCTAGAGTTGCCAGTTCTTTGATTTCTTATTACCACTGAATGTGCTCTTTGGGAGAAACTGTCCTATAAATGATTTTTCTTGACCCCTGGCTCCACACTCTTGGAGGTTCTTCCTAGTTCATTACCTACTTTGTCTATATATAGGAATGTTTTGGAGGAAGATTACTCATGCAAACCTAAAGATTTTTGAAATATGTGTATTGCTCCAGAAGGTTGAGGTCTTAAGATTTGTTTTGTTTTACAATGTCTTAATTTTTTTATGGTCCTAATTTCCCTCAAAACTCGGTAGGCTTCAGATATATTTGCTTCTGGTCTTTTCCAAACTTAATTTTGTTTAAGAGACATAGTTTTCAAATCCACTTATGTTTTTCTCTCACTCCCATGCCTGTCTCAATTTAACAGTGGTTATTTTGAAGCTTTCAGACTTGAATAAGCCTTTTCAACAATGAAAAGCCTCCCAAACTCTTTATTTTCTTTTATTGTTGGCTCCCAATCTTTTCAATTCTTCCTTAAACTCATTTTTATTATATGCCCTTATCTATTTAAATTAATAATAAACAACAAACTATATTTAATAACAATTGTCAACATCTTTCTCTAAATCCACAAGTTTAATAGGCCCACAGTCTGCTTTCAAAGTTATGGAGGTAACCAAATGTTTTGCTGCTGCATGACATAATTCTCCAGCTTTCTCACTTCTGATTTTAATTTCTTCTTTGTTCTTTCTCTGACTTTTAAGCCTAAAAATGTTCTATTTTTTCTAATTTTGTAGCAACAATTCAAATTACCAATATCCTATGAGTGTAGCACAAACTATGATGAATTAACAAGTAAATCAGACAACTTACTGGCTTACTCACAATATTTTTTTTTCTTATCTATTTAAATTCTAGTGTGTGCCAGAGATTCTCCTGGATGATTAAAAAAAAAAGAAAAGGCTGTTTCTATATATAATATCACTCAATATAAATGTACTGGTCATTATTGAAGTGGAAGAGACTATAGAGGTTCACGGAGCAAGCCTTACACCTAGGTATAGAACATACATCTACCTACATTGCATTAGAAAAACCCAACTATAGGGCCCTAATTAACCAAATAACTGCAAGCAAAGATGGTAATTATAGTCTTTCTATAGATGCAGAAAGGTGAAATGAGTTTGTTAAGCATCTTATCAATTTTGCCACACACACACACACACACACACTTACACCTTCAAAATTCTAATTCTGCATGATTTGAAGTAAGCATAGGGTTTAAAGAATAATCAATATATACTTACAGAACTACACACATCCAAACAATCTTATTAGGCTATATATGTTTTTTTAATGATAATTGATAATGTCTATTCATTTGAAAAATATTAACATATACCTAATACATCCAGTTTTTACACAAAACTAGTATGAATCACTTACATAGCCTATACAATGCTATCTATTTGAATTTTAAATTATCCTAATGAAGCTAAAAATAGTCATGTTTAACATGCAATATATGATTCATGGGCCAATCGAATGGGCATTAGTGGTCTTCAGATCAGAACTACAATAACAGTGAATCAAATCCTCCTTTAATCAGATTTAAGTACATACAGTCACTTGTGACTATTGTTCCAAAAATAGTTGAGAGATTTAAAAGCAAGAGGAAAAATAAATGCCCTGGCTATCATTATGCTATATTCATATTATTTTGATTAAATGTTTACTATGTACTACTTAATATAAACAGTTAATATTCAAGGATTATTTAACCAATCACTGTATAATAATTCACATATAAACAAAACACTATAATTATAGTGACAAGAAAGGCAAAAAAAATTCCTTTCACAGTGCTTCTAGAAATGACCAGGGATTAGAAGTTCTTCAAGCTCTGTGTTCAAGTGTGTGGATTCATTCACACATCTATTTCCCCATGTGTTTCAAAACATTGAATTAGTTCTCATAAATATTAAGCACTGTTGAAGGCATGCACTTATATTAGAACATTTTATTGCAGACTATCAGAGGTAAAAAGAAAAATGAGAAGAGGGAAAGGATACATTTCTTGACTCTTCTATTTTTTTGTTTTGTTTTGTTTACTTTTGTGTTTATTATTAACAGAAGCTACCCTGGTGGAGTGTAAAGTAAAATCACTGGACCAGGGTTAAAAACACCCTACCGTACCTTGACCCCATCATTTCCCAGCCCAACAATATTTGACAAGTAACAAATTATTTCATAATTACTGGCCAGTGACTGGTTTTGAATAACAGAGGAAGTAATTGCTTTTTCTGTACCAGTGTGAGTGATTCTGAAAACCAAATAAGACAATGTATATAAAAACAGTTTGAAACTAAATTGTTATAAACTTTAAGCTGTTATTATTATTTCTAAAATCTCTTAATAGATTATGTTTCAGGTGAAGCTTTTTCCCCTCCTCCTATTACTATCATTTTTAAATAGTTGCACTTTATGCCATAAGATATCCATTATTCCTAACCTTTTATCTTTTAATTCTATTTCTCCTGGTGCATTGCTCTAAAAACAAAACAAAACAAAACAAACAAACAAAAAAACTATCTTTTCTCAACATGTAAAATGTATTTATAATCTTTACTAAAGGAAATATAAAAAAAAATGTGTATTTAATGAACAGGATGAAAAATATGAGCAATTTGCAGTACAACCTGTTATCAAAATTACTGAATGCTGGGAAATATATAAGACATGTGTGAGAATCAATATTAAAACCTCACTTAGTACTGTGTAAGAGGGCAATAGTAACATTCAGCATTGCATTTTACATTTGGTTAATGGATTAGAATGGCAACTGTCACTCTGAGCTCCTTAGCAACAAAATCCACTTTAGTCTGTAAAGTTGAACATAAAAGAATATCATAGAACTAACACACTCTCCAGTTGGAATGAAATGCAAAGAATGTGATTGGTAAAGTGTTTTCCATATTCTTGTTAATTCATTTTGATAAGAGAAATCTAAGTTATCTTAATTTTGATTGTAAACTATAATGATGATCATGGGGTCTCTCTGAGTTTTGTCATTATTGACCAGGAGGTAGATAACTGATAATTGTTAAATACAAGTAAGAGAGAACTTACTTTGGCATGATTTGTTTTAAAGCTGTCCAGCACCCTGGCCGGTTTGGTTCAGCAGTTGGAGGGTCAGCCTGCGGACCAATGAGTCATGGGTTTGGTTCTAGTTCGTCCCCAGCTCTGGTGAGGTCATGCACAGGACCACCGGTCGATGTGTCTCTCTCAAATAGATGTTTCCCTCTGTCTCTCTCTCTCTCTCTCTTTCCCTCCCTCCCACTCTATCTGATGATAAATGGGAAAGTATCCTTGGATGAGGAATGAAAAAAAAAAAAAAAGAACAACTGCCCAGGAGTTGAAGTTTTACATGTTGACATAAACACAACACGAGTGGCATAATGAAGTGGTAAAAAATAGGTAGAACACCTGACAAAAATGAATATTACTTTATTTTTAGTTTGTGTGGGTTAGTGGAAAATAAATCTTGAAATCATAGCTGAAAATGATCATTTTAATTATATTTTATAGAGGGTTGTGGGTGGTTATTTTTATTTTTGCTCATTTTTAAATATGTTTTCCTATTATTACAAGTACTATACGTAATAAAAACAAGAAGTAAATATATATATCATCATATTATATTCTATATCTACTCATTGTTCTACTTTCTTCCAAAAAAATTATATTACCAATATTCTATTAATAATATGAACATGACTTAATAAATAACTCTAAATTTATATAATCTCTTTCAAAACCATGATACTGTGTTCTGATTAACTTTAATGTTTATCCATTTCTCCAATACCTGTAAAAAGCCATAAAAATTGGTACAGCTCAATAAAGCCACCGTGAGCAGGAGTTTGGAATTCAAAGGACTCTTCCTGCTGACACTGGCCCATTGTCACACTTGAAAGACACTTCGTGTATGGACAGAAGTGAAAGGCCCAGAGGAAAGTTGTATGACTGCACTTTTGTTAAGAGCTAACCGACAGGCACAGAGGTAGCAGCCACATTTAAATCAATCATACTAAATCTAAAATACATTTTTCTGGGTGTGGGAGAACAGACTGCTAAACATCTGAAATAAAATGAAGTAAAAATATAATGTTTTGAATAAAACACAAACACACAAGATGTACAGCATGGATTATCCGACTACATGATGATGATTTTCCTGGTTTTTTTTTTTTTTTTTTTTTTTTTTGCCTTTTTCTACCTTATTTCTTTTAAATTCCACTTATATCAAACCTACAGCAACCTTCTCCTTTTCTTGATATACATAGAAAAATATGACTATTTACATTACTGAGCATGCTCAGTGTTTTCAGCAGGCACAATCTTTTGTATGAAACCAAATAATTGCTACATTCCTACCCTACTCAATTACTTTTCACTGGTGGTTTAATGAAACCTAAAAACAATCCAGTGAATTAGTAATCAAAGACCACAGGCATCATTCCCATTTTTCCTGCACCTGAAATTGCCAGGATAACTTTCAGGAATGATAGCTAGTCAGCTGTACAGGCATAGAACCCCAGGTGCAAGCCTACTCTGCAACCCAAGGACTACATTGACCTTGAGTCAATTATTGCAGCATCTCAAAGCCTGAGGTGGAAACTGAAGACATGGATAAAAGTCCAGTAGGATTATTAATAAGATTGGAGATAATGTTTCTAAAGTCGTTCCTGTAGTGCTGGGCGCAGAGGAGCATTCAATGAAAAGTGGCTACTAGTATCAAAAAGAAACCTTATATATTGGAAACTCAAGTTCAGTGATACTTAAAGACTTAAAATATCTCTAGGCTTAGGAAAAGAAAAGACATGTTTTCAAGTTTGTTTCTCAAACACTAGGCACTTTGCAGAGTGGAATTAGAGACTGTCCTTGATTTTCTGCTTACTGAAGTACTTATTTCTTGCTATTGATTTCACGAGTATGACACAAACTCTTAGAAAAAAGAGTCTAGGTAGCAATGGTTTAAAAATAAAATATACAATAAGATGCTATTTGAGATTTTTTGTTGTTGTTTGGATGCTAGCTCACAAAATATGTCAAGGATCATACAAAATTTATAATACATTTTAAAACTTCTCAAAGAGAGATGGGGTAGTTAACAGTATGTGGCATGCCTGTCCATCCCTAAATTGTAAGAGTGACCCACCTAGTTATCTAACTAATACACATGGTGCTTACTATGTTAGGCATTGTTCTAATGACTTCATATAAATTATTTCTTTTCATTTTGATGATTCCCTGAATTTTTTTTATCCCATATTTTAAGCATTGTGTTCTGAGGATTGTAGAAAATAATTATGTAAGGCTATTATTCAAATATTTTTACTTCTTCCTTTTACTTGTCATCCTTATCAATGAGCTCTTCGATATTATAAGCAGAAACTCCTAAAGTTATTTTGACACCAATCCTCTCTTAACTCTTTTACCTAATAAGTCATCAAATATATCTATATCTATATCTATATATATATCATCTATATCTATATCATCTATATCTATATCTATATCTGTATATCACTCTTGACATTTTAGTATCATTGTCATTCTGCAGCTTTTGTTTTCTTCAATATGGTCTACCACAACAGCTGTCAACTGACTCCCCATCACAGATCTCTCTGCCTTCTCCACACAGTTATTATAATTCTGTGCTTAGTAAACTATGTTCACGTCACCTGTCTGATTTAAAGTCTCTACTAACTCCTTTGCAATGTTTCTGTGGTTCTTCACAGCAGGCATAAACCCCGACCTTGAACTCCAAATCTAACCACTCCTCACACTACCATCCACACCATACTTTAGAATATCCACCATATATAAACAGATTCCATATTTGCTCCTGCAACATCAAATTGCTAATTCCCCTGAAACACAATACCAGATCATGTAAGCAATGAAAAAATACGGTGGGAAATAACTAGAGAAGGCAACAACGTTTACAAGAGACATTTTGAGGAAGTTGTTGAAAGTAAGATCTCTAAAAATAAGATTTGATGCAATCCTGACAGAACTGGTATAATATAGGAGCTAGAAAGATGGCATCTCAAATAATGACTATTCAAGGCTGTTTCAAGATATCTGAAACATAGTCACAGGAGCAAATGGTGAGATTTTGTGCCAAAGTTTAATCCGAAGTTGGAGATTGCATCCAGAAATTGACTGAAAAACTGGAGATAAGAGAAGCTTCACTAACCTGAAGATAAAGTAGTCTGAAACTGAGAAGTCAGAATACACGTGTTTTGCGGGGTTGCAAAATGACTCACATTACACGCAGATGTGCGAAGGAAATGCAAATTCTGTACTTTTTCCTATAACTTCCTCATGCTTATGACATAATCTTGTGATGATGAAGAAAAGGTCTTGATCTGCTAATTTGTAATGTGCCCTGGCTAAACTCATGGACCTTGGCCATAGAGAACATTTTATGAACTTGACTCCAAAGACATGAGAAGTAAAGGCAAAAAAAAAAAAAAGAAAAAGAAAAAGAAAGAGACTATATCAAACTAAAAAGCAAATGATTTCTTATTCTTTCTTGTCTCCTAGTATCTAGGGACCCTCTCAGTTTAATTGACTATTTTAATTTTTTGCTGCTTCCTTAATCTGCCTGTAATCTAATAGTAGCATCTACTATGAGATTACCTCGCCTTCAACACATTGCCCTCTGATCTTCTGTGTGTCAATGACACACAGGAACAGAGAAGCATTTGGAAGTATAAGCTAGATCTTCTCTTTGCCTGACAACACTGTTCCACCCCCAACTATGAAAGCATCCAGTGTTAGCTCAGGAACACGACACAGGAGTTTTCTTCCTGCAATCCAAATGATTGACTGGGCAAATCTCCCACAGACTTGACCTCAGTCTGAACCTCACCCCTCCAAGCATTGCATACTTTGCAATTCTAGGCTGAAAAATCAGAGCACATGGTCTCCCTGATCTATATTTCTCCAGCCTCCTTGCTCCTCTATTTTTTTCTTCTAAATTCCTGTGAAAATATAGGTGATGAATTTCCATTTATTTTTACTGCTTGTTTTCCTAAGTCTTGCACTACATCAAGGTCTGTCATTGAAACTCTCAAGCCCAGACAGCAATATGCTCCATAGGAAAATGGAAAGACAACCTTTTCTCTCACAACATTGCCTGATTTTAAATCTACACATTTCAGCATTTTAATTGAACATCAGTTTATAACTATTCTTTCTTTTTCTTTCTATTTTTTCTGAACCATATAATGCTGTTAACAGAAGTATCATGAGAGGTACTTTGAGGGGGATGGAGAGCCTCTGTAAGTTTATGGAATGAAACTGATTCTTTATATTTTTTAAAATGCCTAGAGAAGAAATCAAAATGGGGCAAATAAAAGTTACGTTACACAATGTATAAGACTGTGGGTAGGCTTTATAACTTAAGTGTACTTTGATTACTTTTACAATTTCTGTTTTTGTTTTGAAATTTAAGTTATTAAACATCTTCAGGTTATATACTAAAGAATGGTTTTTCTATAGATTATTCACTGGAAAGTACACGTGTAAATTAAAAACATTTTAAAAAATCCTCCTGGCTGGTATTTAGGAATAAGATTTTTTCAAATGATGAAATACACAATATTCTGAAAAAATTCCTTCGAGAGTATAATTATATAAATTTGCAATACAATTAAGAAAAGGCCTTATTAAAAATAGAGCCTTAATTGATACAATATTGACAAGAAAAACAGAAATAAGGAGGTTCCTTCTAGATGTACTTTTTGTAGTGGAAATAGAGCAGACATTAGATCAACTAGAGAAACCAAGACACAAAGCTGATCATTGTTTAGCAGATCATAAATCAGAATTATAGGTTGTAATGCTATGTTTTAATCCTCTTTCATCTCCTCTTCACTACAAGTTTTTGCCCAAAACTGACTGTATGGAGTAGTGTTTTGAAATGTTTCTATCGACATGTTCGGGGAGCACAGATTCACCAAGTGTGAATATTAGAGAAATGCATGTGCTTCATCATTTTACTTATGTGCAGATTTTAGAACAAGTGGATCCACCTACCCTTGGGCAGTATGACATAACAAACCAGATCTTTATTACACCAGATACTTTTCTGAATAGTATTTTCAAATAGTTTTAGATTTGCAGAAAACTTCTAAATATAGTACAGGCCAATCCTATATACTCAACAGCCAATGTCCCCCGCTGTTAACAACTTCTGTAATCATAGTACATTCATTACAACTAATGAATCAGAATATGCTACCGGTGAACCAATATACATTTGTTTGCAAGTAACAGAAGACTAAATCAAAATAGTACCAGTTATATTCATGGTAGTGATAGTGATAACTGAATCGTTTGAGAATAATGCAAGCATTAGGTATGGTTGGAGCCAGGCCTCATACACTGTCAACAAAATCCAGCCCCCATATTTAAAAAAAAATATTTTTGACATAATTTGCCTCTGGATTTCCTTTGTTAGCACGATGCAGACAAATTCTCCAAATAGAGGGAAAAAGGCACAGCAGCTTCAGGCTCACATCTATATTCTCAATAACCCTGAGATATAATGTTTCCAATAAATCTTGAGATTGATCTTCAGTGTACTAACTCAGGACATGTGACCCTTCTGAACATGTGGACTGGCAGCACCAGCATCACATCTCACCCCTGGATCCAAGAATTATATTAAGTTTCCTAAATAACTTAACCCAGTCATGAGACAGATGTTTCTCATGAGTAAATTAATTTACTTATAGAAGGAGAAAGGACATATCCTGCATATGAAGAAGGCAAAATATATTGATCTCTACTGCCTATGGGTATGTGTCTTAATCTTGAAAGAATCTGCAAGCATGCTAGTCTATAATCATTTCTAGTCTAAATTTCAGGTAGAAAGGTGTATGGTTGATTCTTTTTATGTCTATGGAAATGGTAATTAAAAATGTGTTATTGCTTTTTTTGTTTGTTTGTGTTTTTCTTTTGATTACAATTGCAAGTCAGCTGTCTCTGTTTTTAAGTAAATATAAGAAACCCAATTCAGGCTCGATATTTAAATGAGTATTTCCTTCACTGTTTCATGACCTAGAATACCCCAAATTCTTCAAGCAGTATATTTATGGTATTCCATATACATAGCATTTGCACAAAGATTAAATAGTAACTAGGGATATTTCAAGATTTTATTCATGTTACAAGAATTTTCCTTTGTAAAAATAGCAGCAATAGTTAATACTTTTATTGGTGTAAGAACTGTAAAAATATTTATAAACACGGAATTGTTTAATTCATAGAGCTATTAAGATTGTACAGTTTTTAGTTCCATGTTATAGAGGAAGCAACTGAGATAAAGGGACAAAGCAAAAAGTTGCAAAACTAGTAAGTAGTTTTATCAAATGTCTGTTAAATTCTCCTTTACATCTTTGGCCTGTTCCTCAGGCCCTTGGCTGATTTTGCACAACCAGCCACAGCCACAAAAATCCCCTTTGTGTGGATTCTGACCAAATTCAAATGGCTACAGCATTATTGTCCCTCTCCTTTTGGATTCAATGCACAATTGCTGCCCTTGGTTCAGACTTCCTGTAGATACTGAGGCATAAAACACCATGGCAGCATTTGGTGCCTACACCAAAGCAACTTGGAAGTGGAAAGAAATTGTAACTCTGAAGGTAAATCTTAGACCACCAGGAGATAGCAGCAAAGGAAGAATACATTTTTATCCATTCTTTTTCTCTCATGTACAGACATCCCTGAGAAGCAGTCATTAATAAGGCTTCTTGGGAGACAATCCCAAGAGACCAAGCAATAAATCACATTTAATATCATGTGCTAGATAGCTTGGGAGAGCACCCCTGATTCAGTTCTCCCCTCTTCCCTGCCTAACTCTCCTTCAGCTTTGCATTCCTGCCCCCCAAAATTTTGCTCTTGAATAAAGCATTAACACTTAAGTCTGCTTCAGGCTCTGTTTCTAAGAAACTCAGTCTGAGACCGTTTTTATCAGTAGCAACCCTAGAAAGTAGATTCTTGGGATACCATATGACTGTCTAGTCTCACAGCAGTGGTTCCTTTGCTAGTGTTATGAGAGGCAGATGATTGGCTCTGGCGTGCTGTGACATCACAATCGCTAAGGCTTTCCCATGTGGCTAATTGATAGGAAGATAGGACTTTAGGATATGTAGTGGCTTATGTTTATATGGTACGGGGACAATAATAATTATAGGGATTGTGGATTGGGTTGGCTTTTCTTGATATCACTGGAAACTTTGAAAGAGAACAGTACAGGCTTAGAGAAGACAATTGCCAACTTGAGGCACTGTGAATGCTGGAGAGGACCATTATGGCTTCCTTTATGCAGAATCTTAACATGTATGGGTACAGGGCACTTTGAAAAAACTCAGACCCAAGATTTAATTTTAAGTGTGACAGAGCTACAGAAGAGACCAAATATGCTGCCTTGGGGGGTCTCATCTCTTTAGTTCAGGGTTGAGGTTGGGAAAGAGCAAGGTTTTGAGAGTAGGGAAGGAGACATTCGTGTGGAGAGAACTGAGAATTTTGAACTATAAGTTCCCCCCCGCAAAAAAAAAAAAAAAAAAATCAGGAAGAGTTACTCTCCACTTGACAGAAGAGAACAGTTTTCTAGCTTGCAGCACATTCAGAGACCTCATGGAGGAAGATGTTTCCCAAAATGTCTCTTGTGCACCTTAAGAACTGCCCTGCCAACATTGATCATATTCAGGCTTGTTACAAAGCAAGGAAAGTCAATAGTTTATTAAGGACAAATTTTTTAAATCACCAATTATAATTGTAGTACCTAATGAAAATGTACAGGGTAGGAACTGGTGAATGATTGTGGTAGTTATCCTAAAAGTGTCAGAGTATAGTATTAAATATAAAGCTTGTCATTGGTTAACTTCCCCAGGGAAATCGACTCTGAGATGAAGATTTGCATGTAACAGTTTTATTGAGGTGTGCTTCTGGAAGTAGCACTTATTAGGGCCTGGGGGAGGTAGGATTGGGCAAAGGGAGAAGATAAACTGGTGTGATGTAGTTAAAGAAGGGTCCTCAGTCAATCCCACAACTGTGGTTTCTCACAAAAATTTCATATTTAAGTAGTTCACAGACCAAAAAAGCAATTGAAAAGGAGCCCAGGTTGAATTGATAATAGATTCATCAATATTACTTTAAGTAAATACTCCCTTGATCTTTTCCAGATGATACTTATAGCCAATACTAAGATAACTGTGTAGTGGGAAACAAGAAGGACAGATATTTTAAGGCTGTTAAAGATTCTGAACTGAACCTGACACCATGAGTGAGAGCCTTGGGTGCCAGGTGACAGAGTTTTGGCCCAAGACAGATGCTCAGTGCAATGTAGCTAACATAGTCATGCAATGAACCTCTAGTTATTTCTTTGGTTCTCAAGTAGATAATTTAATCTGACATATTTAACAGATGACTAATCCTTACATAGAGTTATGATCTGTGTCTTAAGAGCCATTACAGTTAAAAAAAGAAGAAGAACAGCCTGGAGATTACATAAAGAAATACTATATCTCAGTAAGTATTACAATGATAAGCATAATGAAATACATAAGAAATACAAGGGTAGTGGTTTATATGATGTCTCCATTCAATTTACCTACTGGCTGATAGGGAAATAATATTTTTAATTGGTCCTAATTGATAGATAACTATGGATTGACTACCTTACACTTACCCAAGGTATATACAGACCCAATTGCAACTATGTGCTTGATATGGCATGTTTATTGGTGCAATACCACACAACCCCGGCACTTGGCACACGTGAATTGACTTGACAATTGCATTGTTCCTGATTCCTGACAGCAGGGAGAACCAAAGGCAGTTTGTCATCACACAGTAGGGACAGCAGGGCACATTCACTGACTACCCCAGGGCTATGTTTATACTCATGCTCACATTCATGATATGCTCTTAAAGAACATTGATCCTTCTGCTATTCTGCAGAAAATCATACAGATCAACTATAATGATGTGTCATGCGAACTGGACTCAATAATCAGAAACAGACAAGTGTCTATATGCCCCAGGATGACACCAGAATGTCAGAGAGTGATAGAAAATCCTATTGAAGATGCAGCAGTCTCCCATCCCAGTGGATGTTTAGGGGTTAAAGTCAGCTGGAGCATACCAAAACATTTTTCCTAAAATGAATAAAAATTGAATGCACCTCATATATCTTAATTGCAGGGCTTGGTGGACCTCGGATTTTTTGAGGCAGCACATAATATACTTTAGAATACTGTGATGATTCATTTATTGGGTGACTCAATAAAATGCCAGTTTCTAGTAGGGCCAAGAGCAGGAAAGTATTCTGCATGGTCAAGATTGTGGTATAAGCTGTACTGTCACTTAAAGTTTGTGACCCAGAAAATCCAATAGTACTACATGTATCTGTGGTATATTTAGGATGCTATATTGAATCTCTAACAAGCCCCAGGAAGAAGAACTGACATGTGGAATCCTAGGCTGTAGAGCAAGGTCAAGATTTCAGCATCCAAGAAATTAATCTTAATTAAAAAAAAAAAAAAACTCCTAATATACTAATAGGTCCTAGTAGAGAGAGAGAGAGGGCATAATAATGGGGTACCAAATGCTGCATTACCACAGGTATTTATTCTAACTGGGGTATTATTAGACTTGCTGAGTTGTGAGTTTGGGAGTGTGAAGCTGTAATACATTGTGAAACGAAAACGGTATGTGGGATCTGACCTGAGCTGTTTTAGAAAGTATGAGAAAATCAGATGAACTAATGGCCAGAACTCCCATATCACCTACCTCTATTGCATTGACATCTATCCCTCGAGATTATGGCTAGGGCCTTCTAGGAATATTTCTTGTGAACAATTGATATAGAGTAAAATAAAATTAGACCTATTTCACAGATTAATTGGCTTAAAGGAGATGTGGTCCTTGACATGAGAATCTGTGACTGATTGGACCTATACCTCATCACTTGGGGAATAAGTGAGGACATCTTAGAACTATGAAAGTGCTATATTTTATTAAGTAACTGGATATTATGGAGAGGAGCATCAGTAGAGCTGAGGACTGGTCAGTTGGACACTTCTCATGTGTTATTGCAGATAATCTCAACATCACTGTTTCTGGAACCTCTGACTATTTGTTTCAGACTAAGCCACTATTGTGGTAACCCAGTCTGTGTGGACTCCATCTGGAGTTTATCAGGTGCAACCCAACAGTGTCACATCCCATGGATATTCTGAATGCCGTTTTTCTTCTACTGTGGAGGTCTACTGGAGAATGAGATGCTGGGATCCACTCAGGGCCATCACACATGCGACCCAGAAATGCAAATGACATTGAATCTAGGGGATGAAATTTGATCATGAGGAGATGGGAGACAAAAGACAAATTCTTCTATGTTTCAGCCCCAGGAACGTGTGTTCTGAGAAAGCTTATTTTGTGTTTTGGAAGATAATCTCTGTGTTTGAGTCATGCTTGACACTAAGTGATGGCCAGCTTAGTAACGCATTTTTATATTTGCTATCCCTCTTTTATTTCTCTTTTCCCTCACTTCTGTTGTGTGTTTTGTTTGTTTGTTTGTTTAGTTGGTTATTTTTTACATAGTGGTGCTGAACACCGTGCTTCCGGTTCTACTATCTGTGCAAATCAGGCTAAGATAGAGCAGACAGAAGTGAAGACCAAGCAGTCAGATCCTTGCTCTTAACTAGTACCATCCATGAGAATATTCAAATGTCAAAAACCTACCCTCTGTTTTCCCCTGTGGTCTGTGCTTAAATAGTCTAAATAAGTATACTGCTTTATGTTTTCCTATGTTTTATGTATTTTTCTCAAGAATTGTTGTATCTTTGAGATATTAGATATTGCAGTCTATAATATCAAGCTGTTAATGTGCTAATTAAATGCTGCTCATCAATTCCCTGTGGTTATTTTATTATGTATAGGGTAGCCCATTAAGAATGAAACTGAAACCACCATATACATTCTAGTTAGGATTAATTGAAGTTATGGTGTCTCAGTAAGACATGCAAACTTAGTTCATTGCCAGCTAGTAGAAGTCATGTCACTAAACTATCTCTTAGGATGATTGGTAAAACATCTCTAACTTTTATTTAATAAGCACATTGTCTAAACATTAAGAGAAGCAAGAAGAGGAACAATCATAGAAGTCATTACTATAACCTTCAGAGAGAAAAAAAGGGAGCTCTCTTAAGACATTTTGAATAAAATGCATTAACAAAGTTTTTTTAAATGGGCATCTGTTATAACACCAAAATATGTCTAACACAGTTATTTTGTTTGTACCATAAACAAGTGCCAAAAATTATATGTAGTACATTAGAATAAGAATGGATGAACCCACATAAACACACACACACACACACACACACACATAATAAAAGACAAAGCCCGACAGTTATTTCTAAGATTCCTAGAAATCAGAAAAAAATGGAAAGTAGCCCTGGCTGGTTTGGCTCAGTGATTAAAGCATTGGTCCATGGACCAAAGAGTCATGGGTTCAATTCCAGACACATACCTCGGCTGCGGTTTGTCCCAGCCTTGGTTGGGGTCATGCCGGAGGCACAATGGCTTAAACCAAGCTTCACACATATAATACTGTAGTTATGTAACCTTAGGTACATCACTGACTTTTTCATTGTGCCTCAACTTCTCCAAATATGAAAATAAGACTGTCTTTTTGATGTAAGAATTAAGCAGATACCAAATATAACATCTTAATTCTCTCTCCTTGTAATTCCAGGATTTATGGCAGCTACCACAAAGTCACCTGTTCAGAAATCAAAGTCACACTGCGACCCCACTGGAATATTAGAACTTGTATTAGAATGTACAGGATATTAGCAATTGAATGAAGGAGAAATAATATATTTTATGGATTAGTAAATACTGTTTTTGAGTTACCACCAGTTACTCTTTTTAATATTGTATATGTTTCAGTAGTGGTAAGGATGACCAGATTTTTTTATTCTAAATCATTCTTCTGGATTTATTACAATAGTTTAATTCAGGTTTAGCATATTCCAATGATTTGAACCTCTTTTACACATATGTCTCTGAATTTAGACTAGAAATTTTTTAAATCCTTACCTGAGGATATGTTTTTATTGATTTTTAGAGAGAGATGAAAGAGGGAGGGAGAAAGAGAGAGAGAGAGATACATCAACCTATTGCCTTCTGTACAAATCCTGACTGGGGATTGAACCCACAACCTAGGTGTGTGATCTGACCGGGAACTGAACTGGCAACCTTTTGATGTACCACGTGGCCAGGGATTGAACTAGAATTTTGACTGAATGTTATACTATGATGTAGTCGTGTATGAGCAGAACATGAAAATTGTATCTAATATAATGTTCCCATGAATTATAGGCCATATTCCAGAAGTCTGCTTCTTTTCTATACTGACACATTTTAAAAAATTGTAATGCTTTTTTTCTTATTAGAATTTCAGCAAAATTTTTTTATCACTAGTGCCTGCCTATCCCAGTACAGATGTAAAATAAGACAAACCTGTGCCCAAACCTCAGTTGCAACATGGGCTAACTCGGAAGAGCTAGGACCAGTTACTAAACATCTCTGGACCTGAAGTTTTTTATTACTCAAGCGAGACTGATAGTAACTGCCATTCTTGGTAGTCATAAGCACTTACTTGTAAAGCAGCAGGCACATAGTAAGTTCTCAACAACAGACAGAAATCATTATTAGATGTTTTTAAATGGTTGATGAATAAATAAATGAGGCAAACACCATGCATCTTATTTAGGTCAAGGTTCCTTTTTTCCTATCTCTTTGCTCACCATAAGTGACCTATTTCTAAAGGGAAAAAAATAAAGGACTTTTAGTAACTAGGATACAATTTTTCACCACTGATTTCTACTTTGCTTTGTTCGTTTCTCTTTATCTTGAACTGCAACATTGATTTGAGCTGGTGCTAACCTACAGTACTCTCTTTCTCCACACCTGCATTTTAAACATTAGATGCAAACAACTAAACAAACAACAAAAAAATAAGAAGAAAGGGAAAAAAAGGGAAGCCATGCAATAGAAATAATAAAATAAAGAGCTAGTACAGCCCTGGCTGGTGTGGCTCAGTTGGTTGGGCATTGTCTGGTGAACTAAAAAGTTGCCGGTTCAATTTCTGGTCAGGGCATATCTCAGGTGTGGTAGAGGCAACTGATCAATGTTTCACTCTCTCTCCCTCTCCCTTCTTCTCTTTCTAAAAATCAATAAAAATATTCTCTTTTAATAAGAGCTAATGTAACAAATGCAGCATCTCAAGAGGTCTAGCTTATTTGTACATAAAGGTGTCTGTTAACCAAGGCAGCATGTGTGTGTGTGTGTGTGTGTGTGTGTGTGTGTGTGTGTGTGTGTATATATATATATATATTTGTTTTCTTATATTTCACAATTTGAATATTATTGGTTTCTGCCTGCTCTCTATTTGGGTAACTTCTATGGGAAAAATCTTTATAATTTAAATGATATAAAATATGAGAAAAGTAGGTCAAACAGATAAGGTAGTTGTTATTTTACCATATTTCTCTGATTGCAATTTGAATTTCATTAAACTTGCTCAAGTTATGGATTTGAAAATATTTTTTAAATCTGATACATAATTATGAGATGTTTGATTTAATTACTTTTAAATTATGCAAAACATAAGAGGTTGCTTTTTTATTGATCTTATCACAAGCAATTTTTCTGCTCTTAAAAACATGAACAGAAATACCCATTATAAAACATGCATGCTTTAGAAATCCACCAAGGCATTTTTTTTCAGCAGTTAGAAGGTGTCTGTCTCCCTATTGAGAACTTCAACTTTGCTTCCATTGCTCTTATGGACATTAATAAACACTTAAATACATTATTACCTTACTTCACTGTATTTAGTTAATTTTCTACAATAGAGGTTTGTTTTTTTTTTGTTTTTTTTTTTTTTGCACAAGCATGAAGTCTTAATACTTTACAATTGATATTTTTATTTACCATTAAATCATCCTCTACCTTAAGGTGTGATTAATAATGAATTATTTTATTATTTAACAATACATTTTGGTAGTATTAGATCATCTTTTAGAAATGCAAAAATAGTACAAAATTATCTTTTACATGACCTCATCAGACCAAAATAAAAGTTTAAAATATAGTTTTGAAATGTATTTATATTATTCTTACATTCTTATATTTTCTTATATTAAATTTTACTAGGTATACTGTGAAGCAGAAATTCTAGCAGCTGTGTTTCACTTTCGTAGACAGAAGCTAGAATTTATAAGAGCATTAATATATTTTTAGAGCATGACTTTGGTTCTTAGAAGTTTACAGGAATTGGATCTTGAGGACTGTAGAAAAGAATTAAGTAAGGATATAGCATAAATCCTTTTACCTGAGACTAATGCATACTCACAACAGTTCAGTTGAAGATTCACGTAATTTACAGTGTTAGGAAGCATAAAATGAATAAGGGAGAATGTCCCCAAATTATAAGAGTTATTATCATTTTCTGTGTTATTTGACATCTATTTATTGAGCCTTGACTAAGGATATGGCATAAGTATGATCTCAAATTAATCGTTTGGAGATTGAAATCTCATTACTGGTGTCAGTTTTAAGTTAAGAAACTACAATATCTGAGTGACTTGGATTTGGTTGAATAGTCACTAATTGAAATTGCTTGCCAGAGAATGAAAAACTTTATGAAAAAAATGAAGTATGTGTTTTACATTCTCAAAGCTTTGTTTTCAACATCTAGCTGTAACACCAGTCCTTCATATCCATTCTCTCCCTTAACAGTGTGACTTCATTCCACAAGTTCTCCTATACATAGTATATTACATATTTTTAATGTAAAAAAACTCACAGAGAATTGCCTGACATGTAAATTATGTATGAGGAAATAGGAATAATTATTTAAATGTCAATGTTTCTTTACAAATATGCTATCTAAAATAAAAGTCTAATTTGATTTTTAAATGTAAATTTTGAACATAAAGAAAGTGGAGGCCTATGTAAGCATGAGTTGTTTAGAACTTTTTAAATCACACATTTTTGAGATTTTAATTACTTGGTTTAATATCATAAAAAGGTGAGATGCAAATTATTTAAACATATTCAAAACATTTAAGATGACATCCAGTGTTAGACATTTTATTTTCTCAATATTTTCTTCCATTCTCCTCTAAACATCTCTAGTTATTTAATTTTCAACACATCTGTACATACCGCCCACATATAGTCCTGTCAGTCCTTTATGATCATTTAGAAATTTCAAATTATTCCAGTAAGAAATACTCAGAATTTGTGATGCTGAACTTCTAATGTGGTCATTGTTATGTATACTAGCTAGACCACAGGATTTCTCTGCACTCCACCACTATCATTAAGGTGCCTAATATTTCAGGCTATAAAGGATCAAGCAGCATCTCCTAACCTCATTCATCCTCAGTCTCCTCAGCTCTAACAATGAGGACTTTGGAACGTATCTTTGACATTGTCAACAGACACTCCACTACATATGTGTGCTAGTCAGGATGGCTAGGTTTTGTGGCAGTACATTTTTAACTCATGCAAGTAGTTTATAACAGTAAGATCTACTTTGTCTTCATGCTATGTTTATTGCCAACTGGCTGAGAGCTCCATTCTTGTAAACATATAGGAGGACTGTAGAGCCTTTCCCATTGCAGAGCAGCTGAGGCTGTGCTGCCTGCTGAGAACGCATGCAGAGAAACAGTCTATGTGCTTCCATCCACTCCAGTGTTGCTGGTAGCTGTGTCGGAGGGAAAGAGAAGCCAATAAATCACACATTGGTTCCTAAAGACTTTTCCTCGTGCTATTTTGGTAACAGCAAGTCATACATTATGTCTAACTACCAAAGGTAGGGGAAATGTATTACTGACATGTAATGAAATGGACATTTATAAATATTTGGTGAAAAGCACAAATGACCATATATAAAATGTATAGTTTAATGATAACCTGTATAAAGCACCAATTATCTCATATATTGTAAAAAAAAATCTTTCACTTACTCATTAAACTAAATTTCATTGAAAATTTACACATTTTAAGTAGTGAGTTAGGTATTAGGAATATTTGGATGTATAAAACATAATTTCAGAATTGAGGACAAGTGATTTGTGGGAGGAGTGTCATCCTATGTTATCTTCCTTTCCAAATCATTACACCAATGTTTTTTCTTAATTTCCCCATGATTTATTTATATCCTCCCTAGCAAAAGCAGTTACCTGAGACTTTTTTTCTGCAACACTGGTCATTTTTCTCCTTCTCAGAAATGTTAATATCCAAACTGCAGTCCCATCTGAGATACCATCTGTTTCTTCCCTCTTTTGTTTCACTGATCTCTAGTTCTCCTCTACCTGAGCTGTTCACTCAGAGTCGTCTTAGGGACTGGTCACCAAACAGCCTCTCCATCAAGTAGGGCGGTGGCATTCACATCCCCACCAAAAGTCATTGTCCCACATGTCATTTGTTCAGTCATGACTGTAATTACTTTAAACTCTTTCTCTTTCTAATTCTCCCTACTATTTCTGGCTCCATATAACTCAATTTCAAGCTTACTCTACTTCTTCAATCATTTTACTAATTTTATTTTATTAAAATTATATTGTGTCCAAATGTTATACTGAAACTGTCATCCAATATTCAATCCTGAATCCACTTCATTTATCACTTCTCCACTTGAGTTCTTAGGCCAAAGAGCGCTTGTAGAGAAAGTCACAAAATGCACAAATATGACCTACTTCAAATATGTATTTGCTGGTCAGCCTGGTTTAGAGCCTACTGAGCATCTAATCTGTAATATTTTACAAAGCAAAAAAATACATCGCCACGACTTCACTCTTTTTTCCCCTCCATATGATTGTGTGTCACTTCTCTTCTTTATTTTTGTATTGTTCCACACATCTTTCCTAATTCATTAGAGATACTAAATCTTCTACCTGTAAATGTGACACCATCATGTCCCATTGTTTCTCACTCATTCTGTTCCTTGTGTCTTTAAATCCAGCCATTCTTAGAGTCATAGAATCTTTAAATCTAAATATAACATAAAGATTACATTTGAAATCTGGTTCAAATTTGCATTTTGCATGTATCTGTCAATACAACCTCCCCCAGCTTCTCACTAAAATACTCATGAAGGCTCAGAAGGAAATGAAAATTCACATCGTTGACAAACACTATGTCTGGCACATAATCCAGTACCAAAATTTGAAACACAGATGGAAGTGAAGTGGAGAAAACTGGCAATAGGAGAGAACAATATCAAGAACAAGGAATCATGACCACAAAAACAACCCTGCCAGATTTGAGTTTATAGTACATTCAGACCTCATCTTATTAAACAGAAAACACCTAAAAATAAATTATAATTTATAACCAAGATTGTAATTTTTATCAATCTGTGTACTTATGACAACCAGGGAGTTTTTAATTATTTTTAAGTATTAAATTGAAGAAACTAAAATGTCTGTCTCATTGCAGGCATGTATTATTTATTGAGATCTTGAGGTATAATGATATTATAAAAAATAACCTTAATAATATTCTGCAATGAACATAATGTGTGACTATATTCTCCAAGACCATATTTTAAGTGGCCATAGAGCTTAAAATAAAATAAAGTTAACTTTTCTTTCCTACAGTCACAACTTAATTGATGTACATATTCATTGAACACTAATAAGAGATCTTGGGAAGTAATTTTTGTTTGTTGCATTATTCGTATTTCTTTTCAGTTTTCAAGGTCCAAAGTTATCCTCTCCTAAACATAAAAGTAAATTATGTATTTCAAGTGGAATGTATTTTCAGAGTATAAAGTTTTATCAATAGTGAGTATTTTCTAGTTGTGTTTGTTTTTGTTTTGTTTTGTTTCCCAAATGGGTTATTTGTTTTGTCTTATTTTCTGATATATCACAAAAGTGATGTTTCTTTTCTGGCGGGAATTTTTTTTCTCTTCAAAAATAGTCATCAAGCCCGGCCAGTATGCCTCAGTGGATTGAGTGTCATGCCATAGACTGAGAGGTCCCTGTTTGATTCTCAGTCAGGGCACATGCCCGGGTTGCAGGCTCGATCCCAAGTAGAGGGTGTGCAGGCGGCAGTTGATCGATGTTTCTCACTCACATTGATGTTTCTATCTCTCTCTCTAAAAAATAAATGAAAAGTATGTTTAAACAATAATTATCATCATCAATAGTTAAGGAAAAGATGGGGCCCAGAACAGCTCTTTTTTTGAAGTTGCAAGAAGTTATTACCCAAAAAAGTACTTCAACTTTGTTTACACAGCTGATCTTGTAAGTCCTTGGAGTTTAATGTAAATGATGAAACATTTTCTTCCTCCTTGCTGGTGACAGTTCTATGTCTTTTCTAAGCAGAACCAACAAGCCAGTGTGACATATTTTCATCTTCAAGTCACAACACTTACCAGAAACAAGAAACAAGCCTCTCAAATTACATTGACACCTAAGTAGCAAGACAGTGCAATCTAACTATCAAAAAGCGGGTTCACTAAAGCTCAAACTATTTATTGCCAACACAGTGTAGGTATAATTTGTCTTGTCTTGATTTAGACAGCCAAAACAGTGCTAAAAACCATACTAGCTAGTTACCCACATCAAATACCAATGACTCCGAGGGGCAGGTTCTGTTTTACAGTGGTGGTGTTCATGCTCAGCTGTGCCACAGTTCACAAAAGTGAGTTGAAAAGCATCCATTTCCAAAGAGAAAGCATGTTTTAAATATTTTTTGACTGCTGCTAATCTGGTTTAATGATAGAAATTCATCAATACTTTTTCATGATTATAAAATTGGTAGCACCGCTTATAAAATTGCATTAGGTTATAGACCATATGCATTTGCTAATATTTGACCCCTCCTTTTTTTACCTATATAAAGAGTGATTTATGTAACTCAACCTAAAAACCTGTTTAATAACACCTTGTGGGGCAAATTTCAGGTTTCTCTAAAATATTTTCACGCAGACATCTTCAGTGACTTGCTCAACATCACATGCTAATAAGCGGTCGAATGATTTGAATGGTTACTTACCATTTTCTATGGAGTCGTACTAGAATTTTTTTTAGTTTTTTCATGTGTCTCGTGATCTTCCCGATTCTAGATTTCAGCAATTGGACTGCTTTTCTCCTCCTCCATTTACTAAGCCATGTTCACTGTTCAGTTTTTAGATTAGAAGCCCTGCAAGAGAGAAGGCTTTCCTGATACCACCACAGACTATGGCAAATCCTCATTGCTTCTCTTCCTCCATCACCCTCCTTCACATAACTTCACACTTGTAGTTATGTAATAAATTGTAATAACTGGTTTGTTGCCTTTGTTCATGCTAGATATATGAGGACTCCAAACCAGCAGTCATGGCCACTGGGTTCCACAGTGTTGGACACAGTAAATTACACTATGTTTATGTGTTCCCTATACTTGTTTACTACAAAATCATTATTAGCATCCTGAAGAAATAGAATTTCAATCCCAAACCTGTAAACTCGAATACTACTGAACCATTTGAAATATGTTAATCTATTAAATCATTTACTGAATTTTAGTATTTAACAAGATATGAGATTTTGTTAACTAATCATCAACAAGGGACTCTATAGTATTAATACACACATTTAGTTATTTAGACAAAAACTAAATTTGCTATTATGTTTAAAACATTAAGTGTGTTAAAAACTAATCATTCTTTATAACTGCTATTTAATTTTTATTTTATAATATAAATTATTCAACAAGCTGCAACATGTACAACCTGGGCTTTACCCAGAAAAAAACAGGTAAATATGTTCTTACGTTTTAGAGAGGAAAATGTAAACATGTTCATTTAACAAAATCACACAATATGAATATGCATTATATTCTGCTATCTTCTTTAATATTATAGTAGCATTATCTTTAAGTAAACTTTTATTCCAATGGGTAGCTTAATTAGTAACATACAGTAAACCAGCCAGTAGAGAAGCTAATTGCTTGATTGTCAAATGAAATAATAACAATTCCCCCTACAGTGAAAGCTCCACGACTGTAATTAGATTATATTATACTTTACCCTGCAGGGAATACTATAAACACAAGATGAGCCAATGTTACCCACTATATATTTTTTTTATAGCATGATGCTAAACTGCCACCTTGATGTTAAAGCTAAGACATCAAGAACAGAGCACCAAGGGCATTTCTGATGCCCAATTACATTTGTTTTTTGGATATTAATGTAAATATAGATCTCAGAATGGTTTGCTGACTAATCATTTATAGTAAAACAAATTGATGAAAATTTTAGAAACTTTATGGATAACAAATATTTAGAAAATAAAACTGTTGAAGTCTGGCTGGTGTGTCTCAGAGGGTGAGAGTCAACCCATGCACTAAGAGGTAGCCAGTTCAATTCCCAGTCAGGACACATGCCCAGATTGTGGGCCCAATCCCCAGTGGGGGGCATGCAGGAGGTAGCCAATCAATGTTCTGTCTCATCGATGTTTCTATCTCTTTCTCCCTCTCAATTCCTCTGTCTCTAAAAAATAAATAAAGGAAAAATTTTTGTTTTAATTTATAAAAAAAACTGTTGCAGAGTTTTCACAATTGATTGGGTGTTTTTTAAATATATATTACCCTTTTCAGTGTTCTGTATATGTGAATTTTAAATAAAATATACAGAATGTTGACTGATAAACTCTAAAAAAACAAAACTACAGAAAATCATGTATAGTAATAAAAAATAAATTTATGTTTTGCTCATTACATTCACAAAACTTGTTTATTTAAAACATTGAACATTATTATAAAAATAATAACATAGTATAACCTCATCTATGTTAATATAATTAGAAAAAAATAAAAATCCCTTGTCCTGCAAATTATTCTAGTACATTGTAAATAATAATTAAAGGAACACACATGAGTAAAATATCTTCTCTTGGATGATGGCTTTCCTGATTCTAAATAGGTCACCTGTCAAGAAGATAGATGGTTTTCCACTCATCATTATAACATGTTCACCACAAGAATCAGATGCTTGATGCAATGGAACTGTTACCTAATGGCATTTTGGCTTGTAATCTATTTTTAAAAAGATATATAAACACATAAAGGAGAGCTATCCTTTGTTCCCCATATTTCTAGAGAAAAATGTATGTTTCTTTGTTCATACAGTCTAGTTTGATCATTAAGAAGAAGAAAAAAAGACAAACAAAACCTAAGTGCTTTCTGAATAACATATATAAAGTTTGCTACCCATAAAAGCATATAAACTCCTTTACATGGATAGGACACAAAGGTGCCCATGTACCTATAAACATGAGCACACACATACAAGATATGACCATAAACTAGCAAGCTGAATTTCCTCCCACAGATCATTTTCTATGCTATAAAGTTACATATGTAGTATATGTGTGTGTGTGCACACGTGTGTGTGCATATATATATAGAGAGAAATACACACAAATGACATATAGTATAATGTATGTATTTTAAAAGATTTTAACTCAGAATTTAGGTAGAACTTTTGACTGATTTTAACTAAAGTAATAATTTTAACCACTAATAAACTTTGTTATATTTCCATTCTTCTCTGCAAAATGGTTCATTTTTTATAATTAACATAAGAAATTTTTACATTTAATTTAAAAATGTTTATTAACAAACTTGTTTTCTTTTGTATGAAATTAATATAACTTACTATTTCTCAACTTAGTACAATGAACAGTGAATATGTTTGTACATAAATGTCTGTTCTTTCTAGAGTCCTTTAAATAGATTCTTGAAAAGGAATAACTGAGATGGATATGTTACCAATTTGTTATGGTTGTCTGTGTAGATTTCATATCACACTTCACAGAAGTGAATAATGCACTGCTATTGCAACCTGAGCAGCAATTCATAGCAGCATTTAAAAATATGACAATATAAAATTAAAAAACAGTATCAAATTATCATTTAATATAATTTGGTAATAATGAATTTGACAGTTGTTTCATGTGTTTGAATTTTCTGTTTCTTAATTTGCTAAATTACGTCCTTTAAAATTCTTAAATTTTATTTACAAGTATAAGTCTCAGTTGAAGAAGTTGAAAATTGCTTTACATGCATTTGCTTTCCTATTTATTCATTTTTCTCTTTCAGTTCTCCAACTCAACTATTTAGATCTCATTTTACCTTTCAATACATGGAACAGTGTAAACGTATGTTCACAATGAGCCTGAGTGACACATGTCATTAGACACATGTCACTGGAACTGAATATCAAAAGCAAGACTTTGGTCTTGGAAGATGTGCTATTTTTGTTTGCCACCCCTGACCCACTTCCTATCATTTTGACCCTTCTTTGTCCCTGGAGGCTGGAATATGTGGACTCCATTAACAGGTCCCTATGCCCTCCAATTTGGAGGGAGCAAATTGAGATCAGACTGTTCATTTCCCGGTTTTCTCCCTACAGAGCTGCCAAGGACTCGGTTAGTCCCTCCACCAAAAGTAACAGCTCTGGTCTGGACACCTCTCCACACACTCCCTTGTCTCTCCCTTTGACCTTGAGTGGAAAGATAGCTTTCTCTCATTCTTAAAAGAAATCAGAATTATAACTCATTTGTATGTGTTCTGACTTAATATACTTTCTATTGCGGTTTCAGTAACACTTTTAATTAACAGAATATATAAGTTCTTCTATGAATGAAAAATAGGGATTGTAAAATTTATTTTGCCCTCACGCTTAAATATCTTAGCTGTTATACATTTTTAGACTGATAATTATTTTAAATAAAAATTTAGAATACATTAATTCTTTTTCTACTCACATCTATTGAATCTCATGAGAATTATGCTATTAAAATAATCGCTGTCCCATTGTGTCTTTTCTTTTCATAACCGTTTTTCTCTTTTTAAGATTTTATCTTTGTATTGGATAATCAGTAGTTTCATTAATATGTGCAAAGATATGCCTTCAGTTTTGAAAGTCCTGCTTGGCTGCTTATGTGTTGTTTCAATCTGCAGGAACACTTTGCTTTTCTAATCTGGATTAATTATAGGGCATAATGTATATTTGCAAGATTGCATAGTTTCATGGTCTAGATCACTTGCAGGATACTTGAAGAAAAGTGTAATTTTTCAAAGAAAAGACAAGACAATGACCAGCGAACCAGTAATCAATAATAGTATTACTAATGACAGACAACCAGACATCATATGCCTTTCTATACCTAATACTGTTTCTTCTGTTTAAGGAATCCTAATTTTATAATCATACCCTTGATAAAGTAAGAGAGATGCTTTTCTGAAAACCTAGCTCCAAAAACAGTACAGTCATGTGTAACAATGCAGAAAACATTTAAAGTTAAAAGAAAGTAATTTTGTACGTAACTAGTTAACCTCCAAAAAAGGCTATACCAGTGTGTGAGCTCTTAAAGTTTTGTTTACAAACTTTCCATCCCTCTCCCTCATTTTTTCTACTATCCCGGAGCAACAACGTAACAAGGTCAGTTGGGGAAACTTTACTCCCAATGATTCCCGAAATGTACAGAATAGTTAGAAACAGTGTGCTTGCTACATTAATGAAGTGTCAAGAAATATTTCTTAGCTGCAAGACCCCTTCAGCCACATTGCAGCTCCCCTCAGAGCATTTGCATAGCTTTTTTTCTCTTCATTGATTTTTTTTAAAAGAGAAGAAAGGAGAGGAAGAGAGAGATAGAAACACCAACTGGCCACCTCCTGCATGCCCCTCACTGAGAATCGGGCCCACTACCTGGGCATGTCCCCTGACTGGGAATCGAACTGGCGATCTCTTGAAACGCGGGTCGATGCTCAACCACTGAGCCACACTGGCCGGGCCTATTTGTATAGCTTTTAAACATTTTTTTTTTTTTTTCCTATTCATCAAGCACGCTTTCAATTCTGATGGGTTGACTTCTGGAAACTTCTGAGGTCTTAAAGGCTTTTCCTGACTTCTCACACTTAGTCATAACTGTGGTTGCACATCTCTTTAACAGATTGCACTTTTTTCATAAAGCATATTAATTGTTAAAAAATATCTGAAGAAAGTTTAAGCTCTATAAGAAAAAGGTACAGCCTGGCTGGTGTAGCTGAGTGGTTGAGCATCGACCCATGCACCAGAAGGTCACCAGTTCCATTCCCGATCAGGTCACATGCCCAAGTTGTGGGTCAAATGCCCCAGCGGGGGGCATGCAGGAGGCAGCCAATTGGTATTCTCTCACATTGATGTTTCTATCTCTCTCCCTCTCCCTTTCTCTCTCTCTAAAATCAATAAAAAAATATTTAAAAAGAGATTAACTATATCCTAATGCTTAGCAAGAAAATTGATACATAGTAGGAACTAAACAAATATTTGGTGACTGTCTGATTAAATGAATAAGTGAATGTCTATTATTGCATTTCTCAATGGTTAGAATGCCTATCACACTGACCTGGCTAATAGATATTTTTTAGAAGTTAATCTCAAATAAAAGTTTAAAAACAACAATGATATTTCAACTGACTCATGAAATTGAACAAATTTAACAACTACCAGTTATGAGCTTGCACTCACACTGTTAAATATGGTCAAACATGTTTAGTAACCTGGTACTGAAAATGACCACTTTATTAAATGTCTGTATTATAAGATACAGTAAAAAATGCTATTTCAAAAATTTCCTCCACATTTTTAATATATTGTTCAAATATGTAATAAAGAAGAGGGGAAATTTTACTATGTCACCACCCAATATGCAATATTTTATCATTTTTACAATCCACTCTTGACAGTAGGATGATATTAATTATAATTTAGGAATAATATATAGTATATAGTTCCCATGAATTTTCTCATTTGATGTTTATTTAAATATGATGTCCAGGCACTTCAGTGAAAGCTTTGGATTTAAAGTTGTCAAATATTTATTATTCCATATACTGGATATTGTACTCCAACTGGGAACCACCGTGTCATGATTTTTACAAGATGAATGCCACAAAAGACTTTTCTAGTAATGGATGTGTAGAATGCTCGTCTTAATTTATGAATTCCCTAAGGGCACAGTTCTGATCATTGAAATTGTCAAGAGAGCCCTATCTATAATGGAGAAGGATGAATCCCATTGATGCTCAACCAAGAAATCTTCTCTTGGGAAACATAATTAGGGAGCAGTGCAGCGCGCATCATTTGGTCCCAGCTTTGTATCTTACTTCCTGCATGTCCTTAGGCAATGTTTATTCCAACATTTTTACATTAATTAGGTCATATGAGAAGTGAAAATGTCCTACTCACATGCTAAGATTGTTGGAGGCTTTTTAATCATTCCTCTTTTTAAGTTTTTAATCTACTGTCAATGTCAAAAGCAATAAATGCATTTACTGTAATCAATGAAACAATACAATGAATAGCTTATAACTCTATTTCCCCCACTGTCCCTGATTTCATCCCACGGTGGTAAGTAATTTTCATATCCCTGTGCACATGCCCATGCCTTTTTCTCCTTGCTCATGCAAACATTTATAACATATATACAGGTAATCTTGCAGCCCAGTTTTCCCAGGAAATTCAGTTTGTTTGTTTTCTTAGTATAATTATTAACAATGCTCCTTTTGTTCTCAAAAGTATCTAGATAGAGATAATAGATTGCATAGTCACTCTTTTTCAAGGAGTTTACTTGTTTATTTTTAATTTACCTGTAGCTATTAGCATAATGCTAGGCTTTGGTAAGTTATAAACAATATCAGGTGTTGTTATAATTCTTATTTCTTGGGCATCTATCAAATATTTAATAATGCAGTTTTAGGGAGAGTGATTTAGTAATAGCAGGACTAACATTTGCATGGATTAAATGCTTGTTGTTAAAACATTTTGATACCTTTTAATGGGTAAATTTTAATTTGCCTATTTAAACAGGAAACATTAAAGTCTACGACCTTTTATTTGTAGTACTCTTCCAGGCTTTTATTTTATCATCTTAAATTGGATGTTAAAATAAACCCATGCGATGCTGAAGTTTCCAGCTCTCAGAAGAGTTAAGTGAGTTGTCCCAGGTCATGCAGGTTTTCGCGTCACCGTCTGCCTCCGCTCTCACATGGAGGATGCATCTGCACCCTGGCAGCAGCATAGGTAGGGACCCTTCGTTTAGGTTATTATAAAACATAATGTTAATAGTTTAAGTGGTTTCTTTTGGTGGTATAAATTGCTGATGATTTTTCCCCCTTTTTATTAAATTTATTGGGGTAACATTGGTTGGTGAAATCATATAGGTTTCAGGTGTACAATTCTACAATACATCATCTGTATATTGTATTGTGTTGTGTGTTCACCACCCCAAGTCAAATCTCCTTGCATCACCATTTATACCCCCCATACCCTCTTCTACCTTCCCATCTCACTTTCATTCTGATATTTGTGTATATATATAATATATATATAATATATTTATATATAATACAATTTTTTTTATCTCAAAGGAGATAGGTGTTTTCAAGTGAGTAGGCAAATCTAGAAACATGGGGAAGAAGGGTCACCTGTCCAGCCTGGTAGACAGCAGAGTCAGCCTCTTCATTTAGCAAGCTTTTCAACTTGATTCGAATATCTGGAAAGCTAGGTTTTGGTTTTTGTTTTGTTTTTTTCTTAAAATTTAATTTAATTTTATTTTATTTTTGTTACAGATGTTTCTCCTATTTCACCCCCATTGACACCCTCCTCCTCATCCCTCCCCACCGTCCATGGCTTTGTTGTCCATGTCTATCGGTTATGCATACATGCATATAAGTTCCGTGGTTTATCTCTTCCATTCCCCCCACCCTCTCCTCTCTTCTGGGGGTTGTCAGTATGTACCCTACTTCCACTGTGTTTACCCCATTCCTCAGACTGTTATGTTCATTATATTCCACAAATAAGTGAGATCATGTGGTATTTGTCTTTTTCTGTTTCATTTGTTTCACTTAGCATAATACTTTCCAGGTCCCTCCATGTCATCTCAAAGGATAAGAGATCTTTGCTTCTTACAGCTGCATAGTACTCCATTGTGTATATGTACCACTGCTTTTTTATCCATTCGTCTACTGATAGACACTTGGGCTGTTTCCAGATCTTAGCTAATATAAATATAGTGCTGCTATGAACATGGGGGTACACGTATTCTTTCTGATTGGTGTTTCAGGCTTCTTAGGGTATATTCCTAGAAGTGGAATCACTGGGTCAAATGGAAGTTCAGTGTTTAATTTTTTTTGAGGTAACACCATATTGTTTTCCATAGTGGCTGCACCAGTCTGCATTCTCACCAGCAGTGCACTAGAGTCCCCTTTTCTCCACACCCTCGCCAACACTTATTTGATGATTTGTTGATGGCGGCCATTCTGACAGGTATGAGGTGATGCCTCACTGTTGTTTTAATTTGCATCTCTCTGATGATTAGTGATGTTGAGCATTTCTTCATATGTCTCTTGGCCATTTGTATGTCCTGTTTAGAGAGGTGTCTATTCAGCTCCTCTGCCTATTTTGATTGGGTTCTTTGTCTTTCTTTTGTTGAGTTGTATGAGCACTCTATATATTTTGGAAATTAACCCCTTATCTGATGTATCATTGGCAATTATGCTCTCCCATACAGTGGGTTGCCTTTCCATTTTGATGGTTATATCTTTTTCTGTGCAGAAGCTTTTGAGTTTGATGTAGTCCCATGTGTTCATTTTCTCTTTTGTTTCTGTTGTCTTAGGTGATGTATCAGTGAAAATTCTGCTGCATATGATGTCTGATATTTTGTTGCCTACATTTTCTTCTAAGATTTTTATGGATTCACAGGTTACATTTAAGTCTTTTATCCATTTTGAGTGTATTCTTGTGTATGGTGTAAAACGATGGTCTAGTTTCATTTTTTTGCATATAGCTGTCCAATTTTCCCAACACCATTTATTAAAGAGGCTGTCTTTACTCCATTGTATGCTCTTGCCTCCTTTGTCAAATATTCATTGAACATAATGGCTTGGGGCCATTTCTGGGTTCTCTGTTCTGTTCTACTGTTCAACATGCCTATTCTTGTGCCAATACCAGGCTGTTTTGATTACAGTAGCTTTGTAGTATAACCTAATATCTGGTATTGTGATCCCACCTTCTTTGTCCTTCTTTTTTAAGATTGCTGTGGCTATTCGGGGCCATTTTTGGTTCCATATGAACTTTTGAAGTATTTGTTCTGGTTCTGTGACATATGTTGTTGGTATTTTGATGGGGATTGCATTGAATCTATAGATTGTCAAGCTAGGTTTTAGTATGTGTTCTCCAACCCCTACTCATCACTGAATAATTTTCAGAAAAGTTGAAGAGATAGAACTTTTGTTAAAAATATTTTTTTCTTTATTGATTTGAGAGAGAGAGAAAGGGAGAGGGAGAGAGCGATAGAAACATCGATGAGAGAGAACATCAATTGGCCACTTCCTGCATGGCCGCCAATGGGGATCGGCCCCACAACCTAGGCATGTGCCCTGACTGGGAATCGTGCCAGCGACCTCTGGGTGCATGGGTCAACGCTCAGCCAGTGAGCCACACCAGCCATGCAAAAAATAGAACTTTTATGCAACCAGTTGATACAGTGATTTACTAACATAATCATTATTCAGCTTCTTGTTTCTTAAGTGTTCTTAGTCAATTTAGACTCCAACTACCACATTTTATATGTAGTAAAAGTAATTTTAGAAAAGGTAAGAAGGTATTCTAAGGGCACAGGTGCTTCATTAAAATGGGTAAGAGAAATATTTTTGTAAAAATCAAAAGAAGAGATATAATCAGAGGCTTCTAAGTAAAGAGATTATTTTGTTTTGAAATAGTGTTTATTTCTTTAGTAATTCTGCAAGTTTACTGTCACTTTAGTTAAGAAGACGAGCTATGCTATTGAAGAATAAATAGCAGACGTATTTGAAATTCATATGAGAGGAATATGAAGTATGCAATCCTTGATGATATAAAATGAAAGAAAACAAGAAGAACATGTATCAATATTTTAAAGATAGAGAAATAGTGAGAGAAACAAAGATCCTCATAAGGGGATTTTTTAACAGTTTCTAAAGTTTAGGAAAGAAAAGCATCTCCAAATGTAGATGTTCTCTGGAACTATGTTGAAATTTTTAAAGGAAGTATTTTTCATCTTTTTTGCAGGCAAAATGAGTTAAAAACTTTTTATGACAACCAAGGATGGCTTTCGACTGTTCATTGTTATAAATTAGCTGCATTATTCAATAACTCTTAAAAAGGCTCAACAATATTAAATATACACATATATTTATTAAATAAATATGTATATATTTATCAATATGCTTTGGATTTAGATACTTATTTGTGTTTTAGTAATTTTTTAAATCTGAAGATTTTAATAAAAATGATAGAATTAGTCAAAAATAATGAGTGCAAGCAAAGGTTTTAAACATGTTTATATCTTTCTCCTTGGTAAAAGCTTTCCAAATACACAATTTTAGGTTTTGATTGTTTGTTTGGGGGTTTTTAAGTGGTAACCAAATAAACTATAATAATATGTGTTAATATTTTTTGAATACTTAGTACAAGCCAGGCATGTGTTAAGCATATAATATATATTGTCTCATTTAATCTTCTAATCACCTTATAGAAGGTGATTACTGCTTTATAATTAGGTGAATTGAATGGATTAAAATGGACTACTTTCATTTTGTAGTCAAGGAACCTGAAATTGTGTACAAAGTAATAAAGATTAACTGCTGGAGCTAGGTCCAGATCCCATTTTTCATTATGTGATGTAATATATTTGCTGTAATCCTCTGCATTCTATAGAAAAGCCAACATGTACACATGTTAAGCAGTCATCACCCCGTTTTCTCTTCCATACTACAAATAGTCTAAAGAAGTGTTTTATTATCACCTATAGCTGCATAGTGAAATTATCTGGATGTTTACCAAAATCAGTCAAGATTCACAGTGTCTTAATGATTGCCTATTTTAGGACCTTTCTTTACAACATTTTGAATGTATATTTATCTTTATGAATAAACACACACATATGTGTGTGTACATATACTTTATATATGTACATATGTAAAAATCAATGCCTGCCAGGTTCTCTCTGCTTTGACTTTTTGACATAGGCAGAGGGAACTGGTTGAAATTGGTTGAAATGGAATTGGTTCAGTCCCAGTTGCTGTTGTCTCTTCCTCTCTTTAGTCACTGGGTTCATCAGGCTGTGTGATATCAGTCACCTTCAATCACATTGGAATATGTGGTTGATATCTGACTGTGCAGGGACACCCAGTCCATATGTCACCAACCTAAGTTACTGGAAGGAGCTATTTTTTATCTTTCTTGATTTAAATGGATTAAATTCTTTCTATGAGAACCCTTGATGTTTTAGACTGCTTATCCTTGAAAATTAACTGCATTGTTCAATAATTCTTAAAAAGAGTTACTGGATCTTTCCTAAATGTATATTTCACATTATTTTTTGCGCAAGCATCCTAATTATTCATGACTGTAGCAAATTTAAGTAACATTTCATCAGTCATTATTAATTATGTATTTATAGAGTACATTATTATAGAAAAAAAATAACCACATGTTTTCGTTATATATTTACCTTTTCTGAAATAGCAATCAAGGGAGAAGAGCAAACAGGTTAAAATTAGGCCAGTCAAATTTATGATGACAAATAAATGCAATGTAGTTTTTGTGTATGTGAGTAAAAGTGAATATTGCAGATTATAGTTCTGGCTAGATGTTGATAAACAGGCAAAGACATGTTAGAATGCTATTTCAAGAATAGAGTTGCAAGAACACCCACATGGGAATAAATGCTCTTCAGTTTGAATTCTAGGTCCAGCTCTTACTTGTGCAAGTTAGTTGATACTGCTGAGCTTTAGTTTCCTTACAAACTAAATGGAGATAATAATAGCAACAATTACTTTTTTGGTATATTGTGTGTCCTGTAATAAGGCTTTATACATGGTAACTATATTTTACTGAAGAAATAGGTTTTTTGTCTTTGTAGTAAATGCAACTCTAATATGTTGCCTATAGATTTGTTTCTTCTGAATGTACATTTTTTTCAGTATAAGAAAATGCAGATTTCCAAATATCTAATACTGTTTAAAGTTTTTATTTACCACCTTGTCCAAGATAAAAGCCTTCCAACCCCAATTTGTCTTTGTGGTGTTTTTCTCTCAGAATTATAATATTCTTTTTTTCAATGTCTAGCAGATTCTTTGGCAACAACACCTGATTACAATCTTCAGCACTACCTGGATGTCCAGAAATGAATAGCTCGAGTAGAAGATATTGAGTCTCTGAAAGACCTTGACTTGAGCTCAATCAGAAGGGACATTTTCAAAAATACAAGGTGACTGCCCATTCTGTAGAGATGGTGAGCAAATTTTTTATAGCCTGAAATGTCAACCCCTTCCATTATAGTTAAAAAGATTAATATAAAAGAAGGTCATATGCCAACATTCAAATTTATGAGAATATGTAATTTGTATTAATCTAAATCATTGAAATTGTGGTACCTTATAAATTTCTCTGGCTATAAGCATATCTCATTTAACATATTCAATACTGATAAAATATGTTTAACAGACTTCTAAAAATATGTTACAATATATAAAGAGATTATTTAATATTTCCAGAATTACTTACAAGAAAGCTATAAATGAGTGAAATAGTCTTAGGTTTCTTGGGACAATTTAGGTAAACTTAAATAATTAAAATTGTCAGTGAACTTCAGAACTAAAAACCTTTGAGAAAAAAACTATTGTTTTTCAGTCATGTGAGTGGGCTGACTCCTCCAGCCCCAGTCAAGCCTTCCCATGATGCAGCCTCAGTGGAGATCATGACTGAAACTGATACCATTATAATTAGCTAGTAATTAATAATAGGAAAAAAGCGAAGTGGGAAGCCAGACATTATAGGCATGACATTGTGGCAGCTTCAACAAGAAGCTGCAACTTTGCACTCCCCAGGGAACCATCAGTTTATGTCTTATTCCCTGCAAAACACTAGAGGAGGGTTCCATCAAAGGAAAGATAAACACATGTCCGGTAAAGTTGGGGTGACATAGAGAGGTAATTACCTATTAGTTACACCTGGGAACAGAAACCATTGGCCAGAATGGGCATGGCCACTGCAAGCATGTGAAAATTTGGGAGTACGTGATATCCTAAACAAAGGAGTGCTTTTTCTTGTTGCTCATAGCCCATGACTCTTGGTATCTTGGGGCTCTTTTGCTCCTGTTTCCTTATATTTGTCTGTTAGGCCCATGTCCATGAGGACCCTACATTCAATAGACTGATGGACTGTAATTGGAAACACAAATAAAGCTAGCTATATGCAGGACTGGTCCAGGCTCAAACATAGAAAGGAAACTCTGGAGACTGACTGATTGTCAGCTGTACAGAAGCTACACTTCTTTTATGACCGGACTAAGGGCAATGGGACTCTGGGAACCCAGGGGTGTAATTCCATGAAAATAAAGCTTTCTACTATATCTCATCTTACTGTGCAAGTCTCAGAAAATTATTTTCCTTGGAATATTGCAAGAAATCCACCCACATTTGCAGTGGGGGGGGGGGGGCGATCCTCTCCCCTCCTTTGACAAAAACCACTTGAGAGACCTACAGCCAGGACCACCCAGTGAGGCCACATCTAGATTCAACATCCTCAGAAACTATGTGAGATAATAGTTTATTGTTGTCAGATGTAGGTTTTGAGGTAATTTGATCTGCAGCAACAGATAACTAACATACCCTTTTAAACTGGATTCGTCATTTTTATTGAAAATTTATATTTCAATAATAGAAATGATTGAAATTCAGCATAAATATGTATTTTATTGCAAGCTTCCAAAATCCTCACAGATATATAGTTAGTTTTGATATTGGACTTTTGGATTTAATCCTTCTTACTAGGATCTCAGGAACAAGACAGATGGCTAGCCTGGTGATGATGATGATGTTTCACTAGAATTATGGAGACTGTCTTCAGAAGTGTGTGGGAAATGACTTCAGGGAAAATGATTACTAAGGTGAGATACAGATAACTTTAAATAAATGACAATTTGTTGAACATTTGAGCTTTATAAGAAGCTTACATAATAAATTGCAGAAACTATTATCTGGCAAAATAATAATTATTGGTTTAAGAATAAAGTTACTGAAGATGTCAATGAAATTCATCTGATCTAGTGTGTCATGTAAGGCTGATATACCCTTGTTGATTTTCTGTCTGGAAGATCTATCCATTGATATCAGTGTGGTGTTAGCAACACCTACTGTGACTTTATTATCATCCATCTCTTTCTCTATGTCCATCAAGTTTTGCTTTATGTATTTAGGCTCTTGTGTTTGGTACATAAATGTTTACAAGGGTTGTAGTCTTTTGTTGGACTGATCATTTTATCATTGTCTAATGTCCTACTTTGTCTCTTATTATAGCCTTTGTTTTAAACTCTTTTAGTCTGATGTATAAATTGCTACCCCAGGTTTTTGTTGTTTTTAATTTCCATTTTCATGAATATCCTTTTCCATCCCTTTACTTTTAGTTTGTGTCTATCTTTTGTTCTGAGGTGCATCAAGAGAGCCTATAAAAGGGTCTTTTTTTCTTATCCATTCAGCTAGCCTATATCTTTTGATAGTAGCATTTAAGTCCTTTTCATTTAAAGTTATTATTAATAGGTACATATTTATTGCCATTTCATTTTTTTATAATCCTGTACCTTTGTTTGCTTTTTCTTTTTATTCTCCTTATAGATACTGGCTTAGGGCTACCTGTTTAACAATTCTTGTACAACTAGTTTTGTGCTAATGAACTCCTTTAGCTTTTCCTTGTCTGGGAAGCTCTTTATTTATTTTTCCATTTTAAATGATAGTCTTTCTGGTTAATCTTGGTCTTAAATCCTTAATTAATCTCTTTGAATATTTTGTGCATATCCCTCTGGCCTAAAATGTTTCTGTTGAGAAATCAATGGACAGTTTTATGGAGCACCCTTGTAGGTAACTAACTGTCTTTCTCTTGCTCCTATTAACTCCCTTTCTTTGTCTTTAACTTTTGCCATTTTAATTATGATGTGTCTTTGTGTGGGTCTCTTTGGGTTCATCTTCTTTGAGCTTCTCTTTGCTCCCTCGACTTGTGTGTTTTTTCCCCTTCACCAGGTTAGGAACTTTTTCAGTCATTATTCCTTTAAATAGGTTTTGAATTCTTACAGTCTCTCTTCTTCTGGTATGCCTATGAGACTGATACTGCTACCAAATGTTCCAAACATCCCTTAAACTATCCTAATTTTTTTAAAAATTTCCTTTATCCTTCTGCTTCTCTGACTGGATATTCTCTGATATCTTGTCTTCCAAATCACTGATTTGATTTTCTGCTTCATCTACCCTACTATTTATTCCTTCTAGTATAGTCTTCATTTCAGGTATTGTATTGTTCATTTCTAACTGGTTCTTCTTTATGGTTTCTATGTGTGTGTATGTGTTTTTTTGTTTTTGTTTTTGTTTGTTTTTTATGCTTACTATATAGATGTTTAAGTTCTCACTGATTTCATCCATTCTTCCCTTAAGTTTCTTTAGTATCTTTATAATAATTGTTTTGAACTTTATATCTGGTAGATTGCTTTCCTTCATTTCATTTATCTCTCTTTTTTTTTTTTTTTGAGATTTCTTCTTCTTTTTCACTAAAGACATGTTTCTTTCTTTCCCATTTAGGCTGCCTGTTTGTTTTTGTTCTCTGTATTAAGTAGATCTGTTATGTTTCCCATCTTTTTAAGGTGGACTTATGTAGTAGTTGCCCTGTGGGGCTCAGTGGTGCTGTTTCCCTGATCACCTGAGTTGAGTGTTCCAAGAATTTTTTTGTGTGGGTTATGTGAGCCCTTTTGTGAAGCTGAGTCTTGTTTGCTGTTGGCCATCTATGGGTAGAATTGACCCTAGGGCTGGATGATGAGGATCAACCCTGACCACAATGTATAAGAAGCTGTGCATAGGTTGACCTCACAAAGCAGATGTCCACCCAGAAGGGTCTGGTGCCTGCCAAGATATCCCTTTGGGTGTACTGCTTATGGAGCTAATTGAGTTGTGCTTTGATGTGGTCTGAAGCCCGCTACCATGTGTGTGAGACTCCAGTGCAAGTCAATGTCAGATGCTGCCTCTGACCAGCCTGGGGCTACCTGTTTGGAGTTACAAAGCATCCACAATTTGTGGCTGCCACTGTTGGGTGAAGTGTGCATGGAGGGACCAGGCTGCAAACCAAGGCCACCTTCCACCAGTACTGAGCCTGGGATCAGGTTGGCCAAAGGCACAAGGCATCTAGAGATCCAGCTCTGCTTGCCAGCTGCCTGTTAGGCTCAGTTACTGATGGAGCCTCTGGCAGTACATGAGTTGCATGAGGTGAATTCTCAGTAATTCAAAAGGTATGGGCTACTGATGTTCACAGATTCAGATTCAGCACCAGTGCTGGGCCTGAGGCCACTTAGCAAATGTCTCAGGCTACACCAAGGCCAACTTCCACCTACTTGTGGCTTGTGGACCTTTGTGGCGAGGCAGGAACTCAGGGAGACTTTAGGGTGAGGCTAGCAGAGTTCATCTGACTAAAAGAGATTAAGAGCACTCTGCACAGAATTGGGGGTACAGTTTGTGGGTGCTAGGGAAAAATGGCCCTCATTTCACAGCCACAAAATTCAGTTTTCCCCTGTCCATCTCTGCCACCCCCCAAGTCCTCCGGAACCTGCTCAAGAGCCTTTTAAGTAAGTCTGCACCACAGGCTCAGGCTGGCCACAGCCAGCTGACTTCTCCACAGGCTTGAAACGTGGCAGGGAATGGCTGCAAGAAGTCAGGAGGGTAGGGATAGGGCATGTCCCCAGGCTGATGCTGTACAGAGGGGAGTGTTCAACCCAGAAAAGATGGTGTCTGTGAGGGGTGATGCAGGGCATGGAATCAACACAGGGAACTGGGCAGCTGTCCCTCAACCCTCTCCCTGTATAAGACCAGTCTGCTCTGAGATGTCATGTCTCTGCTAGAGCCCAGGATGAGTGCCTGCAAAAAAGATTTTGAGCTCTGACCATTTAAGAGGACCACTGATTTTTTATCAGACCCCCAGTCCCTCCGTGGCAGACGGAATCCCCACTAATTTTTACAGTCAAACGTTATGTGGGTGCCTCATCCCAGGTCTGGTGCCCTGCGCTGGGGAACCCAGTGTGGAGCTGAGACCCCTCACTCCTCAGGGGCTATTTTTGCAGCTAAAATATCCCTGCAGGTTTTCTACTGGCACACATAGTTGTAGGGCCATCCCTTTCTATGTCTCAGTCCTTCCTACCACTCTGGATGTGACTTTCTCTATAATCCTTAGTTATAAGACTTCTGTTCAGCTAGTCTTCATTTGGTTATTCAGGTTGATTGTCCTATAATTTAGTTGTCATTCACCTTTTGTCCTGGGAGTAGGTGTGTGCAACTTCCAAGTAACCCCCGTAGTCTGTATTTCTTCTGTGGGGAGGTGTCTGTGCAGAGCTTATACCCTTTTTTAAATTGGATTGTTTGTGTTCTTCTAATTGAGGATTCATGTATTTTATGTATTTGAAAACCAGTTCTTTATGATATCTATGTCCGGAAAACACTTCCCCTGAGCCTGTGGCTTATGTTAAATTTAATTAGAAGCATGACATCCACAAAAATGTCCTCCTGTGCCCTCTCTCCCGCTCCCCCTGACATTGGTGGCTTTTCTCTCATAATCCAGGAGGAGCCTGGTGAGTCCCCAGCTTAAGGACTGTACTCCAGGTGAGGGCACCCCATCCCTGGGCAGAAAAGAGACATGTAACTGACTATAGCCTCACCTGGTAGCCTCAGACCAAGTGGACTCTACCTAACATGACTCTGAATGAGATGAGGGCTCTCTCCCTGTCCCCACTGAGTGGAGCCCCCCACACAGAAGCTGGATGTGCTGGGTGTGTGGGCTGGGGGCTAGTGCAGTGCTGGGACAGAGGTCACTGCTGGAGGACCTCTGTGCTTTGTGTGCTGTGCCCTGTCCCACAGCCACGAGCCTGATGCTCTGCCCTCTGGCACCTTCTGTGAGGCCCCTTGTAAGGTCCCTTCTGCACACCCAAGTGCAAGTGGGTCCTGTTGCTGCAAATGAGAACTTCACCTGGGTGTTCACAGTGGTCCCTGTGACTGACTGAGCCTCCCTAGATCTGCTTTCCTGACAGAGAAGAAGGGAGAGGGAGCAGGCGAGAATATGCAGAGCCCCATACTCCTGTGTCCTTGATGGCAGGGCCAGGCTGCTCAGCTCTTTTGAGGAATGGAGCAGGGTGGGGCTGGTGTGGGCTAGGAGCAGTGGGGGATGGGACATGGGGCAGGGCACAGGCAGAATGGATGGGACCTTCGAGCTGGGGGGGTCTCCCAGGTATGTTCATCTCCTCCACTCACATTCCTCCCACCTCCCTTGCTCCCTGAGGTCTCTGCCCCAGGGCTCAGAACCCTTGCTTTCCCAAAGTGGACTAGGTGACCTCCGATGTAGGGAATTGCCCCCAATACCTTAAATCATGTTTACATTACTCCAAAAAGCCCCACTTCTAGAGACATGTCCTAAACAAAGATTTAGGGACCCAGATTTCCTTTTAGCAAGATGATGGGAGAAATTGGAAATGGCTCACATTCCACAGCAGGGGCCTCAGAAATTCTGATGTGAGGACACAGAAAATGCCAGGAGGAAGAGGACTGACTGGCAGGGTCCACACCTAGGGAAAGACCCGTATCCCTAGACGGACACATGACAAGAATCCTTCCCACCCAACACACCCAACTGCACATGCACATACATAAACATACACATGCACCCACAGATGCACACATCAGCATGGGAACACTGGCATCCATAAGTATACACATCAGCATGGAAACACAGGCACACACACATGCAAACATCAGCATGGGAACACAGGCACATACACATGCACACACAGGGAAGGGACTGGAATGTTGAGCATCCCTGGCAGGTCTGTATTCTTTATTGATTCTGAATTGCTTTATAATTCATTATTGTACTGTAGCAAACCTTTATATTTGTCATAAATTCCTATTTTTTTATCCTCATCTCAGGAAATTTTCCCCTTTTTTGTTCAGATAGAGTGGGAGGGAGAGGGGGGAGAGAGAGAGAGAGAGAGAGAGAGAGAGAGAGAGAGAGATTGAGAGAGAGAGAGAGAGAGAGAAACAAAGATGTAAAAGGGACACATCGAGTGGCTGCAACCCGCACAACCCAACCATGGCCGGGGACAAGGTGCAACCAAGGCACATGCACTTATGGGAACCAAACCTGCATCTCTCTGGACTACAGGTCAACACTCTAAAAGCTGAGCCAAAATGGCCAGTGATCTTGTGATAAATTCTTTAAAAATTAGAGGCTAATCCCTGGCCGGTTTGGCTCAGCGGTAGGAGCGTCAGCCTGCAGTTCAGAGACCTGAGTTCGCTTTCCGCTAAGGGCACGTGCCTCAGTTGCAGTTTGTCCCAGGCCCTGGTTGGTCGTGCGGGTGGCAGCCACTCGGTGTGTCCCTTCACGTCAATGTTTCTCTCTTTCTCTCTTCCTCTCTGTCCCTCCCGCTCTATCTGAACAAAAAATGGAAAAATGTACTTGGCTGAGGATTTAAAAAAAAAAAAAATTAGATGCTAAGTAAGATACTTCACTCCATAAATGAGTGATCAATAGGTAACATTGAACATACGACTTTTATATATTTAGAACCATCGAAGTCACACTTACATTATACACATCGGCTCAAGAGGAAGATAAGAGCTTTGCAAGTCCCACCCCAGAGGTAACCATCATGTGTGGGCTGGTGAGCATCTCTCAGACCCTGTCTCTCTCATTCTGTTTGTCTATGTCACAGGGAGACTCATTTTCACATATGTGTGCCTGCCTGTTGAAATCACATGTATGGGGTCTAACAGGTGGAACCCTGGATGCAAGGTGTCGGTCTACACATCTCCCATGAAAGGACACCTGAGGTCTTGATCTGTTGGCACAGAGACCCCTGCACCCACTTCAGCAGGTGCTCAGGTTCCCTCATCCATGTGGACCAGGATTGGTGGGTCCCATCCTTTCTCCACCGGCTTTAGTGGTTTTTCCAATACCCGGCTATTTTATCAGTGCTCTGATGGGTGGTCTTGAAAATACATTTTTGAACAATTGTGCATGAATTCCTGTGGGGCACCTCCATAGGTGAGGACTTCCAGGAGCAGGTAGGCATCTGTGGAACTTGGACGGGTCCTGACACTGTTCTCCCAGAGGAGGGGCCCTTCCCCTTCCCTCCAGGGGACCTGCGGCGGCCTCTGCTGCATCACTTTGTCCCCAGAGTTGGTTGCTACCACCAGAAGCTGCCAGTGTGATGAAGACAGAGCCCTCTCCCCAGTGTTTACGGTGCGTGTGTCCCCATGGGGAGGTCGGGCATCTCTGTCATGTCCTGGCGTGTGCCCTGCCCCTCCTCGGACGTCCTGTGTTTGACCTTTGTCCCTTTAGAAAATACCGACTTTTGAGAGTTTTCTGCACCAAAGGGAGGTTACATCTTTCCCTGTCCTTGGGTGGTAAGGAATGCTTTTAAGCTTGTGGTTTGTCTTTCCAGATTTCTGCATTTTGTCTCATTTTTGTTTTGGGCACAGGAAGAGCCAACCTTTGCCTGACTGGCTTCCGGCCCTGGGGTCACCTTAGCCCAGCAGTCTCTACCCCGAGATCACGCTCACACTTACTAAAGGGCTTCTTTTTTTTTTACATCTGATCTCTAATCCATCTGGGATTTCCCTTTCAAATAACTAAAATGCTATTTCAAATGAAAACAAACAAAAGCATGTGAACATACACAAAGTGGCACATATGTAAGATTTCCTTCATAGAAACGTCCAGAATAGGTGAAGGAACAGAGACAGGAAGCAGATCAAAGATTTCCAGGCCAGGAGGAGTGGGGAGTGAGTACTTTGGGGCAGGGTTCCTTTTGGGGTGATGGACCATCCTGCAACTAGACAGGGGTGGTACCTGGGCAGCGTCCTGAGTGTCCTTCATGCTCAGAAATGACACAATTTAAAATACAAATGATCACTTTTATTTATTACTTACAACTAATTACATCATGGAGAGAGGAAGCATAAAAGAAGAAAGAAGAATAAAGAAGAAGAAAAAGATCCAAAAATACCTCGAAAAATAAAGACAACAAAATTAATGACTGAGTCATGCCACAGAGAAGCCCAAAATGTAAAAATGAAAACAAAATAAAAGGAGAAGGTCAACAAAGTGGGGTGAAACAAGTTTTCCTGATGGGCGATGGCAAGCAGTCTCAGCCAGCTGCTCTGGAGCCGGACCTGAGGAAATTTTCAAAGGGAGCCCTTCCTCTGAGGCAGGAACCAGGGCAGGTCCCAGGGAGGGTCCTTCAGCCAGGGGTGGGGCAGCCTCAGCCTGGGCAGCCTCTCCTGACCTGGCTGAGGCCCCCCCACCCCTGGCTGAAGGACCCTCCCCTGAACCTGCCCTGGTTCCTGCCTCAGAGGAAGGGTTCCCTTTGAAAATTTCCTCAGGTCCGGCTCCAGAGCAGCTGGCTGAGACTGCTTGCCATCGCCCATCAGGAAAACTTGTTTCACCCCACTTTGTTGACCTTCTCCTTTTATTTTGTTTTCATTTTTACATTTTGGGCTTCTCTGTGGCATGACTCAGTCATTAATTTTGTTGTCTTTATTTTTCGAGGTATATTTGGGTAATTTTCTTCTTCTTTATTCTTCTTTCTTCTTTTATGCTTCCTCTCTCCATGATGTAATTAGTTGTAAGTAATAAATAAAAGTGATCATTTATATTTTGAATTGTGTCATTCCTGAGCACGAAGGACACTCAGGATACGGCGCAGGCACCACCGCTGTCTAGTTGCAGGATGGTCCATCACCCCAAAAGGAACCCTGCCCCAAAGTACTTTCTCCCCACTCCTCCTGCCCTGGCAACCCCTGATCTGCTTCCTGTCTCTGCTCCTTCATCTGTTTTGGACGTTTCCTGTGAAGGAAATCTTACATAGGTGCCGTTTTGTGTCTGCTCACATGCTTTTGTTTGTTTTCATCTGAAATAGCATTTTTGTTATTTAAAAAAGAAATCCCACATCGATTAGAGATCAGATAAAAGACAAGCCCTTTAGTAAGTGTGAGCATGATCTGCGGGTAGAGACTGCTGGGTTAAGGTGACCCCAGGGCGGGAAGCCAGTCAGGCAAAGGCTGGCTCTTCCTGTGCCCCCCCTAAAAAAGAGAAAAAATGCAGAAATCTGGAAAGGCAAACCACAAGCTGCAAAGCATTCCTCACGACCCAAGGACAGGGAAAGATGTAACCTCCCTTTGGTGCAGCAAACTCTCAAAAGTCAGTGTTTTCTAAAGGGACAAAGATCAAACAGAGAACTTCCGAGTAGGGGCAGGGCACACTCCAGGACATGTCAGAGATGCCTGACCTCCCTGTGGAGACACACGCACCATAAACACTAGGGAGAGGGCTCTGTCTCCATCACACTGGCAGTTTCTGGTCTGGTGGCGACCAGCCCTGGGGACAAGGTGAGGCAGCAGAGGCCGCCGCAGGTCCCCTGGAGAGAAGGGGAAGGGCCCCTCCTCTGGGAGAACAGTGTCAGGACCCGTCCAAGTTCCACAGGTGCCCACATGCTCCTGGCAGTGTTCACCCATGGAGGTTGCCCCACAGGAATTCATGCACAATTGTTCAAAAATGTATTTTCAAGACCACCCATCAGAGCACTGATGAAATAGCCGGGTATTGGAAAAACCACTAAAGCCGGTGGAGAAAGGATGGGACCCACCAATCCTGTTCCACATGGATGAGGGAAGTTGAGCAGCTGCTGAAATGGGTGCAGTGGTTTCTGTGCCAATAGATCAAGACCTCAGGGGTCCTTTCATGGGAGACATGTGGACCAACACCCTGCATCCAGGGTTCTACCTGTTACACCCCATACATGTGATTTCAACAGGCAGACACACATATGTGAAAATGAGTCTCCCTGTGACAGAGGCAGATAAACAGAATGAGAGAGACAGGGTCTGAGAGATGCCCACCAGCCCACACATGATGGTTACCTCTGGGGTGGGACTTTCAAAACTCTTATCTTCCTCTTGAGCCGATGTGTATAATGTATGTGTGACTTCGATGGTTCTAAAAATATTAAAGTCGTATGTTCAATATTATCCATTGATCACTCATTTATGGAGTAAAATATCTTACTTAGCTTCTAATTTTTAAAGAATTTATGACAAGAATTATAAAGGTTTGCTATAGTGCAACAATGGATTATAAAGCAATTCATCTTATGGGGACATACATACACACCATAAACACTGTGGAGAGATCAGTGTCTCCATCAGACTGGCTGGCTTGTGGTGGTGACAACCAGTCCTCGGGACAGTCCTGAGGAGCAGATGGAAGGTGATACAGTTACAGTAGGAGATTTTTACATGCCATTTATATCAATGGGTAGCTCTTTCAGATAGAAAATCAACAAGAAAACAGCAGCCTTACATGACACATTGAATAAGATGGATTTCATTGATAGCTTCAATATCTTTAGTCTTAAACCAATAATTATCATTTTTAGAATAACACAATTTCTATATTACATTGTAGACCTGATGTATTGAATTAATATTTTCATAACATTTTACTCCAAGGCAGCATAATATACATACTTTTCTAGTGCACATCAAACACTTTCTCAGATAAAATACTTTAGGTCACAGAACATGTCTAAATAAATTTAAGAATACTGAAATCCCATCAATCCTGTTCTTTGACCACAATATTAATAAAAGTAGAAATCACTTATGACAAAAAACAAAAAAACAAAAAACACACAAACACATGGAGGCAAAATACCATATTACTAAAATATAAATCGACTAACAACGAGATCAATGAAGATATAAAATAATCCCTTGAGACAAATAAAAGTAACAATAAAACAACACATAATTTGTGCGACTCATTGAAAAGCAGTCCTAAGTGGGAAATTCATAGCAATACAGATCTACTTTAAGAACGAAGAAATATTTCAAATAAGCAATCTAACTTTACACATAGAAGAACAAACAAAAAAAAACACAAACAAAGCTCAGTGTGTGTAGAAGGAATAAAATAATAAAGATTAAGCAGAAATAAGTAAAATAGAATTTTTTTAAAAATTACAAAAGTTCAAGGAAACCAAGAGCTGGTTCTTTGAGAAGACAAACACAATTAATAAGCCTTTAACCAAACTCATAAAGCATGAAGAAGAGAGGACACAAATAAATAAAATCAAAAATGAAAGAAGAGAAGTAACATCTCACATCACAGAAAAACAAAGGATTATAAGAAGATATTACAAATAAAACTGTATGGAACAAATTGGAGAACATGGAAAAAATTCTTAGAAAGAACCAATCTTCCAAGGCTGTATCAAGCAGAAAAAGAAAATTGAACAGACAAATTATCACTAATGAAATTGAAGTCGTTATCAAAAAACTCTCAGGAAACACAAGTTCTGTACTGGATGCTTTGCAGATGGATTTTACCAAGGATTCAAAGAACCCATCCTTCCTAAACAATTCCAAAACATTCAAGAGAAGGGAAGACTCTCAGGATTATTTTACAAAGCCAGCATTATCCTAATTTTAAAATCAGATAAGGTCACTAAAAATAAAGAAAATAATAGGCCAATAACCCTGATTAACATCAATGCAAAAATCCTTAGCTAAATATTAGCACACCAAATCCAGCAATATAGTAAAAAGATTATACACTAAGATGAAGTGAGATTTATTTTGGGGATACAAACTTGGTACAATATGTACAAATCAATTAACGTTACATAAACAAAATAAAAGATAAAACTTATATAATCATATCAATAGATACAGATAAAGCATTTGACAAAATCCAGCACCCATTTATAATAACTCTCAGAAAATGGGAATAGAGAGAAGATACCTCAACATCATAAAGGCCACATATGAGAAACGCACTGACAACATTGTATTCAGTGGGGGAAAACTAGTAGCATTTCCCTTAAGACCAGAAACAAGACAACAATCTCTGCTTTTACCACTCTTAGTCAACATAGTACTAGAAATCCTAGCCACAGCAATCAGACAAGAAGAAGTAAAAGGTATCAAAATTGGAAAGGGAGAAGTAACAGAGTCATTATTTGCAGAAGATATAATGCTGTGTAGAGAACCCTAAAGATTCCAACAAAAAATTACTAGAACTAAAAAATTAATTCAGTAAATAAGCAGGACATAAAATAAATAACCAGAAATCAGTTGCATTGTTTTTTTTTATATATACACCAATAGTGAACTATCTGGAAGGGAAACCAAAAAACAATCTCAGTTACAATTGGATCAAAAAATAAATAAATAAAAGGCATATAAATTTACAAGAATATAAAAGACCTATACTTGGAAAATAGTAAGACACTGAAGAAAGAAATTTAAGAAGAAACACGTAAGTGGAAGCATATACTGTGTTCATGGAAGAGAAAAATTAGCATCATTAAAATGTCCTTACTACCCCAAACAATATATAGTTATCTCTCATTTATCACAGTTAATCCGTTCCAGACTCTAGTGGTAGCACCTGGCATTGAAAGATTCCTGGGGTGCTCGAATACATAGGCCTATAGTCCATACGTACAGTAATTTTAATTTTAATTGTAGTACAGGGGTGTATAATCGACTCAGAAAACCAAGCACTTGCTGTATCATTTTCACTGTCTCAGTGAACTTTTTTTTTTCCCTATAGAAGTACTCTTTCTTTTTTTTTATTAATTAATTTTTGTTACAGATGTTTCTCCTTTTTCCCCCCACTGATTCCTTCCTCCCTCCCTGCCCGGTCCCCAACTTTGTTGTCCATGTCCATTGTTCACGCTTAGATGCATATAAGTTCTGTGGTTTATCTCTCCCCCACCACTGACACTTCTGGGCATTGTCAGTCTGTACCCCACTTCCATGTCTCTGGCACTACCCCGTTCCTCAGACTGTTATGTTCATTATATTCCACAAATAAGTGAGATTATATGATACTTGTCTTTTTTCTGTTTGGCTTCTCTCGCTTAGAATAATACTTTCCAGGTCCCTCTATGTTGTCTCAAAGAATAAGAGATCTTTCTTTCTTAAAGCTGCATCATACTTCATTGTGCATATGTACCACCGTTTTTTTATCCATTCATCTACTGATGGACACTTGGGCTGTTTCTAGATCTTAGTTATTGTAAGTAGTGCTGCTATGAACATGGGGGTACATATATTCTTTCTGATTGGTGTTTCAGGCTTCTTAGGATATATTCCTAGAAGTGGGATCACTGGGTCAAATGGAAGTTCAATTTTTAATTTTTTGAGGTAACACCATAGTGTTTTCCATAGTGGCTGCACTAGTCTGCATTCCCACCAGCAGTGTATTAGAGTCCCCTTTTCTCCACACCCTCGCCAACACTTTTTGTTTGATGATTTGTTGATGGCGGCCATTCTGACAGGTGTGAGGTGATACCTCATTGTTGTTTTAATTTGCATCTCTCTGATGATTAGTGATGTTGAACATTTCTTCATATGTCTCTTAGCCATTTGTATGTCCTGTTTAGAGAGGTGTCTATTTAGTTCCTCTGCCCATTTTTTAATTGGGTTCTTTGTTTTCCTTTTCAATCAACTTTTTAATGAATATATTTGAAAAAAGAACGATAGAGTGAAGCCGCAAAAGTCGAAGTGCGAAGTGGCAAAGGACAACTGTATAAATTCAATGCAACTCCTCTCAAGATACCAATGGCATATTTCAAAGATTTAGAAAAATGTTCCAAAAAATGTATATGAAACCACAAATCACTGAATAGTGACAGCGATCTTGAGAAAGTAGAACAAATTTGGGAGAATCATGCTACCTGATATCAAACTATACAAGGCCATAGTAATCAAAACAGCATGGTACTTGCATAAAAACAGACATATAGATCAGGGGAACAGAATACAGAGCCCATTAATAATCCCACACCTTTATGCTCAATTAATATTTGACAAAGGAGGCAACAACATATAATGGGGTAAAGACAGTCTCCTGAATAAATGGTGTCGGGAATATTGGAAGATACATGGAAAATAATGAAGCTAGATCACCTTCTTATACTATGCACAAGAATAAACTCAAAATGGTATAAAGACTTAAATGTAAGACCCAAACCATAAATATCCTAGAAGAAAACATAGGCAGGAAAATCCCGGATGTTTTTGTAGCAAAAAAAAAAAACAAAAACTATACACACACACACACTCATACACAACAAGTAATATTTTCAGTCAAAGGAAACAAAAGAAAAAATAAACAAATGTGACTACATTAAATTACAAGTTTTTACACAGAAAAAACCCATAAAAAAAAAAAATGAAAAGACAACCCACTAAATAAGAAAATATATTCACCAATGATACATCTGGTATAAGGGATTAATATCCAAAATTTATAAAGAACCTATACAACTCAACACCAAAATAAAAACACAATCCAATTAAAAAATCGGCAAAGGACCTGAATGCACATTTCTCCAAAGAGGAACATACAGATGGCCAATAGACATATGAAAAGATGCTCAAGGTCACTAATCATCAGAGAAATGCAAATTAAAACCGCAGTGAGATATCACCTCACACCTGCCAGAATGGCTATTATGACAACAAAAAACAAATGTTGGTGAGGGTGTGGAGAAAAGGGAACCCTTGTACACTGTTGCTAGGAATGCAGATTGGTATAGCCACTGTGAAAAACAGTATGGAGTTTTCTCAAAACATTAAACCGGAACTGCCTAATGATTCAGAAATTTCACTCTGGTAATATATCTGAAGAAACTTGAGACATTAATTCTAAAGAATATGTATACCCCTATGTTCAATGCAGTGCTATTTACAATAGCTTATATTTGGAAGCAGCCCAAGTGCCCATCAATAGATGAGTAGATCAAAAACGCTGTGATATGTTTACACAATGGAATACCACTGGCTGTAATAAAGATGGAAATCTTACCTTTTGCAACAGCAGGAGTGGACCTGAAGAGTATTATGCTAAGTAAAATAAGACAGGTAGAGCAAGACAAATACCATATAATTTTTTTTTAAATAATTTTTTATTAATTTATTTTTGTTACAGATGTTTCTCCTTTTTTTCCCGATTGACACCCTCCTCCCCATCCCCCTACCCCATACCCGGCTTTGTTGTCTGTGTCCATTGGTTATGCATACATGCATATAAGTTTTGTGGTTTATTTCTTTCCTCCCCCCCATCCCCTCTTCTGAGGGGTGTCAGTCTGTTTCCTACTTCCATATCTCTGGTCTACCCAATTCCTCAGACTGTTATAATCATGATATTCCACAAATAAGTGAGATAATGTGATATTTGACTTTCTCTGATTTTACTTATATGTGGAATCTAATGAGCAATATAAACAAACAAAGCAGAAACAGACCCATGGATATAGAGAAAATAGGAGGGAGGCAGACTGGGGAACAAGGTGAAATAGGTGAAGGGATTAAGCAAAAATACCCTAAAAAACAGAAACACCTCATAGACATTGGCAACAGTATGGTGATTTCCAGAGGGAAAATAGGGGTGGGGGTCAGGTAGAAGGTGGTAAAGGGGGGATAAATGGTGATGGAAGGAGACTTGACTGGGTGGTGAACATACAATACAATATACAGATTCTGTAATATAGAATTGTACACCTGCAACCTATATAATTTTACTAACCAATATTACTCCCATAAGTTCAATAAAAATAAAATAAAAAGAAAAAAGATATATTGAGTTTTTTGTATTATGTAAAAAATATATTGAGTTTTTTGTATTATGTGCTGTCTTCCTTGGTATTTGTGTGTACCTTAAAAATACAGATATATAAGGATTTAAAATGGACATTGTTTCAAGACACTTTTTGTGCAGCAAAACCATCTGGGTAATTCTCATCTTTTAAAATTTAGCTTAAAAGGGGGAAATGCCAACAAGTAATGACTTCTTTTATACCCTCTTTTAATATTCTCTGGTATTTATTTTTGTAACTGTTAACACCTAAATTTATTTATTTTACCCCATAAATAAAATACATGGTATAATCACCATCAAAATGCACAAGACCAATTAATTCTACTTCAGAGCTACAATAAAAACGCTGCATCTTGCTTCTTATATATAGCAACAGTAAAATATTTTGTTCTTCGTTAATTTTCAAAGTTGTATGAAAGCAGTGTTGCTACTTTGTAAAACATAAAAAGTACTGACATTGAAATTCTAATTCTAGCACTGACCTTCATGACTGTTCTTGCACATATTAGCAAAGTGACCTTGGACATGTAACTAAAACTTGATGAACTCTGGTTTTCTTCTCTATAGAAGAGGAATAATAACTTGCCATTTTTAACTACCTGATTACTGGGAAGGTTAAAAGTTATAGTGGATATTAAAGCGCTGTCCAAATTAAAGCAATACTCTTATTGCTATTATTATCTCTCTTTTGTTTGTTTATAACATGTCCTTACTAAAAACAGAATGCATTTTAAAGTAGCTGTTGACAGTACATCACAATATATGTACTATAGCAATTAACAAGAACAGGTATATACTCATTTACAATATTGACATCAATTCTGAATTAATATTATTGGGCATGTGAAAAGTTTGAGAGAACATTTAAGGTTACCTGACAAAAGAGCCATTTGATTATTATATAATATAAGATGTTTTATTCATGTTAGTTGAAAAAGTTAAAAGTGACATTTAAAGCAGAGTGGAGGAGTTAAGTGTGAATCAAACTGATATTTGCCAAAATAGGTACCTGGTATCCCTACAGATTTTATGGATAAAAATAATTTTTGAAGTTTATTCACACTAGGCATATTTTTTTTCATTTAAGTCCCTGTGTTTTAAAGGCTATTACTATAACAATTTTTGTACTTCACTCATTTGGCATTAATAGTATATTGAGATAAAAGATTTAAAAATTTGGATACATTTCATTGCTGAGAAACTGTAGCTATTAGGAAAAATAATGAAAAAGAGAGTCCATCAAGATTGAGTGACATTCTTTGTTGTGAAGTATCTCTTCTGACATCTGCCCATTTGTCTTTGAGTTCTCTTCCTTTACTTTATTAATTTGAGGTAATCTTTTGTCAGATACATGTGTTGAAACTTTCTTGTCCGAATCTGTGGCTTATCTTTTTACTTCCTTACTGATTTTAAAAGACTAAAGTTCTTAATTCTATTGTTTTTGTTAATCTTCACCCGAAATTTTTTTTTCCATTGAATTTTAGAGAGAGAGGAAGGTGGGGAGGGGGAGACAGAGAGAAACATCGATTTGAAGAGACACATCGATTGATTTCCTCCCACAGGTGCATGCTATCTAACATTCCCAAGGAACAAGGTGGAGGAGAAAGATGAAGAGTCCGAGAAAGGGATAAAGAAATTGAGGAGGAGAATAATTAATAACACTGTTTTATCTGCCACCATGGGTATACGTGCAGGACAAACGACATAACTGACTCACCTCCCATGAGATAAGGTGTCAGTTGCTCTCACAAGAGATATCCAAACAGAAAGTAAACATGTGAAAAGGCATTCAGCTTCACTGGTTTTTGGGAAAATGCAGATTACTATCATAAAGCAGATAACACAAGAAAAAAAAAAAAAAAGATTGAGTGACATTCACAATGGTAACCAATATTATAGAGAACAGGAAGAATGCATTAGATCAAAATGAATGTAACCCTTCTTTACACTGAGATTGTTTTTCAAAAACTTGAATTTCTTAACTGAGTATAACTTTAAAGCTACACACAGAGAGTAAATTTTAGATTTGGAACTAATATTGTAAATAATTTGTTTGAAAAATGCTTCCTGCTCAAAGTTTTATTTAAACTGTAACATGTTCCCTGATTTTTTCATTACTTGGACTTTCTTCCTAGTGGTGTTGCTTCAGGTTAGTGAAGTGGAAAGATTTACTTTACTCAATTCTAAAACAAACAAAAAAACTCAGAGGAAATGTAGATGTCCAGATGAGATAGACTGATATAGGAGTCAATAAATCTATGACACAAAATAATTCTACTTTGACATCCTCATAATTTTAGTTCCTTTAAATGGTAAAAAAAAAAAAAAAAACAGCAAGAAAAAACTGGTTCAAAAATGTGGTTTGATTAAAAATTAGTATTCAATGTGTCCATTTAAAATTTTATTTATTTGCAGTTAGTTTTGTTCAAAATGTATTTTTTTCAAATTTAGGATGCATGCTTCATTTTTTGTTCTCAATAAATATTTATTAGTATTTGATAATTATATTGATAGGGTAAATACAAATCATATTATTGTATGCAATGTATCCTTTTCCCTGGCTGTAATTGGCTACAAAATTGTGTTTAATATGCATACTACCAAGATTCTTCCTTTATTAGCTAGACATTTTTTATTCTAAAATGGGGGAGCAGTTAAAATAGAACTGACTTGTAAATATATTTTTTTCTATTGTACAGATAACCAATCAGAAAGGTATATCACTTTAATTAATGAGGTGTAATTGATTTTTAGTAATAAAATACACATTTAAATATTTTATTTGATATTTATAATTGAGACAAATTAGCTAAACTTTTATTTTCATCATCTACACAATGAGCCTAGGGAATTCCTATTTCACACATCATTGCAAAAATTAATCCAAAGAAAGATCTACAGAAGTTCTTTCTTAAAGATCTACAGAAAAGTTTTGTTTTTGTCATCAAATTACTGGTAGGTAGGTACATAAACAATTGAACATGGCAAATTCAATGAAGAAGCAAAGGCGGCCCAACATAGGTCGAATTAACCTGTTCTGATTCCTTGATTAATCTGCATTACATTAGACTAACACCAGTGAAAGATAAAAGTAAGGACAGGACTAGGAAGAACTGTGGTCAGCTACCTTAGCATGAACAGAACAGGGTCCCCAATTTGCTGCTACTCAAAATAGGTGTGAAGTAAAAGCACTATTCAGAGAGTGACAACAAAGCAGCTTTCACTCATCTCCCCTGTCTGTGGCATCTCTTTACTGTGTTCAGTGGTTAATTCCAGCTTCTGATTCTTCAGAACAGCTTGTGCATTTTCCCCTGTGCCCCCTTGAGTTCTGGTTCCCACAGGTCAGGCTGTGGAGGAAACATGGGAAGCAGGATGAGCATGCCCACCATTTTTCGGTAGGAGAAGCTTCAGAAATCCCCCCAGCAGGGCACTGGCACACCTAGTTCTGCATTTGGAACAAACAGCGAAAGTTATAGCTCTGCAGGTGGCAGTGTTGACAGTGTGAAGGTAGTGTGTTCTGGGAGAAACTTGGCTCATGTGGACTGAATTCTGACAAAATGGTGTCCTATTTAACTTAGTGAACGTCAAGCAGTAGGATCATGATTCTTATCAGTCAGGAGGTACATTTTATTTCAAATAACCTCAATAATTTTGTGTCTAAAGAAGCTTGGCATTTTATGAAGATATGTACTGACAGAATTTAATGGAATCACTTATTCTATACTCAGGACTGAGAAGTACAGTTTACTATGTAGCCTTGCATAAAGGAAACGGAATAGATGTACAGTGACCTCTACTATTACTATCTTTTCTTTCCTTTCAGACAACTCATGGAGTAGTGTGCAACTTGGGGGTGAAGGACACAGTCTTGTCTATTCTGGTTCACTGTTGTGTCCCGTGGTTCTCTTGCCCCATGTAACCTGCTGGATTGCTTGGTTCTTGTTTCTGTACCATTACTAACTCTGAACAATATTAGCTCTCACAGTCTTTATTAATTTATTTCTCTGGACATTGTGGCTGTCTTTCAGCTGGCTGTGCCTGCATAGTGCTGCAGATTTCAGACAAAAATCTAAGCCTTGTTAGTCTTGTTTTCTTCAATAAATCAGTCTCTCTTGGAGTGATCTTTTGATTTGCTGTGCGTAGCATTGTATGGAGCATTTACAAAGGTCTTTGTTGGAATAGTGCAATCCTTTCAATTAATAGTAGTTCAAAACCTACTACGTGCCCATCATAGCAGAGACGAAAACAGAGAAAAATAAATAAATGCCAGCCTGGCCAGTGTGGCTCAGTCGTTGAGCGTCAACCCACGCACCAAAAGATTGCTGGTTCGATTCCTGGTCAGGGCACATGCCCAGGTTGTGGGCCCGATCCCCAGTGGGGGGCATTCAGAAGGTGGCCAATTTATGTTCTCTCTCATCAATGTTTCTATCTCTCTCTCCCTCTTGCTTCCACTCTCTCTAAAATCAATCAATCAATAAATGCCCTCTTGGAATTGATCTTCTAATGGGGAATAAACAATAAGCAAATAACTATGTAAAATACATAGGCAGCTTATTAAGGAGGTAACCAAGAGTAATAAAGCAAAGGAAAGAAGTGTGCCAAGAGGTGGGGATCCAAATGTGGTCAGGGATGAACTGACTGCTAATGGGATGCTTGTGAAAAGATTTGAAGGGAGTGATAAATACAGGTGGATATCTGAGGATAAGCATCCATTATAGTCTGGGCAAATCTCACAGATGGGAGTATGTTTGATATTCCAGAAGAACTGCAAGGAAGAGCATTCAAGAAGAAATGTACAATAGATAAAATTAATGAAGTAACAGAGTAGAGAGTGCAGTATAGATTTTGTAGAATTGACCTTTGCTTTTACTCTGAGTGATATAGGAAGCCATCAGCTGGTCTTGAGCAAAATGTTGGCATCGTCCATTTATTCATCAGCTCTTTATTGGAAGCCTTAGGCGTGTCTGACACTAATCTAGGTAAGAGGTATACATCAGCAACCCAAGAGACAGGAATTCAAGCCATGTTAGTGGGTATATTCTAGTGGTTGGAGAGGATAAAGTTTGTTTATTTTTGCCACTGTAACAAATTACCACTAATTTTATGGATTCTACAAGACAGATTTATTATGTTACATTTCCTAGCTCAGAAATGTGTCACCGGTCTCAAATCAAATGTTGGAAGGGCCTTGTTTCTTTCTGGAGGCTCCAGGGTAAAATGTTTTTCCTTCCCTTTTCCAGTCTCTAGAGGTCATCTTCTTTTTCTGACTCAGTCCCCTCCTCCATCTTCAATCCACCAGTGTCTGGGTGAGTCTTTCTCACACTGCATCTCTATGATTCTCTTTCCTGATCACTTCCTCTGGTTTTAAAGACCCTGTGTCACTTGATAATTGAGGACACTTGATAATCCAAACTGATACAATTTTTAGGTCAGTGGATTAACAATCTTAACATCATCTCATCTGCAACCTTAATTTCCCTCACCGTGTAGTTACAGATTTGAAGATTAGTGCATAGACTTCTTTCTGGGAGATTATTGTCCTGGAACCACAGCAATAAAATAAGTCTAATACATATGGTAATGAAAACACACTGACTGCTCTGCTAGACATAGATTACAAGGGGAAGGCTGCTGGCTAAGAGGGTAGTGACTATGTCGCTCATGTTAGCATGTCTACCAGCCAGACTCTAGTAAAAACATAGTAGTGCTGCATTTTTTTTTTTTCTTTTAAACTTGCCTTTGGGAAGGAGGTTATCTTGTTTTAACTATAGCCTTTTGCCCTGTGTTCCTGGGAAAGCTTTTCAAAATAGACTAAACATTTTCAGTGTTAACATTTAAATTGGCATATTTTATTTCACTCGGTAATTGACCATGAAAAAGTATTCGAATGCTTAAGAAGAATAAAACTAAAATGTTTTAATGGAAAAGTATATTCTGATCATCAAGTAAGTGCACTTTTATCCTACTTGGAGTAAAATCTAAACACCTTATTCTTTCTCTATCCCTTGATGCTGTCATTCCTGCCTACACCTTTCTTTTCAGTTTTCTGCTTGTTTGCTTAATGTCAGTCAGTCAGTCAGTCAGTTGTCAGTCAGAGTAGCCTTCCTTTACTCTGAAACATGCTGAGACTGTTCTGGCATCTGGTGCACCCTTCCACAGTACCTATTTTTCTTTTGGTTCCTTCCTGATATTTAGGCCCCAGTTTAAGTTAATCACTCACTAATCTCCAGAGGGCTTTTCAAGCATTAATATAAAGTTTCTCCACTCACCACCAATCAATCCTCTTTCCCAAATGACCTTGACTTTCTTATTATTTTCGTTCAAGGCACTTATATTGCTGGTATTTTCTTATCTGTATACAGGTATTTTTAAAATGGTCTTTCTCCCTATCCTTAAAGGTAACTTTTATCTAAACACTATTACCTCCCTAGTGCTTAGAACAATGACTGGCATATATTAGATATATAAAATAGATATTTTAATGGATTAATAAAAAAAAGTGTTGAGAATTTTATTATCTATATAGAGGGAGGGGGAGAGAGAGAGAGAGAGAGAGAGAGAGAGAGAGAGAGTATATAGCATAACATTTTTAACTGTCTTATTTTCTTTTGTCAGAAGAGAAGTAAGTGTGAAAGAAGGAACTTCTTTCCTATAACCACAGATGGGGAAAAGGGGATCAAGGAGAACATGGAATCAGGTAAATGAATGAAAAGTATAATTAGGAAACTAGTCTCAGGCCCTAGTTAAAGCATGCATTTCCTTATTACTATAAAATACACCATTAACTAAGATCTAGTTGCATGAAGATGGGGGCAAATTAAATCGTTATCAAACAGCCCTGGCCAGTTTGGCTCAGCGGTTAGAGCATTGGCCTGCAGTCTAGAGAGACCCGGGTTCAGTTCCTGCTAAGGGCACGTACCTCGGTTGTAGTTTGTCCCCCGCCCTGGTTGGGGTTGTTCAGGTGGCAACCACTTGATGCGTCCCTTTCATGTTGATGTTTCTCTCTCTCTCTCCCCCTCCCACTCTATCTGAACAAAAAATGACAAAAATGTCCTCGGGTGAGGATACAAAAATAATAATAAAAAATAAATAAATTGTTATCAAACAAAGTATTTTTCCTTACCTGATATTGCTACCCATTCTGTGGTAAACTTCATTTCTCTGATTTTATAAAAATGGGGCTTTGACAGCTGAGAAGCAAACTCAGCTGTTTTCAGGGGCTGGCTTAATGCTTATTTTAAAGTGAAGTGTTTGAATCATGATTTTCCTAGAATGGTCATCACTGACATTTGCATACTATTTTATGAAAGAATGTTTATTGGCACATGGATATTTAATCTTTACAAAATTCTGTGAGAGAGGCATAAAAATCCCATCTTCATTTAATACAAGTTAAGTGACTGGTTCGCTTCCACTGAGTGGCAAGGTACCTGAGCTGAACCAGACGCAGTGTGTAAGTGCTGAGTATGAAACTCTTCCCAGACATGTTCTCATAATACACATGTTTTGCAAACTGTGAAGCACTAGACAAATATTAGTTTTCTTTTCTAAGCAAGTACCTACAACCACTTATTTCAGCATCTCTCTACTGTATGTCATTCTGACAAGTAAAATGTTTAAGACAAGGTGTTCATTAGCCATTCTGCCTTATATCACAAAATTTATTTCCAAAAATGTACCCAATAAAGATTTTAGATGTAAAGTGACAATGTTATTTTGCTTTTTTAACAATTCACAACATATATTTCCCACAGGTGAGTAGCCAAGTGAATTGTTGCTTCATTTAGTTTTTATATACAAAAGAAAATGAGGAGCGTTACTAAATAACAAATAACAACAATAATTTTGTGTGAGAAGTATCATGATACTTCACATGGGTAAGTTTCAAAGCCCAAAATCTAAGTAATTAAAAGAGTATTGGTACATTTTACTTGATAATAAAACAAGCAGTGCACTAGAATTGGGAAAGTCCCCTTATAATGTTGCACAACATATTCAGTTGTTTGGGCTATAATTTGGGGTTCTGTGAAATGTATCCTACACAAGACTGATGGGAAGAGGTAAATTTTGCATTTCACCTGGCTCTTGCTTGCTTGCAATCCTCTTATCTTTGACAGCATATAAAAAAGCTGTTTCTATGTTTTGGAAATATGCTAACTAAATTGGGAATCAAGCTAAGATATGGAAGTACATAAAATTAGTATTAACCCCTGAAAAAAAAAAATTATAAGTTCTTGAGGACAATTGAAATGAGAGGCAAATAGATAGGATGTACTGATTTTGATAGCTCAGGTTATAAACAGGTTAGAAAAAAATTCAAGGAGCCAAGCAGCTAAGGTTAATTTAGAATAATTTTTAGCTATTTTATAAAAAAATATAATATTTGTTATTTTTGCTTATAAATAGAACATATCATGCCCAGAAAACATATTGTCTTTATTTGGTGAATTTATTTATCTATTTATGTTGCTTTGTGGTTCATACACCATACGGATTTTTTGCTCCATAAGCTAGCACAATTAAGATATATCAAATGCATTGTAGTTCAACAGCTTGTAACAACATACAAAAAGCATTTAAAATTAAGTTAAGCAAAACAACAAAATGTGTGAAATGGCTAGGGATCAATTTAATAGAAAAACAACAAAAGCTATGTCAAAAACTATAGAATTTTATAGAAGGGCACAAAGAATACTGAATAATCGGGAGTTAAATCATGTTTCTGAATGAGAAGTCTTACTAGTTCAAATATATGTCTTTGTTCCTTCTATTGATATTGTCAATATACTTTTAATTATATGTCAAAATTATTTGTTAAGTTAATGCTCATGTTTAGCTGGTAAAATAAATATAGAAGAATATGAGAATAGACCAAGAAAATTTTAATATGCAATAGGGAAAAGCAAAATGAAGGAAATGTGCTACATCAGATAACCAGACTTTACATCAAATTACAGCAAATATTTGCAAATAAATTAGTAGAACTGATTAAAACATCAATATATAGATATATATTTCTATGGGAATTTAGGGATTAAAGGTTATAGGGAACAGATGGCCTGCTTCATAAATTGTATTGTGGTAACTAACAATGTATCTGGAAAATAATTTAAAATTAGATCCTTACTTCACAACATTAAAAAAATAATAATTGATTTATGGGGCCCAATGAATACTTTAAAAGCATAGAAGCATTGGAAGAAAACATAAACACATTTTATTTTCCAATATAGTGATTTGAAATCTATCAAGGCATGAATGAAACTTAGAAACCAGAGTGGGAAAGATAAACTTAAAAAAAAATTCACAAAGACAAAACAACTACAAAACCTCTATATAGTAAATGATTCTCATAAACAAAATTGGAAAGTGTGTTAGTTCACCTGAAGCAAACCCTAAGTGAGAATTGGGGGTGGAAGCTTCAGATCATGTAGGAGACAATGTGGAGAGAATAAGGAAGTAGGTATGGGTAAGAAGAGTCTTGAATTTTCCAATGCAGTTAAAGATAATTCCTGCCAGTCTGAACAGAATCCTTAAAACAAAGTCACACATAGAAAATCACCAGGTCTCACTGGCACGGGACTGCCTTAGTTCCCCGCCTACTCTGCCACGGGCTGGACAGCTCTTGGTGAGCATCGCTGCAAATGAACTTGGCAGTGGATTCAGCGGAAAAGCACAAGGACATGAGTCCACATCATTCCCCACAGAGGGAGATCTGAGTAGCACCTTTTAATTTACAGTTCATAGGCTAGGGGTAAAAAAGACAAACCTAAGTCATTAAGAATAATTTAACCCAATAGAAATTGTAAGGCTATAGGCAGACCTATATGTAAAATATATATTCATATCATTTTTAAAAGTCTATGAAAATAGGCTTAACTTTGTTAAATCAAAGAACTTTTCTCATCAAAGAAAGGTAATGTCAAGTGACAGTTGAAAACAAATTTTCACCTACCAGATTGCCAAAAACATTATAATATTTAAATTTGTCAGCATGATATATGGTAGTAAGCAATTTTGAAGGGCAGCCGGGCCATAATTCTAAAAATTCAACATACTGCTCTTTCTACTAAGTAAGTTCACTTTGTTTTCTAGTGCAGCATTATTTATAATGGTGAAAATATCTCAGGTATCCTAAATATCCACTACTAAAAGAATGGTTAGGTGAAGTATTAAAAATTACTTACTTTGCCTCAGTTTCCAAATCAATGAAACAGCTACAGGTCCCAGCTCACAGATTTTTTTGGTTTGGTTGGATTTAGATAAGACATTTAAAGTACTCAGAATACTAATCCACATATAGTATGTGCTCAATATTTTATCGCATTCATTAATACTATGGAATAATATGGAACTAAAAAATAATTAGACAAACATATACTACTGAAATGGAAAGAATGCTTGATTTTTATTGACTGAAAGAGCAAGTGGCAGAAAAATGATATTTTAGAGTATATATTTATGTGTACAGAAAATGTCTGAACAGAACGTCCAGTAACTGTTAATAGTGATTCACTCTGGAGAATGAGAAGGGGTAAGAGGTGGGGACGTCCACTATTTTCTCAATAAAGTTCTGTATTTTGGGCTGTAGTTTTAAGAGAGCAGCACTTTTAAAAATTCAATTTATGAATTGAATTATTTATTTTTATTTTTTTATTAATTAATTTTTGTTACAGATGTTTCTCCTATTCCCCCCACTGATTTCCCCCCTCCCCCTCCCTCCCTGCCCTTTCCCCAGTTTGTTGTCCATGTCCACTGTTCATGCATACATGCATATATGAATGATATTAGTAATATTCCAAATAATATAGTTCTACATTAAAGTTATCAACTATGCCCTTAAGTAACAAACCAAAATGAAGAAACCTGTTTTGAAGTTATATATTTCACTTAAAAAGAGGTTAAATATTTTTTATTTAACATTACTTATTCAGTATTTATTTATTCTTTTAAATATAATACATATTTGATTTTGATTTGTTTTGTATTTTCTCCCACCAAGGCTTAAAATTTTTAGAAATTCTTTATCTCTAGGTCACTGTCAGAATGGAAAATGAAAGTCTAATCAGAAATTAGTGATGTAGTTAGAAGTTAAAAGATGAATTTAAATTCTATAACCAAAATTCTCAGCAATAATTTTAGCACTACCTGTACCATACGTTGTTGTGTGAGTCCCCTTGTGCTGGGCTGACCAATTTTTAAAAAATTACTGTAGACCCCAACCAGTCCCTTCCTTATTCTGCAAAATACTTGTCAAACCACTTCCTTCAACTTTTTCAAATGAATTATAGCGGCTGCCACCATGATCATCTGGTGGTGCACATGATTTGAAGTGAGGCTGTAATTATATTCTATTTCTTTGGATAGAGTAATTGAAATATGGAGCATTTATAACCCAAACTTCACCAACAAGAATACTTTCCTGGGATTTAGTAATTGTGAATCAAACTTGAATATGGCCATATCCATGTTTCACAACTAGCCTTGGTCTACATGGGAAATAATGAAACAAATACAAAAAGGAAAAGGTGCAGCAGGGCAGGGGTGGGGGCAGAAAGGACAAAGACAGATATTTTAATGACATCCAAGTTCTCCATCCAATTGTTTTAGTGTGAATGTCTCCTGTGAACTGTGGGGTGAGGGAGGGAAAGTGTTGAGAGCAGCAATTCTTATTCTCAGAAATTAGACTGAGAGCTCTATGATAATGGCCACTTGTTCTTTTGGTCAATGTAAACCCTAGACAGGAAAACAACTCTTGAGCAAGTTGACGATGCTGTGCATGCTGTACCCATAAGAAGTAATTTCTAATTTATTTGCCAAGTAAACTGTTGGGAGTCTTCGCTTATCTTTAGTTTTCAGTGTGTTACTGAAAAGAAGATTTGCCCACCAGTTGCAATGTCCCAGGACACATAAGAAAAGACAAAGACAAAATCTTACTAGTGAGAACTTTGTAAATTTCATGGATCTAGCAGGGGTGGGGAATGTCCAGCCCCTGGGCCATATAAGGACCACAAAATCAATACCAGCTAACAGCACACGCCTCACCAAATTGGCCTGACCAAATATAGCAGGCTAATTCTTAAGTTGATAATTTTTTATAGCTCTTGAATGATGTTATAAATATTTAAATAGTCCTTGACAGAAAAAAGTTCCTCATCCCTGAAGGTGTACCAAGGGTACAAGTGATGTAAAATATCGTTTTTCATAATTTGACACATATTTACATATAACATTTAAATAACCCTCTTTAATATACAATAAAAATTGTCTTTAATGACTATTGTTATTTTAGCAATTAGCTTGGGAGAGAAAAGAGAAGAAAGAAGTTATTAATGCTAAGGCAACTCAAGATAATTTGCCACTTTCTATACCTTGGTGAAAGCGCAATTCTAAAGTTTTTCCCATGAACCTGCATGTCTTATTTCCTTAGATTTCAATATTAAACCTCTGTAACCATAAGCATAATTATAATTTCTACGTACATATTTTTATACTTACACATTATTTATTGTAAGTTGGAAGAAGGCAATTCAAGTCCTGTTAGAAATTGGAAATATTAACCCTTAAGTCAACTTCAAAAAAAAAAAAATTGAATGAACATCATTGGGTAATTTCATCATTGTTCCAGAACTCAGTTTTCTCACAATGGAAAAAAGAAGTTGAACAACATACTCTTAAAATTCTTTTTTAGCTTCAAAATATTATGAAGTGATGATTCAAGATATATAATTTAGCAGAGCTGAATAATAATTGCTTCCAGGTTATTTGGAAAGAACACACATCAGTTAATCTTTTTTGAAAAGTATAATTGCTGGAAGTGCTTTTACCTTTCTATTATTTTCTTAATGTAGATTCATAATTTGCACTGACATAGACTGAGCAAGTGGCCTTACATTAATGTGGTAAGAGGAACATTTGAAGTCGAATTGGTCACTAAGATAGTTCTTCCTTCTCAAAATCTTGTGGTTATTTCTGTATTGCTTTCTTTGCTTTCTTAAATGTTAATGAAATTTGTTGATTTATAAATATATGCATGTGTGTGTGTGTGTATAAGTATGTACATGTAAATAATAAAAATGTGTATATTGCCTCATCTAACGAAAGGCCTTTGCTGCCATCGACAAATCATCAAACAACAAGTGTTGGCGAGGGTGTGGAGAAAAGAGACTTTAGTACACTGCTGGTGGGAATGCAGCCTGCTACAGCCACTATGGAAAACAATATGGTGTTACCCAAAAAAATTAAAAATTGAACTGCCTTTTGATCCAGTGATCCCACTTCTAGGAATATACCCTAAGAAGCCTTAAACACCAATCAGAAAGAATATATGTACTCCCATGTTCACAGCAACACCACTTACAATAGCTAAAACCTGGAAAAAGCCCAAATATCCATCAGCAGATGAATGGATAAAAAAGTTGTGGTACATATACACAATGGAATACTATGCAGTTGTAAGAAAGAAAGACCTTTTATCCTTTGAGACAACATGGAGGGACCTGGAAAGTATTATTCTAAGCTAAGCAAGCCAAACAGAGAAAGACAAGTATCATATGATCTCACTTGTTTGTGGAATATAATGAATATAACAGTCCGAAGAACAGGATAGTCCCAGAGATGTGGAAGTAGGGTACAGACTGACAATCCCCAGAAAAGGGGGTGGAGGGGAGGGGAGAGATAAACCACAGAACTTATATGCATGTACGCATAACTGATGGACATGGACAACAAAGCTGAGGACAGGGTAGGGAGGGAAGGGGAGAAGGGTGTCAGTGGGGGAAAAAGGAAAAACATCTATAACAAAAATAAATAAATTAATTATTTTAAAAAAGAAAGGTCTTTGCTTCTACTGCTATTTTCTGTGGGGGATGCTTAAAAGAAGAATGTCTCAAACTGAAATGGGGTCAATCACCCTCATTTAAACCTCCTGACTCACTGTTTCTCTTTGGTTTTCTAATCCCTCTAGTCCATTTACACTTTTGCTATAGCTCCAAAATAACATCTTGAATTCCATTTATCTCAAAATGTTTTATATGTTTATCTTCTCATATTTATATTATAAAGATATAGTTAACATCATGATATTAGAATATTGAATTTGGCTCAAGTATTAGTGATGAACACTTTTGGCTGTAGGCAGAAGTCCAATCAACATGCTCTAAATTGATGAAAACTTTTACTGTTTATTTTATTTTATTTTTCATGAAATAGGAAGTTTAGGGGTCTGGCAGACCAGGATTGGAGAAGTATCTCATGGATGACAGAGGGGCCTAGGTTTCACCTCATAGGCATCATATCTGGGTTCCCAGCAAGAAGAAAGTAGAAGTTAAAAAGGCTAAAGAGAGCATGGCAGCTGAATATTTTTGTTTTAGTTAGTTCAGGCTGCTAAAACAAATTACCATAGGCTGGGTGGTTTATAAACAACAGTAATTTAGTCTTCACAGTTCTGAAAGCTGGAAGTTGAGATCAAGGTGCTATCACAGTGGGGTTCTGGTGAGAGCTCTCTTCCAGGCTTCAGACTGCCAACTTCTCGCTGTATTCTCATGTGGCAGATAAATGTTTGGTCCTTCTATTTATTATTATTATTTATTTATATTTATTTATTTTTTATCCTTCACCTGAGGATATTTTTCT